>NW_027395278.1:4858000-5167333 GCF_027580225.2 Misgurnus anguillicaudatus
CTGACAAAAATGTACAAAATGTGACCCTGTCTGTTAAACCCAGCCTAAAGTTTCATAAGCTTATTATGAGATTTGGAGCATCAAGTTTAATTACACTCACTGATTTCAAACCTTACTCAGTCATGTCTATATTAAAGGAAAACACCACTGTTTTATTAATATTTTACTACATTCTTACCTCAAATTAAACAAATTAATACACACCTATCTTTTTTCAATGCGTGCACTTAATCTTTGTTCAGTGCGTTGTGAATGTGTTAGCATTTAGCCTAGCCCCATTCATTCCTTAGGATCCAAACAGGGATGAATTTATAAGCCACCAAACACTTCCATGTTTTCCTTATTTAAAGACTGTTACATGAGTAGTTACACGAGTAAGTATGGTGGTGGCACAAAACAAAATGTGCCCATTTTTTAACTATAACTAATAAACTAATAACTATATTGTATGGCGGAAGAGCACTTAGTTTGCAGCACTTCAAACTCAGCGGAGTGCTGTATAGGGGGAGTAGTCAGGATTGATGATGTTACTGCGTGCTGAGGTCAAAGTGCTGCAAACTAAGTGCTCTTACACCATACAATATAGTTCTCTTTTTTTTCTGCTTAAAAATTTACACGTTTTATTTTGTGCCACCATACTTACTTGTGTAGTTACTACTCATGTCTTTAAATAGGGAAAACATGGAAGTAATTGGTGGCTTTTAAATTAATCCCTGTTTGGATCCTAAGGAATGAATTGGGCTAGGCTAAATGCTAACAGATTCACGACGCGCTGTACAATGATTAAGTGCATGCATTGAAAAAAGATAGGTAGGTATTAATTAGTCTAAGTTGAGGTAAGAACATAGTAAAATATTGAAAACGATGGTGTTTTCCTTTAAAGATACCAAGGTTATACTTTCAAAGTATGTTCTTTACATTATGATTTTGTAGAAAACAGTAAATCACAAAAAAAGAAAATTATTTTTAGCACAACATACTACATTCAGTCAGTCTTTTTTAAAATATAAAATAGTGTATGATTGTATGTTTACTATTAACAATGGCACAGGCAAACAGCTTACCAGTCAAACTGAATACAACAGCCATCCTGCGAGAGGGTGCTTTGTATAATCGTCAACTGGAAGAGGAGTTACAAAGGTACAGGTTCTGAAATATTACCTGGCATTCAGCATTACAAAGCAATTTATATAATGCTAAAGAAACGTTTCCAATAACATTCACTGTTATGTAAGAAAAGTCTTTTCCCAATGACAGCTTTTGTATGTTCATTTCAATCTTCCACCATCCATAAATGTAATGTAATATGTGTGTATGTTACTGGTTTCAGATTAGAGCGTTTGTCTAAGGGTGCGAATGATCCATCTGCGTTCATCCAGTGGCAGAAGGAGATGAAAGAGAAAGATCTTCAGGAGGAACTAGCTGAACTGGAGCGCCGGCGACTGGAGGGGCGAATCAGCCATGAGGAGGCGGTGCTGGCGCGAGAACGCGTCCTGGAGCGCAACCACCATAAAGCTCAGCAGGCTAAAGAGGAGGTGATCTCATAACAAACATTAGTGTTTATAGCAATGCATGACTCACTTTGATATACTGTACACTGAGATCAGCTCATAGTTTTTTATATCTGTTTGTGCGTTCGTGGTGATGTAATGTGTGGTTACTCCAGACAGCAGAGCTGATGCGCAAGTATGCAGAGAAACGTGTGAAGGAGGAGAAGGAAATGAGGGAGCTGGTACAGCAAGTGGCTGACGGGCACAAGAACTCCAAAGCTGCTAAAGCCAAGCTACAAGAAATCAAACAGCGCATTGGTATACATGCAAATGATAAATATATCATAATAATATTCTTTTTAGTATGAATGTATAAACTTACACACTGAAATTACACTGTGTGTCTGGTGTTAAGTTAAGGAGGTCTCGGAGCAAAGCAGGGAACTCCTCAGTCAGGCTCTGGAGGAAGCACAGGCTGAGCTAAGCAGGAAAATGGAGCTTATTCGTCAGATTCATGCTATTGAATCAATCCCTCTGGACAGACAAAAGTTTATAGATGACACTGAGGTTAGTGGAATACTTCATTAATCCACCAAAACAATACAGTATGATGTCAATACAGAATAAGTGTTAATATAAATAAATATGTGACGCTGCCCTTGAAATCTCAAAATTAAAAAAGTCTCTAAATATGAATTTAGGAGCATCAAAGTTCAATCACTGTCATGACCTTACTTAGTCAATGTCAACAAAGATATAAAGGTTATATTTTTTTACAAACTAAGCGTCACATATTATAAATGTGAAAGTTTTAAAGTAGAGCCCAACCGATAAAGGATTTTGAAGGCCGATACCGATACAAATGTTTGTTGGTTTTAAAATCCGATATTCCGATATATTATTTTTTTTCAGAAAAGCGCAACAAAACATTAACAGATTTCCCTAACATTAGTTATTTGTAGTTATTTATTTAACTTAAATAATATGATAATGCATTTTATATCGGTCGGGCTCTTTTTTAAAGGAAGAAGAATAGTGTTTTAATGAATAACAAAGGTTGTTATAGCTGCCTTATGGAGATGATGGGAAAACATGCATTATAAAGATCTAACAAACAATCCTGATGCGATGCAGACTGCTGGTCATGATCTGTTGTGCGAGATGTCTTTGGCGGAGCTGCGGGAGCGTTTGATGATGCTGAGAGAGTTACAGCAGTTCGAGCAAGAAGAGAGGAGAAGCCGGATCCTGCAGGAGAAGCAGGTGAAGGAGCAGATGTTGTTGGAGCAGCTAGATCACATCTCTCTGTGCAGAAGTCTAGCAGAGCAGGCCTCTGCTGCACGCAGGTAATGCAGTTTTCATACTGTTAAATATGCAAATCTACCTTGAAAGTGACCCTGAACCACAAAACCAGTCATAAGGGTCAATTTTTTGAAATTGAGATTTATACATCATCTGAAAGCTGCATAAATAAGCTTTTAATTGATGGATAGGATCAGATACAACTACACTGCATTCCAAATTATTATGCACATGCCATTTTGTTTATTATTCCAATACAGTAATTAAGTTTACAAATTTTATTTTAGCCTCAACAGTTGACAGTGTGGATGTTATTATATTTAAATAAAATAAAAATGTCAAAATATACTAATTATTATGCAGAATGCACTTAAACATAATTTATTAGAAAAAATGTATAAAATGTATAAAAATGTATATAAAAAATGGAAGTTAAATATAGTTTATATAGTTAAATATTTCTTTAATTTAAATCACTCATGAATCTTATAATAGTTCAATGATTTCGGTTTAGATCCACCAAATAAATAAATTGTTATAGGAAATATATTGCTTTTTTAAAATAATGCACACTTTTTTGTCTTTAGAAAGTTCTTATCCCATATTGTATGAGAACTACAACTTGCTTAATAAATTGAACCATGCATATATAAACTATATTTAACTTCCTTTTTTTTAAATATTAGGAAAAGGCAGCAATAAAAAGCCACAGTTTGTATACCTACAAGATTAATGAATGGGAGAGTTAAAGGCATGTCAAAGATATGCTCATATATTATTATGTAACTTGTGTAAATACATTATTCATTTTACATTGTGTTTGTTTGTTTTTGTTTTTTGAAAAAAAAAAGATCTGTCCATGCAGCACATTTGACAGATATGTGTTTTGGGATCATTTTAATCCATTATATCATTATAAATTATGTTTAAAGGCATTCTGCATAATAATTTGGAACAGCATATTTTTCAAAGTATTAAAGTATCTTTTGACATTTTTATTTAATTTAAATATAATAACATCCACAGTCATATAAGTGTTAATGGTAAAATAAAATTTGTAAACTTACTGACTGTACTGGAAAAATAAACAAAAATGGCATTTGCATAATAATTCGGAAGTTGGTGTATTTGAACATTTTGAATCGGAGGGTGCAAAAAATCTAAATATTGAGAAAATCGACTTTAAATTTGTCCAAATTAAGTAATTAGTAACTGCATCAATTCATAAAAATAAAGTTTTTATATATTTATGGTAGAAAATTTACAAAAATCTTCATGAAACATGATAATATCCTACATAATATACTAAATTAATGTTTTTTTGGCACAAAGAAAAAAAAGATAATTTTAATTTGACCCATAAAATATATTTTGGCTTTTGCTACAAATATACCCGTGCTACTTCAGGCTGGTTTTATGGTCCAGGGTCACAGATGTGACCATGATATAAAAAACGTTCTGCTTTATGCAGAGTAATCTGATCTAAAAATGAGTTACATTCCAATATAGGAAGTACAAAAATGTCTGATATTTGAGTCATACCTAAACATTTATTAAAGGGGACATTTCACAAGACTTAAGATGTAAAATAAATTATAAATTTTTGGTGTCTCCAGAGTATGTATGTGAAGTTCTAGCTCAAAATACCATATAGATAATGTATTAAAGCATGTTAAAATTGCCACTTTGTTCTTGCGAGCAAAAATGTGCCGTTTGGGTGTGTCCTTTAAAATGCAAATTAGCTGATTTCTGCACTAAATGGCTAGTACTTTTTGGATCAAAAAGTGACTGATTTCAGATCTGTTCTACAGTCAGGAGGAGAAACGGTTGAAAAGTGAACTGAGGGAGGCTGTCAGTAAAGATGAGCGAGTGCTGTCCCTTCAGAAGACCCTAGAGCAGAAACAACAGGAAAGACAGCAGATAAAGACTGATAAAACCAATTCAAAGAGAAATGAACAGGGGACCACTATTACAGTCAAGAGCTCCATCCTTAAAAAGGTAACCAAGACCAGAATACAGCTGTTTCTTGTCTATTATGACTTTATCTGTATATAGTTATTTAAAGTGTTTATTTCTGTGCAATGCTGTAAGCAGCAAGTTCTTGAGGAACAGCACTGGCAGGAGATGGAACGCAGTTTGGAACAGCAGGTTTTCGGGGTCATCCAGTCCTCCAACAAAACTAGTGCTGGTCAAAACCAAAGGCGAGTTTGCTGATGACCATTATATTGTAAAAAAAAACTTGTTAGTGTTTCTTTACCTCAAAGAGATGGTGCAGACATATACTAGTCAACATTTGAAGTGGATCAAAAACGTTTATTAAAGTTGCCAAGAACGGGTAACTTTTAAGAAAGGTTTTGATCCACTTTAAATGTTGACTAGTATATACTTTGCCATTGTAAAAAAAAGATAATTACGATAAACAATGTTATTAAAAATTTAAGCAGTCATCAAGCACAGACAAGGCTGATATTATCAAGAATTTGGAGAATAGCAAAATTCCTTCTATGTATTATTGCACAGCAACACAAATAACGACACGAGAATAAACCAGTTTAGTTCAACTTTTAAGTGTACTTTTTCTATCTCATTCCAAAGATACTGCATGTGACATTGTACCTGTAGGTTGTAATAAAACCTAGAGAACAATTAATGTTTTACGCAGTGACTTATTCTGAAACAACTGAAATGCAGAAATAGAATCCAATCAATTAAAAAAGTATTGCACAGTAAAGTATAGACAAATAATTTGCAATAATAGGATTTAGTGGAATGCATGATTTGTGTGCTACTTAAACATTGAATCTAAAAAATTTAAATGAAACTACAGTATAAAAGACAAATAACAAATTAAATGAAAACAACATTACAGACTGAAATGACATTTTCATAAAAGTTCACCATTGGTATTTTACGTTAAAATGAAGGAAAAAATATTGTATAAAATCTTTCAAGAGAATACTGTTAAATAAACTAACCCATAGATTCCAGTTTCTAGTGTTTCCTCACCCACTAATACCATGAGCTTGTGTTCAAAGATGTGCACCTATATTTTCAAACAGATATACTAACGTTTAAGACAATATTAATTTGTGAGATAAAGAAAGAGTTGCATGTTAACCATCACTGTTAAAAAATACATTGAACTGTATGACGATTTGTGCATTCAATGATTCCATGTGCCAAAACCCTGAAAGTGCTCATTTGTAGTGGTTACATAATAACAACTAATCAGTTATAGACAACTAGTGCTAAACACGATACACAACTAATACATAATTCTTGAACAGTAAATGAAGAATTACAAATAAACCATTCAGTTTTGTAAGGCCAAGTTACATCTATCCAACTGTAGGACTGATATATTAAGAGGGAAAAAATAAAAACAAGACCCTATAAAATGAATAAAATTTTTGTCTCCCTTTAGTTTTTTGTTCAAGCGTGAACAAACAAGATAGACAATTTATACATTCACATACGTCTAACCTTTTAACAAAGGTGGACCAATAAAAAGTATAAGTTTCTGCACAGGCACCAATTCATTAATCATGACAGACAGACATCTAATGAAATTACCAGGCTTTAGAGTTTTTCTTTTCTCTGAATGACATTCTCAGTTTGTTCCTGGGGGCCGGCACCGGAGCCTGAGGGTCCTGAATGGAATTTTTCCTGGAATTTTCAGGATTATCAAACTCATCATTTTTTGGTGTATAAGGGTGCTGACAGGGCTCAATCTGTCCCAGAGGTGGGTTTTTACGATGGGAAGTGTGGTTCTTTTGCAGTTGCTGGATGATGGCAGAGAATTTAGCATCCAGCGATGGTCTCCCTGCCCGAGGCCTCGCCCCTTTACAGTTCTCTTTTTCCTGATTGGATAAGATGCTGGCAGGTTGAACATATGGTAATTTGTCAGGAGGGGGTGGAGGAGCTCTCCTCTTTTTGCTGCTGCTCGTGGTCGGACTTAAAGTTGACTGGTCACTTTCTTTACCTGGTGACAGAATTGCTTTTTGTACCACCATTGGTCGAGATCCTTCAAACAGTGCAGCCCAATGAGGAGGCTCTTTCTCCTCACCCTGACCAATGAGATAGCGTCCATCAGTTTCCTCAATCTTGTTGTGAATTATGTCAGTCAAGCTTTCGAATTTCCCAGGGGAGCCGATGCCTGAAACCAGGAAACAAATACATTTTTAAACGAGCAATTAACACAAAATCACTTAAAGTTATGATGTAATGTCTCTCTGTCGACACTCAATTCATAACTCACTCAAATCCTTATAAACAGAATCGGCTTCCTTCGTCAGAAAAAGTGGTGGTTTCCTTGGTGACAAAACTTCGATTTCCATGAGCTTGTTGCATGCGTGTTGCCACTGACCTAATATAAGGGTTAATATTAAGTCACAACAAGCACAAATTCCTGACAGGTTTGTTATATACTGTACCAAATACATGAGTGAAAATCTTTTTTTACTTACTCTGGTCATAAATGTGCTGCCACAATGCATCCAGCCACTCCTGTAGGACATCAGGAGTTTCAGCAATGAAAACATGACTGGAAGAGTCTCCATGTCCTGGGTTTATTAGGCACAGTCTAGACCCAGTCCTCTCATGATCCTTGCCTACAACCCGGATACGAGAATCCTGCACACATACACAAGGGCTGCAGCTATCGATTCTTTTTGTAATCGATTAATCTAGCACTGAATCGATCGATTAATCGAGTAATCGGATAAAAATTTGTGTGTGTTTTTAAACAACCAAAACAAATAATGCATAACAAAAATGACGTGGCTGTAAAATGTTCAAGCATTTGGCTTTTATTTTTTAAAAAAAGACAGAGGTATTTGGCTCCAAAAAATAAGCCTATTTACTTCAATTTTTACCCATTTAGTGTTTATAAGTGCCAGTGCCAACAATTAAACACTTTAATTTATTAATATGCACAACAAGTTTCATGCTGTAATCTAGCCCTGACATCAAAGTAAATATCTGGTTTATATACATTTCTACACCTGCAGCATTTACCATTAGGCTTTTAACATATAATATATCATTTCTGGGGTGAGCCTATTTGCTATGGTAACAACCTGTGTGTGTGCGCGCACGTGACACCTGTGTTTGTGTGTGTGCACGCGTTCTGTGCATGAGGAACAGTGATACCCCAGTCAGACCGTTGCTTCATTGCAATAGAACGCTACATTTGGTTTGCATCACTTGCATTGCGGTGCATTTTAGGTTAAGAATCCGTTCGAAAAATCACAACATCACGTCCCGCTGTATACAGTGAATGCATGCTGAAATTATTGTTGCGCGGCTACATAAAAGTTTAAGCATATGTGATGCATTGCGCGATCGGTCTGACTCGCGTGAGAGAGAATAATTTATGCTAAACTCCAATAAGACAGAGATTATTATTATTGAACAAAATATGTCAGATTACAAGTTGCCCATATATGATTGCACTGTGGTGCCGTTTTTTGGTACACACATCTGTAAAGTGCATGCGTGTGTGAAGGGGTTCTTTTTTAAGCTATATACTCTCCTGCTATTGAACGTGAATACGTTTACTACTTAAAAACATCAACGCTAAACATCATATCTAGTCAAACCGCATAACGACATCGCTACAGATACAGTATGGGATTAAAACCAGCGGAAGCTACGTTACCTTGTTTCAGAGACGCTTGGTGAAACAGCAGTTGATGTTTTCTGTTCAGAGGCTGAATTTAATGATAATGTAACGATCCCAAACTTTAGACATTCTCTTTCTGCCGTTTATGGACATATTCGCTCCGCCATCGCGCCAACTAAATTCAAAATGAACCACGCGCTATTACAGTATGTGCTTCCTGAACATTGAACAACGCTCCGTGTGAATCAGATCTCGGCGCGTGTAGTGCGCGTCATAGGAATTTAACGAGGCTTCGAGGCAGAATTTTTGCCTCGAGGAATTTTTTGAATCGAGTAAATCGAGTAACTCGATGAATCGTTTCAGCCCTTATACTTACAAAACCTATTGTACATTATCATAATTACATATTACAATTAAGATATCACTAAAACAGAACGTCTTGGTGAATAATAAAATAATTTTTCATTAAATGGCAGATATAATTCCATAGACCTTTATTGAAGGAGGGAATTGCTAGGTTTTGGGTTGGGGAGAGGTGTATGTATGCTCATTTTCCAGCTCCCCTAGAGTTAAACATTTGATTCTTAACGTTTTGAAATCCATTCAGCTGATCTCCGGGTCTGGCGTGAGCACTTTTAGCATAGCTTAGCACAATCCATTGAATCTGATTAGACCATTCACATCATGCTAAAAAATAACCAAAGAGTTTCGATATTTTTCCTATTTAAAACTTGACTCTTCTGTAGTTACGTTGTGTACTAAGACCGACAGAAAATTAAAAGTTGCGATTTTCTAGGCAGATATGCTAGGAACGAACTATACTCTCAAACTGGCGTAATAATCAGTGACTTTGCCATTGTAACATGTCTGCAGCAGGCGTGATATTACGCACTGCCTGAAAATAGTGCCCTTGGTTACTTTCAATGGCAGGGGACTATTTTCGGGCAGTGCGTTATATCACTACGCCTGCTGCAGCCATGTTACACCAGCAAAGCCCTTGATTATTATTATGCCAGAATGAATGTATAGTCCTAGTCATATCTGCCTAGAAAATCGCAACTTTTAATTTCCCGTCGGTCTTAGTACACGATGTAACTACAGAAAAGTCAATAGGAAAAATATTGAATCTCTTTGGTTATTTTTTAGAGTGATGCTAATGGTCTAATAAGATTAAATGGATTGTGCTAAGCTATGCTAAAAGTGCTAGCGCCAGACCCGGAGATCAGGTGAATGGATTCCAAAACGGTAAGAATCAAATGTTTAACTCTAGGGGAGCTGGAAAATGTGCATATTTTCAAAAAAAGTCAAGTGTCCCTTTAAAGGCTCAGTTCCCTACCTTGTTTATGGGAATAATGAGGCTTGGCTCCATTTTAGCTTGAATCTCTTCAGGTGAGTAATAGCACGAAAGCCGTCCAGCCTTCAGCACACAGTACAGCCGACAGCTGCGCTGCAATCCCTCAATGCTTTGCTGTACATGCAGTCATCAAATAGGCATTAGTATAATTAAACAATTCACAGCACAGTCCATATACAAATGTTAATATGAATCTCTACAGTGATCATCAGATGTGCGTGCTTGTCAAGTGTACCTGTTGGCTCAGGTAGCCTGTCATCATATCTTGAGTCATGCAGTCAGGTTGAGCCACAAGCTGACAGCACAGGTTTCCATAGAGGGGAAGCCATGATGAAGTCTCCACTGAACAAGCAATGGCATAGAGTCAACCAAAAAGGTCCGGATCAATATGGTAAACATAAAAAAATGCAGCTTGTTTGTTCTAACCATTCTGCAGGATAATAAGAGAATGAGACTGGAAAGAGCCTTCAGCCTGCTCCAGACCCAGCGTTGTGTATGCCAACATCGAGTATCGTGCACATCTACACACAAGTCATCAGAGAAAAACACTCAAACTTGATTTGCTGTAATGCACATTTCTTAAGAAAAATATATAGTTCACAACAACATCTGCATACTGTGGAATTGGGTTGGACTGAAGGAAAGTATCTGGGTCTCCTCCATCCAGAAGGGGGCAGAGTTTCCTTCCTGAAGATCTGCCAAATGAAGAGCGCAGCTTCCTGGCCAGTTTTTTTGGAGTGTTCACAAAGGCTCCCTCCCCTTCTAGTCCACAGCTATACAGCTCCAATGTTATTTCAAAGTCTGGCTTAGCCTCAGAGCTGTATGGAAAAATATCTGTTAAAAGGTTGCAGACTTCCACCATAATAAAGATTCAATAAATAGTAAAGACGTACAATATATTTACACCCTCAAAGCAAATATCAGTCATTGATGGGTCTGCAATCACCATTTCTGTGTCAAAAATCTCAGAGCCAATTTTCATCAAGCAGAAGACTGCCACCCTCTGTTCATCTGTAGGGTTCAAAGATAAATGACAATTTTAATAGCAACATATAATTTAAACAAAAACATTTTATGAATGTTTTTTATTTATAGCACCTTTAATTTATAACAAAGTAGCTTTCTTCTGTTTCATTTCATCTATGAAATTATCTGTTTTGGCTGTGCCAAAATATTAGTAAATGTTAAAATGTAAAAAAAATTCTCACTTCCTTTGCTGTTGAAATGTTCAGAATCTTTCCAAAACAATGGGATTCGCAGACCTAAATGAGCAAGGGCAAAAACAAATGTTAAACGTTGAAATATTAGCAGTAAATCAGACTTAATAATATGGATGAAAAAGTTCTGAAGCAACGCTCACCAGATATGGCTACCTTTCCTTTACAAGGAACTTGATTTGGAGAGTTTGAAGACCTAAAATAAAATATTACACACCAATTTTAATCCTTTACAATGTATAGTTGACCTACATTTACAATCGGTGGCTGCTCGTGACTGCTCTTCCGAGGGGTGCAAATTTAAAATTTGTCATGTGTGTTGCCCGCGTTTTCAAAATGTGTGTTTGTTGCGTAATGTAAACCATGTGTCTTATCAAAATAAAGTATCTGCTGCATACGTGTCAAAACTGTTTATAATAAAAAAAGAGAGACGCTCACGTTCACAAAATACTCGCAAGACACTCATTTAATACTAAACTTTGATTACGCATGAGATTATGCGAGTATCTGGCAAACACAAGCGTTTATCATAAACCCTTTAGACGCGTCTGCAGCAGACACTTATTGTGACGAGACACAGATGCACATAGAAACATGTTTGAGACGATGGAAACCAAGGCAATTTTAAAGTCAAAATAAAACATTTTGTCATTTGTCTAATTGTCTTGGAATATATATATTTTTTTTTTTACAAATGACTTCTCTGTGAGCTTCATTATTTTTTTTTTAATTCTTGTGGCCTCATAATCTTTAATCAAAAATGCAAATCTTCTCCTCGAAATGATCTCTCTTTACTTCCGGTCATATGCTATGGCAGGTGGGCGAGGTCCGGAAAAAGATAGTAGCGATTAGCAATTAGCAACATGGCCCAACTTTAAAGGCGCTTTAAGTGAATCTGTGTGACGTCACTTTTTGTTGATGTTTGAACTGTTTTCAAACAAACGGAGCATAGCTAACTCCTCCCCCTCCCTTACGTGCTTTCATGAACGGCCCAACCCCCACCCTCAAATCCTTCTTGTCGTTTATTGGCTGGAACACTGTTATGTTTCGTGGTGGTAGGTTTGGCCACTGTGTTTTTATTGCAGAGTTTGTGGAGTCTGGGCTGTCTACACAGGCGGCGTTTTTTACGTTTTGATCAGCGGACAGGCAGCAAGCAGATAGTGAGGAGATGTTTGCTGTATGTAACAAAAAATGTTTTAAGGTCTAAAACGCGTGAATTCACTTAGAGCACCTTTAAATGTTCCAATCAATTGAATTCTCGAAAAAACAAATTTAAAGAAACATTTTTCACTCGGATATACGTCACCACTGGGAAAATTAGACAATCGCTACTTCAGTTTCTTCGACTTTAAACTAGAGCCCGACCGATTTATCGTTTTGCCGATTTTATCGGCCGATATGAGCATGTCGCAGATATATCTGTATCGGCGTATAAGCCGCAGATATGCGCCGATATGAACGTTTGTTACAGAACACATTCAGGCATGTGATTGGCTAAGGACAAAAAAGCAGGAAAATATATTGAGACCCCCCCCCCCACACACACACGCCAATCAAACTGGTGGCGGATCTTTACGGATAGTAAAGTAGGACCCATAACAAAAAAAACACATTTTAATTTATTTTACAGCTAGATGTGCAACATGCAACTTTTTTGTACAGTATGACACACAACAATTTATTTGGTGGATGTGTAACAGTGGGAATCAAAAGCAAGTGTCTTGTCCACTGCTCCATCACCACCTCTCTCAATAACAAAAACCATGACAAAAAAATATGTTTTAACTTAATTTTGTTTTGCATTTTTACCCAACTTTAACAGCTAAATGTGCAACATGCAAATGTTCATGTCAAAAGAAGGCCTATTTTGCAGACATCCATATAAAATGTAGGCAATGGCTTATAAAGAAAGAATAAATCTTACAAAGATTTTTTTCCAAATCCACTTAGGTTTCTCAGCTTGCACTCTAGCATTTGTGTGATCCAGGTAACGTTAACTTTGCATAAAAATGGTTATCATTGGCATGGCTACTTTTAATTTTATACTTTAAGTACATTTCCAAGCCTGTACTTTGATACTTTTACTTGAGTAAAGAAGTTAAATCAGTACTTCTATTTTTACCAGAGTATTTTTTTAATACAAATATCTGCAAAAATCTGCTACACAGGACCTTTAGTTATAATAAAGTGTCTTAAAGGTCTCTTTTTCTAATTTTAGACCCCTGTAGATGAGTAACTTTGTTAGCTGTTAAACATAAACAATAGAAGGTTGACACTAATAAATAAAAGTAATTGCAGGGCGCGCAAAATTTTAAAATCCCTGGTAGCCCTTCAGGCAGGCACTCTTAAACTTTTGGTAGCCCGAAATGAATATAAGTAGCCCGAATAAAAAATACATTGTTTAATGTAGAATATTGATAAATCCTGGATTTCCAGGATTTTCCAACTATTCCTGCCCATCCCCAGCTAACAATCTTTGGTTCCCAAAACTTTCCCCTAACTTTAGTTTTTGGTTTCTAAAACTTTATTTTCCAAGGTTTTTGGTTAGCCAGGATTGTTTTCTTTAAAAAATAAACATTGCCCTAACGTTATTTTTAGGTTAGTTTAACGTTCCCCTAACATTAGAATAATTTAATTGTTCTATTCCTGAAATATTATATGAATGTATTATAACATGGGTTATTTTTTTAATAAAAAATACTTCCAACACATCACACATTGTATTTAGATAACATGGTATTTTATCAAATATATAAACAACCAGTGACTTTAACACAATATAGAAGACTTAAAACAGATATTTATTAAAAAGGAATAAACATGTAATTCCCTTTAGGTTAACAGATCTTACCATAGCAGTTTATTTTCGCTAGAATAATGTTAGACTCTGAGGTAAAACGAAATGTATTCTATTTGCTTTAGGTAACATATCTTACCACTGCTGTTTAGTCACCTATCAGAAGCTTCTTACATCATATTCTCTTAATAGCCTAGACGTGTCAAATCAATCGGAAATCACTCAAATATATTTTCCTTCTCACATACTTAAGTTAGTAACTGAAGAAAGAAACGCTAAATTTCATTTTCGTTTTTACCTTATAGACTAACATTGTTTTAGCGGCTAAAACAATGTTAGTCTATGAGGTAAAAACGAAATGACGTTAATTTATTAAATGACTTGAGTTCGCACCTTTTGCTGAGCACAAGAGCAAAGCAGGTGCTCTGCTCATGAAGAGCGAAGCCGGGAGAAGCGCATGCAGAGGGTCGCGCGCATATCAGACGTGCACATTAACGGATGGGTTTAATTTTGCTTTCACTTCATTTCTCTCATTTCTGTGAAAATTGCCGCTCCAAATCCACCAAGTAAACCGACGTGTATATGTTTGCCGCTTTGTTTCGCGTCACGCGAGTCGTGACAGCCAAGCGTCGCAAATGAGGAGAAGAGAGGAGAGAAACGATCGGGTCTGATTGGTGAATGCCGAATACAATCATACTTCGCCATCCGCCATTTGCGAACGGTCGGAAACACGTCCTTGTTGATACTTGGAAAGGAAGAAAATGCATCTATTTGTCATCTGACGTGCCGCCCGGTGTGGTGGCCCTGTTGCGCGGGGACGGCGATTGTGGTTCCGTCCCGGGTTAGCATGGCGACGGCTGTGAGATACCCCCTCCCCCCTATTTTTTTTTTTTTTACATATCTGCATGATTCACGTAGGTCACATTTTCAGGTCGGAAAATCCGGAATTCCGGATTAATCCGGAAAAATCACATCCCTGCACATTAAATGCATTTGAAAGATGTAAGTACTTGTTTGTCCAGCAGAGTGCGCCATACTGGTTGCTAATGGCGACCCAGATCACTCACTGTAGTGACACCAGCCAATCCCCCACCCCCTTCACTTCAGTCAGTCTCTCAGTTCAGGTGGCATGGAAGCAGTCACGCAGTGTCTTCTTCACAACATTTTTACACCTGATATTAAGACGCGCTTTGGTCGATTGGATTATAAATGGACAAGAGAGACGCATTCCCGCTTACATTTGGTGTTTTTAATCCGTCTCTTTGTCGACTTGCGAGTTAAAACGCAAGCGGGAGAAATGACGTGAGACGGAGAAATGACACGTTTAAACTACGCGCATCCGTGCACTTATATAACACTATATGAGATTACTGCTGCTTGTGTTGTTAGTTAACATGCTCATTTCAGAGCAATTGATTCAATAAGCTCGCGCAACTCTATATCCTTGCTAAATAAAAGAGGCGGAGCGAAGACGCTTTAGTTTTATAAAAGTCTAAAGTTTGCACGGAACCCTGGGTTTGTGTTATAAAAACGTTGTGCACAACATTAAACATAGCGTACATTAGTATGTGCTCCGTCAAGCATTGTCTTCGTAACTGTGAGTGGCTAACTAATTTGTGAAGTACACAACTTACTGTAAAGCTAATATTAATCAATGACTTCATAAGTTTCTCTTTATAACGTTATTCTCGTCAAAACTGCAAATGATGCAAGTTTTATGTATTTTGTTTTCTTTGTGTTTTAAAGTTATTTATAATAAGTCAAGTTTACTGTTTAGTGCACTGATATCCAACTAATTTTGGATAATAAAGTTTATTGTTAACTTCTTGCCTATAGTACATATCTTTGTCACATCAATATAAGTGTTGGATCACCACATTTGTGAGTGATCATTGCATTGCATTGTATTTATTCATATACAGTATATTATGTTAAAGTATATAGTGTATTCTATGTACAGTACTTTAGTATAATATACTGTAGTATATACTGAACTATAATATACACAAAGAATATCGGCCGATATATCGTTATCGGTCTTTTTTTACTCCCTAATATCTGTATCGGCCCGAAAAAACGCATATCGGTCGGGCTCTACTTTAAACAGCAGGAATAAGAATGATCAGCCTGATCTCACGAGAATTCATAAATATTTTACAAGTTGGCTAAGGCCTAGTCCACACTGACACAGGTATATTTATACCCGGAGTTTTCCCAAAAAAAAAATCCCGTCCACACATGCTCGGTTCAATTTAAATATCCATCCACACGATAACGCAAAAGCACGCCATCAAGCGCTGTCAAGAGCATGCCACACTAGCAGGCGGGGATATAACCCAAATCGTGTTCCGCAATATAGTGAGATAACCGAGTATCTATCTGTATACATGTTAGAAGCCCTGTTAGCACAGTTATTATTAGCAAGATACGTCCGCCATTGCACAGAGGCCCTGTCCCAAATGGCACACTTCATGTGGACTTTCGGTGTCGTGGCCTTAAATTGCGCGTTCTCGCTTAGTCTACGAGTCCGTAGGGTGTCCCATCTGTCATTTTTAGGCTTTGAAGTGTGCTCATCAGCGCCTCCTTTGCCCCCTTGATGCGGTCTCCGGCGAAGCCCGCACTGCAGCAGGCTTCGAGCACTTTACCAACCCAGAAGTCCTTGCGAAAGAGCAATCAGACCAATCAGACGACGGAAGGGAGGAGTTCACACTGACGGGCAACTTCTCTACCTATTTCCGGTGTGATGCTCGAGTCTGGACTACGTGATGTCATCAAAGTGTGGACTCTGAGGAGGACCACAAGTCCGGAGTGTGCCATTTGGGACAGCGCCACAATCATCAACAAAGCAGTCAGCGGCGCACAATCTTGACGTCAAACACAGTGTACACCGGCGCACACTCTGATGTCGTAAGGGAAAACCCCCGGTTTTACTCTCTATACGACACCACTGTAACCGTTTTTTTTTTAAAAAGCTCACCCTGGCCGGGGTTTTCAAATATGCTCGGTTTCAGTGCCCTGATACTGCGGTTTCGTGTGGACGAACGGCCGAACCGCGTGAAAAAACTCACGGTTATAAAAATACCCGTGTTCGTGTGGACTAGGCCTAATTCGTATGAATTCATACAAAGTTAATTGTGCAAAACGTATGATTCTCATGAAAAAAAACTATGACGAAACTGAAACCTACGAATGTGGTTGTATGAAGTAATACGAATTAGCCAACGCTTAAAATGTATATGAATTCTCGTGAGATAGAGTTGGAATGTCTCCAATTTTATGGAGTTAAAGGAATAGTCTACTCATTTTCAATATTAAAATATGTTATTACCTTAACTAAGAACTGTTGAATCATCCCTCTATCATCTGTGTGTGTGCACGTAAGCGCTGGAGCGCGCTGCGACGCTACGATAGCATTTAGCTTAGCCCCATTCATTCAATGGTGCCATTTAGAGATAAAGTTAGAAGTGACCAAACACATCAACGTTTTTCCTATTTAAGACGAGTAGTTATACGAGCAAGTTTGGTGGTACAAAATAAAACATAGCGCTTTTCTAAGCGGATTTAAAAGAGTAACTATATTTTATGGCGTAATAGCACTTTTGTGAGTACTTCGACTCGCCTGAAAAGTCCGCTCCCCTTCTCACTCTCATAATGGGAGAGGGAGGGTGTTACTGCGCCGAGTCGAAGTACTCCCAAAAGTGCTATTACGCCATAAAATAGTTACTCTTTTAAATCTGTTTAGAAAATCGCTACGTTTTATTTTGTACCACCAAACTTGCTCGTATAACTACTCGTCTTGAATAGGAAAAACGTTGATGTGTTTGGTCACTTCTAACTTTATCTCTAAATGGTACCATTGAATGAATGGGGCTAAGCTAAATGCTATCGTAGCGTCGCAGCGCGCTCCAGTGTTTACGTGCACACACACAGATGATAGAGGGATGATTCAACAGTTCTTAGTTAAGGTAATAACATATTTTAATATTGAAAATGAGTAGACTATTCCTTTAATTGATGAATTTGTCCATAACTTGTCTTAAAACATATTAAAAAACACCATATAGACTTATAAACAACAATAAAACCCAGATTGTTCCCACAGTGGGACTTTAATGAAAATGTTTTCTTTATAAAAAAAACCTTGACATGACTTTTTCTAAAGTCTGGAAATACATGTCATGAATAGATAAAACTGTCCAAGGTGCTTGGAACAACCTAGAGTATCTGGAAACTAGGTATCAATTCACTAAAAGCAACATTTAGAGGGGCCACCCTATGCCTGTAAAACAGCTTTTGGTCTTGGTACATTTGGACACACTGTAATTCCATTTTACACATAAGTTTCCTAAATGTGAAAATACAATTTATTTTAACTTTCTTCATTTTTAACTAGTAAGGAGTTGCTATAAATTATAAAAATAAAGTTAAAATAACATAAGCTAATTCAAACTTCAAAATTTATAGCAACTCCTTATTAGTCATGAAAGTTAAAATTAATTGTAAATTCAAGTTGATTAAACTTAATAATTCAAGAACTTTTGCAAAGTAACTTTGCAGGTGGTTACTGAATCTCAAGATTCAAGATTCAAGTTAAAGGCAGAAAATGTTTGTAAATAAAATTCTTATTGATTTTCACCCACTAAAGCAAAATGAAGCCGTGTGCAAACCAGGGGTAAAGCGGTGTGTGCACAACACAGTAGGCTAAAATCACTAACCTTCTGATATCCTGGTGCTGTTTTCTCCTTTGTGCTTCACTCATGTAGGCTTTAATTCTTGCATTACACGTTAACAGACTCCTGGATGCATCCAACACCTGCTCTTTCTTAGTACTGGCAACCAGAAGTTTGTAAGCCCCTGCTCTCATTCGCATCTCAAAATCCAACTTCTCCTGAATATCACAGTCCTGGTGGAAGACAAAGCAGGTTTATGAAAAAGTAACCTCAAAACACCCCATAGCGAAAAACGAATGGACACTGATGGAAGAGCGATCATGTATTGAGAGAAACTCTACAATGTTATCTAGTCTACAATAATTCCTGAAGCAGGTGCATGCTGATGTATGGAAAGATGAGATATATACTGTAATGTAGTACTTGTAAGAAGGGAAGGAGCTCAGCCTTAAACTCTTCCCATTATAACTAGCACACAACAGGTTTCTGAACAATGGGTTTGATATCCGAGAATGTGAAATGAAATAATGAAGGTGGGTGGTGAAAAGGTGGGGTAAAATTATACAATGAATCTTTCTACAAGACAATCCTACTCTTTTAGAGATGTGTGATGACGTTTCAGAATTCAAACAGCGGGGCTGAATGATTTTGAAGAAACATGCGCTAGGCAATATGTGATATACAATATGCATTATGCAATACGATAATTAATTATGTTTGTAAAATAAATTTAATTAATAATAAAATATAAAATTTCTGCTGCATGAATTTTAAAACTAAATTTTATATCCATTATTTGTTTCCATAATCCATAACTCTGCATCAACTTTTTTGACTATGCATAACTTTATTTTTTAAGTAACGTTAATAAAATAATTTAGTTATTGCAAATCATTGGCAAACGCAGATTGCGATATGCACATAGTTTCGATTTATCTCGCTGCCATGTTTGTCGATTTTTACGTTGTATACGACAGAAACACGATCACACCCTCGTGCATAAACCACCTTTAGTTTTTTAGAAATCTGTCGTATGCACAACAAATTCATGTCCTGTATTATCTGCTGCGTGTCATTCAAACTTCGCTTCACATGTCTCTCTTTTGCCTGAGAAAACATTAAATGTGACTGGTTAGTTTTTAACTAACGTTACCATTTCTAACATCAACAGACCAGTTGAAACACAAAACAGTGATTGCTAAATTGGTCATTCTTTAAACACGATCGGTTTATGACTCACCTCGTTTAGAAAAAACATGCTTTCTCTTATTTTCTTTCTCTTGATCTCCATTGCGAGCGAAGAGCATGATGATATAGTTGATCTGGTGCTAATTCGTTTAAAATTTTGAATATCCCGCGGTGGATCCATACTGGCCTCCTCACTGAGACAAGCCCCTCCGTGAACCACAAACCAACGGATTACACAAGCTGGAATCGACCAATCAGCTTTCTGCAAAGCGCCTCGTTGCCTACACAACAGCGGGGCTGTACCATTTTTAAATCCTGAGAGGTTGGATTGTCGATACATCTTTATGATATTGGTGTACATACGTCATATTTATTGGTTATTTTGTGTTATATTAATTAACAATTGTTATAATAACAATTTTAATAGTCTAAAAAGCTTATTTTCGAGTGTTTTCCTCTGTGTTTTCTATTTTTTACATCACCGACCCCCGTCTGTCTTCAAATGGTAAAAACTGATTGTCTGCCGCACTGCATTCTAATGAATCGTCAATGCTCTAATCAAATCTATTTACTTCTTACTGGATCTTTTTAGATCGTTTGAACGATCCGATGAAATCTTGCAACCCTTTTGCACACGACAACTGCATTCAGCACCACATTAAAATAAACCAATGTCACCCCTGTCGCTGGGGGGTCGTTAATACCCAGATGACTTCATACACCTATATGTCTTTCTACTGTATCTGAATCAGGGGGGACCGGGAAAATACCAAGCAACAAATAATCAAGGATCAACAGTTTGATTAAAGGGTACAATCAAAATCCCAGCAGCACGAACCAAAATTAGCATTGGACCCCGTTCATTGAGGTATGGTTGCATGCTTATGAAATATAATAGATAGATAGATGTAATAGATAGAAATGTCATATGACTACCTGTCTGATTTCAGACTCATTTTAATAGATCGCCTGCTTGCATACGTAGATCGCATATAAATCTTGCTCTACCAGTTGTCTCTATCGGAAACGTAATGGATCATTTAAAGTAAAAATACATGATATTTGGATTTCACTGACATATCTAAGGAGATAATTTAATTATGCATAAATGCTGTTAATCTATATCACCACGGATATGCATTAATGTGATTTACGTACCAAACCTGAAAAATGAATCTAGAAAAGCAACGAGCATTTTTACATTAAGATAGGAGGTAAGCTAGAATTATCTTTATACATTTTTGCTGTTAAAACCGACGCTTTAATCTTATAACCCACCTAATAAATAACATAATAATAATAATAATAATACAGTATATAAAATAATACAGTATAATAAAGGTCCAGGCGTATGCCACTGTTGTATCTTAGATGTTTCATGGACTGCATCTATTTTTAGGCCTTGTGAAAAGCTCACTAGAGTAAAAAATGAGGCACCAGTTAGGCATACAGGGGTGCAGACTGGTTAACTAGATGATACCAATATCTAGAGCAGTAAAACTCAACCGCCTTGCTCAACCCCTCCCTGGCATAACTAGAAAGCTATAGATATATTTGTATAAAATGTAGCCTATTTTCATTGTATTGTTTGATTTTAAGTAGTTTTAATGGGAATGAAAATTCTGTCATTATTTACCAAACTGATCTGAACCCAATCTTTGACTTTCCTAGTAGGGCTGTCACAATGATTAAATAATCGTCTCATCGCGATTATTTGACCTCATCGCGATGATTTCAGATCACCGCAATGATTGCACATCTCTTTAAAAACACAAGGGGGAGCTGCAGCGCCTGTATCAGATGGCGCTCCTTAAAGGAATAGTCTACTCATTTTCAATATTAAAATATGTTATTACCTTAACTAAGAATTGTTGATACATCCCTCTATCATCTGTGTGCGTGCACGTAAGCGCTGGAGCGCGCTGCGACGCTTCGATAGCATTCAGCTTAGCCCCATTCATTCAATGGTACCATTTAGAGATAAAGTTAGAACTTCAACGTTTTTCCTATTTAAGACGAGTAGTTATACGAGCAAGTTTGGTGGTACAAAATAAAACGTAGCGCTTTTTTAAGCGGATTTAAAAGAGGAACTATATTGTATGGCGTAATTGCACTTATGGGAGTACTTCAACCCGGCGCAGTAACACTCTCCCTCTCCCATTATGAGAGGGAGAAGGGGAGCGGACTTTTCAGGCGAGTCGAAGTACTATTATCTTATGGCACCATTACATGTTGGTGTCGCTCATTAAGGCCAATTCGCACTGGTCGGACAACTACCAACTCCAACAGACACCGACAGATACCAACAGACACCCACATTCTAAAGTCTCATTTACTTTGATCCAACAACTGACAGACTCCAACAGACGCGTCTGTTGAATTCTGTCTGACCAGTGCGAATTGACCTTTACTTTTGCAGAAGTATAAAAAGAACATACCTGGTAAATATGAACATGTAGTGCATAGTTTGTAACATACAGTATGCTTATATAACATCACAGTATTACATCAAGTAACTTGAATGACAGATCATTTTTTGTTAGGTTATCTGTGTCATGCAGCAGAAAGTGTGCACACGCAACACAGCACTGTTTGTGAAGAACGGTGAGGCGTGTGGAGCCGGGGCTCCTCAGCAGTTCCCTTTCCGCTGCCCTCGATGTGGAGAACACGAACGATTTCAGAGCCTGGCTTCTCTCAGGGCTCATCTGGAGTACAGACACCCGTTCCACACTAATCACGTCATCAGCCTCCTATCCACAAGGGGGCGCTCAAACACAGACCTAGTGGAAAGTTGCAAACGCTCAAATTGTGACAAGTATAAAGTCTGTAATGCTGGGACAAATACTAACTCAATTGGAAGAGATCACAAACTCATATGTAACACTGATCCAACTCCATCCCATCAATTACCTGGAGAGCAGAAGCTGACATCTCCAGAGAGGAGCCTCATAGTTGGGGAGGCATCGGCTGGAGTCGGGCCCCTCTCGGCTCCGGTGGTGTCAGTTGAGAAAAGACTGGAGGGGATGATAAGGACCGCCAACAGCAGTATGGAGAGGCGTCTACTACGGCTTAGCTCAGAGCTGGCTCAGACAGACACCGCCATACTGTGTGAGCGTGCTCACTCGCATCATCTGGCCCAGGAGAAGCAGGAAGTTCTGGAGCGAGAGCGGGCGCTGAGCAGACAGGTGGATGCTGCGGTCATGGTGATTGCCACCCTGCGGCAACAGCTTAGCATCTCAGAGCATGAACTGGAGAGGAGAGAACAGTGAGTTTTATTGTTTAAGCTATAATGCCGCTTTTCCATTGCATAGTACCCCACTGTTTGGTTTGGGTCAGGTCGGGTCAGCTCACCTCACTTTGGCTTGGTTAGCTTTTTCATCGAATTTAGTAACACTTCGGAGTGAGGGATTATAGGCATGTCGTTATATTTGCGCTGCCTACTGCTGTGACATCATATAAGTGAGAGCGTCGTTGTACATTCCCATACATTCATTTATTTCTCAGTCTGCCACAAAATTTAAATTGAGAACCACAAATAGATGTTTGCACACTACCTCTGTCTCACATGACAATTTCTGTACAAACACCCGTGGCGTCGGTCGACGCGCTTCGCTGAGCCTCATTTAAGTTGCATGCCAAATGTGCCGCCACAAACTTTAAGTTTGGAAAAATTTTTTATAGTGTTTCTGATTCACAACCTGTGGATGTTTTTCATCACTAAAAGGGAATTTGGGAACTTACAGCAAAGCACAGATGACAACAGGTTTACTCAAGACAGCGCAAGCTAGCACTAAGGTAAATCTAATCTTTTCCATTATAGCAATGACGCTGGTAGTGACGATTCTCTCAGACCAATCAATCAGTGATCTACAGGGTTTTTGCATCACGTTTTGGTATCAGCTTGTATTGGGTACTACGTCCTGCACCCAGTGGAAAGGCTCCCAAAAGTGACCCAAACCAAACTGTGGGGTACTATGCAATGGAAAAGTGGGGTACTATGCAATGGATAAGTAGCATGAAGTCCAGTGAAATCCAAAGGAGACTACTGTTACCTGGTGTTATTCCTACAGTACATAGCGTTTTGTAGAAGGTGTATATGTGCTTTACTAGCATATAAACATTCATTTTTGGGATTATAGTCTTGGATTAAATGTATTAAAATAACAAAGCAACTCCAGTACTTATTACATTACCCCATATAAAGCTAAATATATGCGAATCGGGATTAAGCTGCACTCAGTCTTCCACAACTTTATGATCCCTGCTGAAAAAATTACAGAAAATTCTAATGGTTTTATTGGTTTTATTGGGAATTTTATTGGTTCTAATGGAATATGGCCCAAAATGGAATATTGTTTTTTGTTGGTCTCTAATGGTAAGTATTGGTTCTATGTATTGGTTCTAATGGAATATGTATTGGTTCTAATGAAATAGGGCCCAAAACACACTACAGTGTAGTGGTTTTAGTGGTAAAAGCTAATGGTTCCTATTGGTATTTTAATGGAAACCATTAGACTTTTCTGTAATGGTTTTATTTATTTTTTTCAGCAGGGATGGCAGATGGATGAATGAATTGATCCTTGATTCTGACACATATTTGTTAATAAGAATTAAAATGATTAATAAGAGAAAGCAGGTTTATACTATTACCACTAAACATAAGGGGTTAAATGAAGGAATGTTTGTCAAACCTTTTGTTGTTCCTAGCTGCATAAGGCTGTTTCGTATATACTTCCGAAGGATCCCATCTTTAGAAAAGAGTTCCTGGAGTTTATTTTTAACAGCATCCCTGATCATTTCAGTGTGATTTTGCCCCCTTAAACAGTTATTTTTGTCACCCTGTCACATTGTGATGCAGGCTCTGCAAAGATGCTTTTATTGAGGTAAAACATATGTGAGAGCAATCACTGTATGCTGGTGTGTGTGAAAACAGTAATAAGTATCTCCTATCATTTTACATTTGGTCCAAATCCTAAAATACTTCTTCCGTGCTTGACTTGGGCCTTAAGTTTTAGTGGCATGATGTTTATAAACTACTGTATCTTCAACTGTTTTACAGGGAGGTTATTACCATCCAGAAGTTTCTGGAAGCAGCGGCGCACCATGAGATGTGTGGGAAAGTTCGATTGCGACGGTTCATTGAAGGTCTTCTGCGACGGATTTCTCTTGCCGAGAGACTACTGGAATATTATCAGAGCGCACCGCACAGGCATTATTGTACTGCTCACCCTGTATGTCATCATGTTTGCAATATTATGTGGGCCAAGTTTGTTTTCCCTTTCAGTACACAACGTAGTATTATAGATTTTTTTAATAGATCTGAATGACCTGGCATGGCCCATTTCTTTTACTATTATTCATTTTTATCAGTTTCAGTTTTTAAATTCTATTTCAGAAATATATCAGACCTGAGAAGGATTTTTCTAACTTATTCTCTATATCATTTTAGGAGCCCGTTTTTTCTGATCTAGGTCCACAGAGATTAAAACACAGCAGGTAATGTATTTTTATTTTCTTTAGAGTAAATATTTATTTCTGGTATATAGGATGTATAGTTTATATTTTCCCCTATTATTTAGCTTTTTATCCAAGCATTTTGTTTCTTATAATTTATTTGCTGGCTGTGAGGAATATTTAATGTGTTGCCACATGCTGTTCTAGAAAGAAAAGACTTCTGATAAATTTACCACTGAGCTAAAAGTCATTACAAGATTTCTGAGCTCTCTTCAATTTTTAATGGCTTGCGTCACTTATAAAGGTGAGGATCAAATGTTCTTGCAAGCCGGATTTTGCTCATATTTGGGAGAGTGTTAAATTTGGACATTGCCTGTAATAATAATTCATGTAATCTGATGAAGACAGGGCAAGATCATGTTGCCTTCTTTAATGCTTTCATGGCTGCTGTACAATGCCTTTATTTGTGGCAATTAAATATGGTTGATCATGGAGAAGATGTATGGGTGATGATGATGCATATACAGTGATGTGAAAAAGTGTTGGCCTCCTTCCTGATTTTTTTTTTATGTTTATCACACTTTAATGTTTTAGATGTTCGTGAAGCAAATTTAAATGTTAATCAAAGATAACACAAGTAAACACAACATGCAGTTTTTAATTATAAAGATAAAACAAAATCCAAACCCACATGGCCCTGTGTGAAAGCGTGTTCTCCCCCTGTTAAAACATAACTTAACTGTGGTTTATCACACCTGAGTTCAGGTTCTCTAGCCACACCCAGGCCTGATTACTGTGACACCTATTCACAAAAAAATTATTTAATTGGGACCTGCTGTAACGTGGGGTTGCTTTAAAGAAAGCAATAGAGAGTTGAATCCATGTGCAAAAGAGGTTTATTAAAGTAAATCCCAAAAGGGCAGGCAAACACATCCAGTAAGGGGCAATCCAAAACGTAATCCAATAAACAGGCAAATGGTCAGGGCAGGCAGAAAACAATCTATATCCAGATATCAAGCACGGGTCAAAAACAGGCAGACAAAGAACAAGATACAGGTAAACAGAAAAACGCTATGATATAGACAGGCTAAACAGACTTGCCCTGCGTTCTAGTTAGTTTTTTTATGACCTTCCCTCGCAAACTTCCCTCAGTCTTGTTCATTAGGATGTACGTCATTGCTTACGTTGTACGAGGGCCCACTACTGCTGAAACACTTGAAGTAGGTTCAAATGGATCGCCCTAAGCCCTTGATCATATGGAAAGTGGAGACCGCCCCCTCCATGTGCAAAGCGCGAGTTGCTGAAGTGACGTCACAATCGTGATGCATTGTGGGATATGGAGCTGCCTGAAGTGTACATATGAAGTAGAAGTAGGTCAAAATCGAGGGAGCCAGGGTCTGTCAATACAAACTTCCCTCGTCCATTTGACAAAGTGGAACGCACTTCAAAATGGCGACAGGGATTCCCCCGAGGAGAAGTGTTTAGGGAAGTTCGCAAGTGCGTGTCTAAAACTGGAGTGAAACGCACGCTAAGCAGGCTAGACAATAATCAGCAGTGATATAAGCAAAAGGAAGTGGCTTTATACTCAACAAACAGGAAGGGGGAAGTGAAGCATGGCATGATGACATTTCAAAATAAAAGTCAGAACAGAACAGGGTGTCAAAATAAAAGTTAGTTAAACCATGTTAAAACATAGTTAAACCATGATTAGTGTAGTAAAACCATTGTTTTGTTAATATTAATTAAGACACCAAAAAAGCATGGTTACTACACTTTACCACACAATTTTTTTTTTCATTTTTGTAAGGGTTATCAACAAATGGTGAAAACATGGAAGAGTGGGGAACCTTCCCATGAGTGGCCGGCCGACCAAAATTACCCCAAAAGAGCAGCGACGACTCATCCAAAGAATTGTAGGCCTCACTTGCCTCAGTTAAGTAAGGACAGTGTTCATGACTCCACCATAAGAAAGAGACTGGGCAAAAATGGCCTGCATGGCAGAGTTCCAAGAAAAAAAACTGCTGTTGAGCAAAAAGAACATAAAGGCTCGTTTCAGGTTTGCCAGAAAACATCTTGATGATCCCCAAGTCTTTTAGGAAAATACTCTGTGGACTGACGAGACAAAAGTTGAACTCTTTGGAAGGTGTGTGTCCCATTACGTCTGGGGTAAAAGTAACACTGCATTTGAGAAAGTAAAATATGGTGGTGGTAGTGTGATGGTCTTGAGCTGTTTTGCTGCTTCAGGACCTGGAAGAGTTGCTGTTATAAATGGAATCATGAATTCCGCTGCCTCCCAAAAAAATCCTGAAGGAGAATGTCCAGCCATCTGTACATGACCTCAAGCTGAAGAGAACTAGGATTCTACAGCAGAACAATGATCCAAAACACACCAGCAAGTCCACATCTGAATGGCTGAAGAAAAACAAAATGAAGACTTTGGAGTGGCGTAGTCAAAGTCCTGACCTCAATCCTATTGAGATGCTGTGGCCTGACCTTAAAAAGGCGGTTCATGTTCGAAAACCCTCCAATGTGGCTGAATTACAACAATTCTGCAAAGACGAGTGGGCAAAAATTCCTCAGACTCATTGCAAGTTATTGCAAACCTTGATTGCAGTTGTTGTTGCTGCTAAGGCTATTATTCCCTTCATAATAAAACCTTCATTTAAAAACTACATGTTGTGTTTACTTGTGTTATCTTTGATTAATATTTAAATTTGTTTCATGTTTTAAAACATTCAAGTGTGTCAAACATGCAAAAAAATCAGGAACGGGGCCAACACTTTATTACATCACTGTAGATTAACAATATCTCAATTGTGATGTGTTTTTTTGGTATTTTACAACAGATCTTCAGGAGACCATTTAGAGCAGGATGAAGAGCAGCAGCTACTTGGTCAGTCTAGATGGGGACTGTCTAAATCTTCCGCCAGTGGACTAGGTTACGACGACTGGTGCCAGAGAAGAAGGTCAGATGGGTATGAGGTTTAGAAACAAAGACTCACAATGAATGTACATGCAAATAACAAAGTTTAAAATATGAGTTAAACAACTTTAAGTTAATATGAAAATCCCAACCAACAACTTTATCTGAGAACCTTTTTCACCAGTATCAGCTATATTTTAGTAGAAATACTAAAGTTTAGTTGTACTTACACCCACTTCAATCCATTGAAAAATTAGTGCACATGAAAAAGTTTTACTTTTATATTCTTAAATGTGATTGTGGTTTAACCATGAAGTATTTTAAAGGTGGTGTGTGTAAATTTTAGTGCCATCTAGCAGATTGCAACTAACAGCTCACACCTTCATTTCAAAACGCATATGGTAGCCGCCACATGAGTCACGACAAACATGTCGTCGTCTAAGACAACGTAGGGACGAAACGCACTCTGTAGAACAGTTTGTCTGTTTAGGGCTACTGTAGAAACATGACGGCGACTTCCATGTAAGAAGACCCACGGTGTATGTAGATAAAAACGGCTCATTCTAAGGTAATAAAAACATTACAGTAATATAGTTATGTATATTATACTGCATTTCTGTCAAGAGATCCTTCTAAAAGTTACACAAAGCACCTTTAATAATGGAAATACACATTGGTTATACTCTGGACACTTAAAATTAAATTTGCCCTTTAATTCAAATAATATAGCTAGCATAACAGGTTGCTACAGTACTTAAAGTAAAGCGTTATAACCCAGGTAAAAATATTACGTGTTAAAATTTCGAGCAAATACTACTGTTTAGGAAAATAAATGTAGTTAAAAATTGAAGGTTGATGTTATAAAAGTGTAAAGCACAGGTCTGATGTTATGCCACTATAAGCTTGTAGTTTGTTCACAAACTGTCTTCTAATAGAAAATGCACTGTTTCTGTAAAAAAATACAAATGTAGCAAATACCTGTTTGTTTTTTTAATAGTGGTGCTAGTATGGGATGAATATACTTTCTCTGCTTAAGTTACTCAACCTCATTTGAAATGTATAATAGGACAATTTCCTTTTGTAAAACCCGCAGCTAATGAAAGATGTATAGATGTCATTAAGTATTCATAAATTCATTTGCCAGAGAATTTGACAAAAGGTTATATTTGGAGCGAAATCACTTACCTGTACAATCTTTTTTGGCAGAAGGCAGAACTATGAAATAGTTTTGAGAATAGGGGTATGCTTTATTAAGGAAAAAATGTAAACTGATTTGCATGTAATGTTTTCAATTGAACATATGTCAAGCTTATGTCCTTAATTGCCATTTTTTTCTCTGTATGATTACAACAGTAGCACTTACAGTATAGTCATCTTTGGCAGGACTGTAAAACTATTCAGACAAAGACTATTATTCAAAGAATAGGAATCTTTTTTATGTATTTAAAGGGTACTCATACATGAATCTTCTAAACCAAAAGAGTGGAGATACAGGGTATTGCTTTGGGTTGATAGTGGTACATAGTTAAAAAAAATGTTATCTATGAAGGACATGCACTTGTTTGGGTACACCAGGGATACCCAAAGTAGCTCCAACACTAATCAAACACACCCAAAGCAGCTAATAAAGGTCTTACTAAGCATACTAGAAAGTTCTAGGCAGGTTTGCTGAGGCAAGTTGGAGCTAATCTTAGCAGGACACTGGCCCTCTATGACTTTGAGTACGCATTGGGTTGACCCTGCAATAGGTCCTAAGTGTCCAAACTGTTCAGAGAAATGCTAGATGAATGCTTCAAAAACTTATTTATGCTGACGTGGAGTTGTTCAGATGCAGGGTAGATCTCACCCACAGTACCTTACTGTGTGTGCACACCACTAGCAACTATGTAGCTGCGTGTCGCTAGTTTCTTTCAATGAGGTCGTTAGGAGGTGTTCCTAGTAACAACTATAATGAGTAACCGTCCTCTCAGTAAATGAGGAGAGATGGATGATGTAAATTCCGCTGCTTTACTCTCATTGGTTGTTGCTTTCTAAAGTTGCTTGTCATTTGCATAAAGTTAAACTGTTGTTGCGTAGCTGGACATGCCTACTTCCTATCACCAATGGTCACCTGAAATCGCCAAGCTTTCATTGAAATGAATGAGATCGCTCCGCCGTTGCTAGTCGCTGGCGGTGTGCACGCAACTTTACTGTGCGTTCACACCAGACGCGGTCGATGCTGCAAAAACCCGCTATCCGTGGGTAGTTCGACGCTTGAACATTTTGAGTTTACTCGCTTCATTCGCGCGCGAAATTCTAGTCATTCGAGACATTCACATGGAAATTCGCGTCATGGGAGGGGCTTCTACGACTTTGCTCGCTTCCTGTAATCACGTCACTACTAGAGCAAGCTCCTGATTGGTTAACGCGGCACAAATATCTGTCAAAATACAGATTTTTCAACTCGTGCACCATCTGCGCCGCGTGTTCCGCGTGTTCAGCACCATTTACGCTTAACGTGCAGCAGGATGCCTATTCGTGTCTCTGCATTGACTTAACATGTAAATCACTCGCGCTTGCTGCCTCTTCCGCGTCTGGTGTGAATGCACCTTTATTTAGTCTTCACATGAAAACAGTTATAGCTAGTAGGGGGCATGTACTAAAATTTCAGCTCAATCTAAATATTTACTTTAAAGGAATGGTTCACCCAAAAATGAAAAGAAATATTCTGCTCTTTTATACAGTGAAAGTGAATTTTAACTAATCTACCAAGATTTACAACAACCCATTTTCAACAACCTACATTTCAGTATTTAAAGTAAAGAACAGAGAAACTCAAGACATTCTGCTAAACTTCTCTTGTGGTGTTTTATAGAAATATGAAAGTTTTAAAATAAAATGATAATAAATCAATTTCATAACCAATCAATTAAATTTTGGGGTGAACTATTCCTTTCATTTTTTGTATCAATTGGATGTGACTAGCTAACTATTGTCTTTTGGTTTCATGTGCAATGTTTGCACACTTGCACATATATTTAAAGAGCCCAATATACCTGTTCATATGAACCAAAATGGCACTTTTAGTTTTCATAGTTATGTCTACACCAATGCGAAGATGAAAAAAGACTGTTTGTAATATGTAAAGGCAGTTCCTCCACCATTACTGCTCAATTACGACACTGTGATTAAAATCTACTTTTGTGTTTTTTATGCATCGCTAGTAAAAAGGTTACTTCATACAAAGATGAGATTTTTTTTCTCTTTCATGTCATTCAAACCCCTGATGGCTTTCTATTTGTAACTACTGCCTTGAATTTTTGTTTAGACTGGAAGTGGATGGTGGACTTTCATAAAATAATCGATAATTTTTTCGTTTTTCAAAACCTGTTAGTATGCCTTCATGAAACTTGGAATATATGGCACGAGTGGCATAGTGTTTTTAAAGAAGCTTTACTGTCGTTTTGAAGCAGCAAGCAGTGGTCACAATCCACTTATTGTAAACAACAACTACAAAAAAACATTTTAAAAAATTGTTTTGGTCCAAACTATCTAAAGAAACCATCAGGGGTTTAAACGACATGAGGGTAAGTAAATAATGACAAACAGGGCTTGACAGTGTGGCTAATACGATGTTAATTTTTTGTGTTCCTGTGAGAAATTATTTTGTTTATCGCAAAGTTGCATTACTTTATGCTGAATTTAAATACATTTAGAAGCAAAACTACTAAAGAAATTTGGATGTAGTTTAAAAGCGTTAATACATTTTATCTTTGTTGTTGTTCTTTTCATGTTTATGTTACAAAAGGCTAAATAAACATATGCAAACTTTGCAGTACACAAGCCACATTTCTTGACATGTGCTGCATGTTTTAATGTGTTTCAAAGTGAAACAGGGTAGCAAAAGCTGTTTTTTGTGAAATATAAAGCGGGGAAATTAAAGGCGGAGTCCACGATGTTTGAAAGCCAATGTTGATATTTGAAATCACCTAAACAAACACGCCCCTACCCCAATAGAATCTGAACCTTCTGTTGATAGACCCGCCACACATACGCAACTCGGCAAGGATGTTGGTTAGACACGATCCTTACTGCTGATTGGCTATAACTGTGTTTTGGTAGTCGGCCCGTCTCCTTTTCCAAAGCGTTTTTCAAACATCGTGGACTCCGCCTTTAAGTATTTGACACATCAGCATTTTTATCAGTAAGGGGATTTTTTAAGTGGGCTATTGACACAAAATTTCCTCCAGATGTAGCCATCAAGCTAAATATTGAATTCATATTAAGAAATCAGAACATTTAAGTATACAAGTTGAGTCATAATAAAGTGAAATTACACAGGGAATAAGTATTGAACACACTTTATTTAATACTTTGTAGAAAAGCCTTTGTTGGTGATTACAGCTTCTAGACACCTCTGGTATGGAGAGACCAGTCGTCCGCATTGTTCAGGAGTGATTCTGGCCCATTCTTCAACACAAATGGTCTTTCAATCTTGAAGGTTTCTTGGGCCTCTTTTATGAACTTTGATTTTCAGTTCTCTCCATAGATTTTCTATGGGATTTAGGTCAGGTGACTCACTGGGCCACTTCATTGTTTTCTTGGCCTTGTGTTTGGGATTATTGTCTTGCTGAAATGTCCACCCTCTTTTCATTTTCAGCTTTCTGGTAGATGGCAGCAGATTTTTATCCAGAATTATCCAAAATTCATCCTGCCTTCAATAATATGAAGTCTGCCAGTACCCCTTGCTAAAAAAGCAGCCCCAAATCATGATGCTTCCACCCCCAAACTTAACTGTTGGTATGGTGTTCTTGGGGTGGTGGGCAGTGCCATTTTTTTTCCAAACATGGTGTGCCAAAAAGTTCAATTTTGCTTTCATCTGACCATACTATAGTCTCCCAATAATCCACAGGCTTCTCCAAATGCTCTTTCACAAACTTTAACCGAGCCTCAACATGCTTTTTGTTCTGCAATGGAGTCTTGCATGGGGAGTGTGCATAGATGTCATGGCGGTTCAGTGCATTGCTTATAGTTTTCTTTGAAACAACAGTACCTGCTGATGCAAGGTCTTCCCGAAGTTCTGCCCAAGTGGTCCTTGGCTCTTGAAAAACTCTCCTGCTTATTATTTGGACTCCACGGACAGGGATCTTACGTGGAGCACCTGATCGTGGCCGGTTTATGGTGAAGTGATGCTCTTTCCATTTCCGGATAATGGCCCCCACAGTGCTCACAGAAACATTCAGCATTCTGGAAATGCGCCTATAACCATTCCCATCAAAATGCTTTTCAACAATAAGATTACGAAGATCTTGAGAGAGTTCTTTGCTTTTACCCATAACAAAGTCGTTTCTGTGTGCCTTCTGGGTAACGAGAAGCCTTTATAGGCCATCAATTAGGACTAAAGCAGCTGATATCCATTAGTACTGATGGGGGCAAGGTTTCTCTCTCAATACTGACAGATTTCAGGTGATCTTCTTGCTTTCTATGCCATCTTGCACCTTGTTCTCTTCATGTGTTCAATACTTATCTCATTTCACTTTATTTATTATGACTCAACTTGTATACTTAAATGTTCTGATTTCTTTGTATGAATTCAATACTTGGCTTGATGGCTACATCTGGTGGAAATTTTGTGCCAATAGCCCACTTAGAGATCCCCTTACTGATAAAATGCTGATGTGTCAAATACTTATTTTCCCTGCTGTACATAAAATTACATTTTAAAAAATATTAAATTTGGTTTATCACAATATGTTCCTGAATTTTGTTTCATTAGCTGCCTACTTCTGCACATTGTATTGTGGCACATTAAAGTTTTAGGATTTCAGTTGTGCTCCTACATTTTTGACTGTGCTTCCAGCTTTTTGTAATTAGGAGCACACATGTGCGCCCAACAATATATGTAAGCGTTGAGCCCTGACAAAATTCTCATTTTGTCTGAACTGTTCCTTTAAGATATGTTAATAGTTATGTTAATTTAAAGTCTTTTATGTAGTGCTGTGTGAGCATGAGGTAGTTGACCTCCATCAGTATTTTATTGTGAGTGAGCATGCTATAATGCTTTAACCAGTGGCTTGTGCAATATGTGACAGTATTTTCATGATAGGGTGAAAACAAAAAATATTGTACAGGAGGAATTTGAAAAATTCAAAAGCACCATATGATAAAACATGTTACTGTGGGGCACAACCTAATTCACATTGGGCTTTGAATCTAATCTGGTACAGTATGTAATTTTGTCAAGATATTTGATTAAATAGTTAGTTTTGCAAACTGATTAAAATATAAAGATGGAAGAAAGTACCAAAAATTAAATGCATGACGTTATTGATGCAGTTTTATTATTTTACTATAGTTGTAACAGCCAAATATGTCTTGGACAATTATTCATTATTTCATGTACTTTTTCTTCTGTGAATTAGTTTGGGCCCTTGAAATGTAGAAATGCCATTATAGATGTGACAATCAGAAGTAGAGCAAAGTTAAATGACTTAAATGTTTTAATTTCATTGTTTAGTTTGTTCCTGATGATAGTATCAGGGATTATTTGAGATAATGTTTAATGTTGTGCAATGTTGGTTTATGTTTAAATGTAAAAATAATTGATTTTGTTTTCTCTAGACTTATTATATTAATGTTTGTGCCTTTCTCTTGGAACATTGTTATCTGTATTACATTTGTGATACTGTGAGATTTTCAGTCTCAAATGAACCTTGCTGCTCCATGTGATATCCTTAATAATAGAAATGAGATTAGAAGTGATCATTAAAGACTGATCTGTTAATGCTTTGCCTGTTATTCATCTCTTTGTGGCAACTGCAGCATTATTAAAATCAGAATGATCAAATGTGTAGTTAGTACCACTGTGATTTCTTTCTGTTAAGTACCAGGGCCCATATTCACAAAGCATCTTTAGACTAAAAGGAGCTTCTATCTTGCTGATTTAGAAGAATCTCTTAAGGGGACATTTCGCAAGACTTTTTCTAAGATGTAAAATAAATCTTTGGTGTCTCCAGAGTACATGTATTAAGTTTTAGCTCAAAATACCATATAGATAATTTATTATGTTAAAATTGCCACTTTGTAGGTGTGAGCAAAAATTTGCTGTTTTGGGTGTGTCCTTTAAAATGCAAATGAGCTGATTTTAATGGCAGTGCCATGGTTGGAAAGTGCAGATTAAGGGACAGTATTATCCCCTTCTGACATCACAAGGGGAGCCAAATTTCAATAACCTATTTATTCACATGCTAGCAGAGAATGGTTTACCAAAACTGAGTTGTTATTTTTCACATTTTCTAGGTTGATAGATGCACTGGGGACCCAATTATAGCACTAAAACACGGAAAAAGTCCGCTGGACATGATATGTCCCCTGGAAAAAATGATGGGTGTGTCAGTCCTAATTATAGCTTAAGATTTTTCTTAGCTAAAACTCTTAGCTAAGAACTTTGACTGCTATTTAGGAGAAGTCTTAGTCTTACGATAAAATATTTTGTGAATAGGGACCCGGTTTTGTACATGGCAATCTAATGTGTCCAGTAATGCTGAGGTACAACCACTAGAGGGTATCCTTGTTTCAAATGATCATTCACAAATAACTTCAATAAATAATGAATTCACCAAATATTTCATAATTGCTCTCTCTCCCTCTCCATCCCAGATGTATATATTGAACAGAAACAAATAATTTTGTAGTAGAATGACATAATAATGGTACATTATATGGGGATCATCATGGTGAAGACCGATACAGTGGGTATTCATGGCAACATAGAGTTTAGCCCATGATGGTATTTTAATATGAAATTAAAATAATGGTAAAGATAATAGCAGGTAGACAATTCATTACTTGTTGAATCTAAAGAGATAGTTCACCCAAAAATGAATTCTGTCATCATTTACTCACTCTCATGTTGTTGCAAACCTGTATAAATGTCTTTGTTCTGATGAACAAAAGGAAGATATATTTAGTAATGTTTGTAACCAAACCAATCAAAGCCCCATTCACTTTGTTCTTTTTTAATTATGGAAGTGAATGGGGCTTCTGATTGGTTTGGTTCATAGACTGGATAAAATATGCTCATAGTGTCCTTGACATCAGCCATAGGTTTGTGAAGAGCTTTTTTAAGGTTAAAGGATTAGTCCATTTTCTTTAAAAAAATCCAGATAATTTACTCACCACCATGTCATCCAAAATTTTGATGTCTTTCTTTGTTCAGTCGAGAAGAAATTATGTTTTTTAGGAAGATTTTTCTCATTTTAATGGACTTTAATTGACCCCAACACTTAACAATTTTAATGCAGTTTAAAATTGCAGTTTCAAGGAGTTTCAAAGGACTCTAAACGATCCCAAACGAGGCATAAGGGTCTTATCTAGCGAAACGATTGTCATTATTGGCAAGAAAAATAAAAAATGTGCACTTTTAAACCACAACTGGTTAAACCACGTGATGAGACAGCGTGCGTTATGTGAGCTTTAAACAACAAACTGACACAAAGACATTAATTGGTATCATTCCACATACAACAACGTTGAAACTGTCCTGTTTCTCCACACTTGTAAACACTGCGGCGTAGTTTCACATAGGTCATCCGTGACCTCTTGACCTGATGACGTATTTTGTGAGGTCGCGCAGGCGTGTTACACGACAGGAGGAAGACGAGAGTTGTGTCAGTTTGTTGTTTAAAGCTCACATAACGCACGCTGTTTCTGCATTTCTGATCTTAATCTGGAGTACCTATAGAGTAGTATGACATCCTTTATATGTCCGAAGAGTCTTTAGTTTAATCAGATTTATATATATCAAAAAGAATGATTAGCTTTACCGAATCTTTCCAATAACGTACGAAAAAATGAAGAAGGAGGAGTTACTACCGCGGGAGGAGCCATTGTTTCCATAAGGCTGGATTTCTTTTCCTTACATCCAAAAACACACTTCTTCTTTCGTGCCATTGTTGAGTTTTGAAATTAAACAAAGCTGTGTCGTGTGATGGGATGTTTGCAAGTTCTAGCATCTCCCGCTGATTGACAGATGGGCGGGGTTTTCCGGAGGAAGTGCCCATATTAAGAATTGATACATATAGAAACCCCTGAAACGTCAGCTGGACCTGTAATCGAAAAAACTTTCCGAAACTTGTACGAACCCTGGCGAAGTGCATTCGGCACAGAAATACTCTGTAACATGTCCAACTGCTTTTTTGATGACACTTTGCCTACGTTAAGCATGAGGAAACAACTCTATATATGTGTTAATAGGTCAGAATGCGTGAAATACCATTGAACCACTCCTTTAAAATGGTCTGCAAATGTGCGTTTCATATATGTAACTAACATTTTGAAGTCATTATGCAATTACATGAGGTCGCGCTGGCTAGTCACACAGTCGTAGGAAGTCTTCTCGACTGAACAAATAATGACATCAACATTTTGGATGACATGGTGGTGAGTAAATTATTTGGATTTTTTAAGAAAATTGACTAATCTTTTAAAGTAGATCAAAAAAAAATTTGTAAACATTTTCTACTGTAAAGTTGGCCATTGTAACATGGAGGTCTATGGGAATTGACTCCCTTTTGGAGCCAGCCTCTAGTGGCCAGTTGATGAATTGCAGTTTAAGTCACTTCTGTATAGGTTTCATCAGAGAGATCAGGAGGTTGCCCCTTGTTTTTTTTTACAAACATTCCTTAAATTATCTTCATTCGTGTTCATCAGAACAAAGAAATGTATACAGGTTTGTAAAAACATGGGAATAAGTACATGATGACATGATTTTTCATTTTTGGGTGAACTATCCCTTTAAAGGATGAAACTGGTTGTGCTAAATAAAAAGTGTTTGAATGTCTTATATGTGAACTTAGATTTTAAAAATTTCATTATGTTTTAAAGCTTATTATTGGTGCCTTTACTTCTTGACCATGTCAAAGATTTATGTTTTATTTAACTTGAAAAATGATGAGATAACTCTCAGGGGGGACATTTCCATATGTTATGTTTGGGACAGTATGACTTATCTCATAAATAAATAAAACTTCCCATTGTACATCAGGAAAGATGTTCTCACTCAAAGAATGCTACAGTGGTCTGTAGTGTACAAAAGCTTTGGGACCAAACACGCAAAGGCAGACTGTTCAGAGAGCTGGCTCAGAGTCAGGAAAAACAAACTTCAAGAGGAGGAAATACACATTAACCAGAGAGTATTGAGTTATGATGACAAAAGAGCAAAGACCTCTCAGCTACATTAAACAAAGATGTCTTTTGAAACTGAGACAAGAGAGTAAAAAAAAAGAGAAGAGTTTGTAAATAGTCTCATCTAATTATATTAGGAGCATCACATTTTTTATGTCAATCACTGATTTCTCTTTCATTTCAATCTTACTCAGTCAATATTTTAATACATATATTTGATACATATATTTCATCATATTACAGTTTATACACTCACCTAAAGGATTATTAGGAACACCATACTAATACTGTGTTTGACCCCCTTTCGCCTTCAGAACTGCTTTAATTATAGGTGGCATTGATTCAACAAGGTGCTGAAAGCATTCTTTAGAAATGTTGGCCCATATTGATAGGATAGCATCTTGCAGTTGATGGAGATTTGTGGGATGCACATCCAGGGCACGAAGCTCCCGTTCCACCACATCCCAAAGATGCCAATTGGGTTGAGATCTGGTGACTGTGGGGGCCATTTTAGTACAGTAAACTTATTGTCATGTTCAAGAAACCAATTTAAAATGATTCGAGCTTTGTGACATGGTGCATTATCCAGCTGGAAGTAGCCATCAGAGGATGGGTACATGGTGGTCATAAAGGGATGGACATGGTCAGAAACAATGCTCAGGTAGGCTGTGGCATTTAAACGATGCCCAGTTGGCACTAAGTGGCCTAAAGTGTGCCAAGAAAACATCCCCCACACCATTACACCACCACCACCAGCCTGCACAGTGGTAACAAGGCATGATGGATCCATGTTCTCATTTTGTTTACGTCAAATTCTGACTCTACCATCTGAATGTCTCAACAGAAATCGAGACTCATCAGACCAGGCAACATTTTTCCAGTCTTCAACTGTCCAATTTTGGTGAGCTTGGGCAATTTGTAGCCCCTTTTTTCCTATTTGTAGTGGAGATGAGTGGTACCCAGTGGGGTTGTCTGCTGTTGTAGCCCATCCGACTCAAGGTTGTGCGTGTTGTGGGTTCACAAATGCTTTGCTGCATACCTCGATTGTAACAAGTGGTTATTTCAGTCAAAGTTGCTCTTCTATCAGCTTAAATCAGTCGGCCCATTCTCCTCTGACCGCATCAACAAGGCATTTTCGCCCACAGGACTCCCGCATACTGGAAGTTCTTCCCTTTTCACACCATTCTTTGTAAACCCTAGAAATGGTTGTGCGTGAAAATCCCAGTAATTTAGCAGATTGTGAAATACTCAGACAGGCCCATCTAGCACCAACAACCATGCCAAGTTTGCTCAAAATTGCTTAAATCTTTCCCATTCTGACACTCAGTCAGGAGATTGTCTTGACTAGGACCACACCTCTAAATGCATTGAAGCAACTGCCATGTGATTGGTTGATTAGATAATTGCATTAATGAGAAATAAAACAGGTGTTCCTAATAATCCTTTAGGTCTGTATATGTATTTAGTTATTAAAGAAATTGAGAAGCGGATTTAAAATGTAAACGTGAAACGAAAAACAAACAAAATAAAGGTTTAGATTTAATATCAAAATAAGTGGCAGAGTAATCCAATCTTCTCTGGTTGTTCAAGTTACTCTGAAGAAAGTTCAATGATTGAGATGGTGAACGAATAAGACAGATCAATATAATTAGAAGGCACATTTGAATCAGTGCGTTTATTAATGTTTGGTGTGAATTTAGATGACATAGAGCGTCCTTATGATGTCAACCACAAGTGTTTTTTCACAGTCATACTGTGTGTGTGTGTCTTACAACCTCATAGGACTGTTGTAGGCGGTGGTGTTGCATCCTGTTACATGGCTTTTATCTGTTTATAGATGATCTGTTGTTACTGTATGTGTGTGCCAATGAATAAGACGACATGTACTGGAATAACTACATGACCACAGATGACTAAACTGTCCACATGTCTATTTTTCTATAAATATGTACTTTAAAGCAATGTCATGTAAACGTGTTTATGAGTCATGATCAGTTAAGCAACAGCCAGCATCTCAGTGCTAATGAAATCACTGGTTTGTCATCCACAGTTGCTATAGTAATCAGTCGATTCAAGGATTTCTGTGCAAAAGATGATTTTAAATCTGATTTGTGAAACATTACCTGATCCACAACAAAACTCACCCTTTGTAGGCTTGCTTATTTGATGTTTAAAAGACATAATGGCATAATAATATGTAAGGAGTAATTGATGATGGGCTTTTGAATTATTGGAAAATAATGCACACCTAAGTGCTTTCGGTGCACAGAGAACACACATACTCAAATGGACACTTATAAGTAGTGATGCACCGATGTATCGGCCGCCGATATTTATCGGCCGATATTTGATGAATTTGAAACCATCGGCATATCGGTAATGGCACGAGAAAGACCGATACCGATTGTTTATTAATTAACCACATAAAGGCAATGAGTTGCATGTCTGTTGTTCAATTAAAATTATTTAATGTTCTGGTGTGCACTATACTTAAGCACCGACAGAAAACCTTTGTTGAGCTGGCTCAAATGTCTTGGACAATAAAAGAAACAGACTGCACTTTAGTGGGGGGAAAAAAGTCCAACTTTTTTTTAAGTTGCAATAGCACTAGCATTATTTATGTTTATTAAAGAAATCCATTATATGTAAAAAAAATTTTTAATGTTGTTAATAAAAGAAATGCTGAATAGCAAACCACCTTTGAAGATTGTCATGTTGTCTTATTATATTTGTTTTAGCTTAATTTGTGCCTCTCTTATTATGTTGGTCAGTTGAATGTTAATTAGATCCAATCCATGTTCAGTAAAAATAATTTGATGCAGAAATAAACTAGCTAATAGACCAACTGTATAGTATTGTATACAAGTGTTTAATATCGGTATCGGCCAGAAGTTGTCTGTTTAAATTGGCATCGGCCCAAAAAAATCCTAACGGTGCATCCCTACTTATAAGCGCACACACAGAGACACGCGTTTCAAAAAGCATGCAAACATCAAATCTCCCTGCACTTGACAGGACACATACACACAAAATTATCTCGAGATACCACAGTCTTGGCAAGTATTCTCATAAAAACAGTCAGTTATGTCTTAAAGGGACATTCCACTTTTTTGTAAATATACACATTTTTCAGCTCCCCTAGAGTTAAACATTTGATTTTTACAGTTTTGGAATCCATTCAGCTGATCTCCGGGTCTGGTGCTACCACTTTTAGCATAGCTTAGCATAATCCATTGAATCTGATTAGACCATTAGCATTGCACAAAAAAATAACTAGAGAGTTTCAATATTTTTTTCTATTTAAAACTTGACTCTTCTAAAATACTCGTAAAATTGGAAAGAGGACCTAGTAACATTCCCGGAAAGCCCTATGTACAAGACGCAGAAACAATGCTTTAAGGGGCGTGCCGCAGCCGTAGTGAGGATGCACGTGTCATCGAAACAATGTTATGGTTCAGCTCTTTAAAATGAAGGATTTACATGCAGATTAACATTCACAATGAGAAATGTCTATAAAATGGAATAAGGAAGAGATCAGGGAGCTCGTCACTATTTTTACAGAAAATTCTAATGGTTTTATTGGGAATTTTATTGGTTCTAATGGAATATGGCCCAAAACACACTACAGTGTATTGGTTTTTGTTGGTCTCTAATGGTATGTATTGGTTCTATTGGTTCTGTGTATTGGTTCTAATGGAATATGTATTGGTTCCAATGGAATATGGCCCAAAACACACTACAGTGTAGTGGTTTTAATGGTAAAAGCTAATGGTTTCTATTGGTATTTTAATGGAAACCATTAGAATTTTCTGTAATGGTTTTATTATTTTTTTACAGCAGGGAGATCATGCACAAGCATACCAGAACGGTCCGTCACACGCTCCTTTATAGTCTTATCATAAACAAAAATGCTCGTGAGTGGTTTCTGGAGAGAGAAATAACGGATAATAAGCAAACTTCAGACGCTGTGGAAAAATGCCTACCAAGTGCAAGACTTTTAATACGTCAAATATCTTAAGGGGATCTTTACGGTATATGTGTGTGAACACAGACAGATTCCGGAAAATTATTGGCAGTGTGAATGAACCAAAAATCAAACGATCCCAGACAAATCCCGGATGCATTTTCCATGTATTTTACATAATGTCCGTGTTAAAAGGGCTATTATGACAGAAGACAAAAGAAAAATCCCTTCTGTAACTTTTAAAGGGGACATTCCAAGCCCCTGTTTACAAGTTGTAAAATAAGTATCTGGTGTCCCCAGAGTGCGTATGTGAAGCTTTAGCTAAAAATACACCATGTCAAAATAGGCACTTTATGCGTGTGAGCAAAAATACACAGTTTTGTGTTTTTATCCCTTTAAATCCCAATGAGATGGTACTCGCAGCTCGCTTTCCAGAGGTGGGCGGAGTCTCAAAAGCGTGTGCTGCGGACAGTATAGGGCTTTTCACACAGACATTATAGAAAATACACGGGAAATGCATACGAGATTTGTCCGGGATAGTTTGATTTTTGGTTCAATCACACTGCCAATGATTTGCCGCAATATGTGTGTGCATTCACACAGACGCCGTAAATATCAAGGAGAGACACGTGGCGTATTTAAAGTTTTCGTATTTAACTTCACTGAGGTCCACTCAGTTTAAAATTTCTGGCCTTGCCACTGGCTCACACATGCAGAGTGAGTGATGTAACCTGTTAACATCAATGCTGATGATAGTGCTGCAAACGCGCAGTTCACATATGCTTTGTGTGAAACCGAACTTAGCAGTTATGTGTCTGAAACTGCCGAATGAAGCATCTATTTACATATATATCTATGGTGCGAGGTGGTGCGAAAGAGTGGAGGCGAGGACTAAATCGCATATTCATATCTATGGTACGAGCTGTGCGATTGAGTGGAGGGGCAGGGACTAATTCGCATATTCATAGTTCTGCATATACCAAATGAGGCAAGGGTGTATAGTTACATTCAAGCTGTTTTAAAACATGAAGAAATCACTGTGAAAGGTAAAAGTTTGGTTGTGTGTGTGTGTGTGTGTGTGTGTGTGTGTGTGTGTGTGTGTGTGTGTGTGTGTGTGTGTGAGTGTGAGATTGAGCATGTCTTTTCTATATTGCATTTGTGCTCTACCAGGCCTACTTTTCTGTGTTGAGATTTTCAGATTTATTCTAGATGCATTGATTTTATTTTGACAAATAAAAATAAAAAAATTATTTTTTGCATTTCCCATTCATTTTCAATTGGGGTAATTTTTACTCCCAAAGGGCCTCTTTGGTACATTTTTTACACATCTTTAGAACGTCCGAATCAAGACCAGTTTTTATATGAAGTTTGACAGATAGTCTAAAAAAAAATCACAAAATCTTATTCTACGGAGATGAATGGAACCATGTTTTTTAACTAAAGAAAAGTGGCTTGGGGTAAGATTGACCCCAAGGGACTTATAAGGGTTAAAGGTGCGTTTTAAATGATACAACTTATGACTACAGGGATACTTTAAAACTAACTTCACTAGTTCTTTCATCTAACAGTAGGGGGGACAGAGCAATTTTTGAAGGGGACTCCAATAAAACAGCCAAAATTTTACTTCTAGGCAGGGATGGGCAGTATTTTTGTTACATTTCAAATACAAAATACAAATAGTATTTTGTAATTTGGGTTTGACAGGGTGACGATGACATAGAAATGCGATGACATTCTTATAAAATTTCTGGCTACATTTAAAATCTAAACATATTGATAGTTTAATAATTGTTAAAATTATAAAATGTTTGTTTTCAACTGCTAAAATCCAATGATTTGATAAATAAATAATTGATTGCTGAATATTGTACCCCTAGTAGGATCTTGATATTTTGGTTACCATAATGACTGCCTTTACACACAATATATTATTATATTTATGAAATGATGATTAATTAGTTAGAGACTAGTTGCTGTGAATACAGGTGCCAACAATTGTTTATTATGAATGAGGTGTTTGTTATTGTTGCTAATGCAAATATTTTCAAAATACAATAATACAGTAGTTTATTTTGATACACATTGTGGCTGCTGTATTTTGTAGTTTATTTTGATACTTCTAAAACTAAAGTATTTGGTATTTTATTTTAAAATACATTTTGATGTATCTTTGCCCAACCCTGGTTGTAGTGATATGTGTACACAGACAACTCTCAGATGCGGGGCCTGTACCCCCTGTCATTTTTGCAACTTGCTACTTTTAAACAAAAGTTGTTAACAGTTAATTTTAAGTTTAAATTTAAAGTTTCAGTCAATGATTGGCGGAAGAAAGTATGCAAATACATTTTGTCGTAATTTTGAAATATTTTGTCTGTATTAGCTGAAAATTTTATTTTTCAGAAATATTTTGGTGAAATAAAAACTGTTAGTTTTAATATTTTGTTTGCTTTCAAGTAAGTTTTGCGTCACTGCAAGCCCCAAACAGGCAATGTGAACTTTAATAATAGGAATGCATTGCAAAGTTATTACAGCACCAGGATTTAAAGTGAGGATTTTCATTGTCTGTATACGCAGCCCGCACTGCTTTGACCCAGATCACGAGTGGTGGCGAAAGACCGAAGTGCTATTGCCCCTGCAAGCGCATGTGGGAGTTGTAGTCAGTCAGTTTAAGTGTTTTTTTCTTTCACTCTGTCCACATAAAATCCTTGCGAAGGCATTTTAAGTTACATACAACGACTTTAGTTAACGCCAAAATATAAAAGAACAAGCATCTTAAGCGTCTTGTTTAAAAAAAAACGTTGAATTATCACTGTGTAAAAACTACGTTTCCCACAATCCTCCGAGTGACGTATAGTCGTGTTGACATTGCGTACGTGTGAAGCTGATGCCTGTATAATGGGCGCGAATGACATGATCGTAATGGACATGTAGCGTTATTTCTTAAGGCGTCGCTGTTGTTTCAGAAGTGGTTTTGATTTTGATGTCCCAAATGATAAATGAATACTTTTTTAGTATTCATATCTGCATTTGATATAGCAGAGAAGAGGGGAGCGTGAATTTTGAAGTCGCGAGGACGCGGGACATGATGCCACGAGACAACATGACTTCCACTGTCCAGAAAATCGCCAGACAGGCGCTGACGACCTTCCGCAACCCATCCGTATTGGGAGAGCACAATAAAAAGTTTTTGGAAAATCAGAGCAAGCTAAAAAGCCTCATGGCGGAGGTAAGAGCGGCTGATTTGAGGATCGTTCCACGCAGCATCGAAAGCGCCCCGAGTACCTCGCGCGTCGCGCCTCCAGTCACGTACATGCACGTCTACGAGACCGACTCGTTCAGCATGGGCGTGTTTTTGTTAAAAACAGGCGCTTCTATACCTCTGCACGACCATCCAGGAATGTATGGCATGCTTAAAGTGATCTACGGAAAGGTCCGAATTAGCTGTTTCGACAGGTTGGATAAACCCAGAGACGGTGACAGTGGTGTGCAGTTCAACCCTCCGTTAATGCCCTTACAGAGAAGCTCCCTGCGACCCACAGTGCTGAAATCAGTAGGGGAATACACGGAAGAAAGCGCCCCGTGTGTGCTGTCACCTCAGACGGACAATATCCATCAAATAGACGCTGTGGACGGACCAACCGCATTCATTGACATATTGGCACCGCCGTATGACCCAGATGATGGGAGAGACTGCCACTACTATAAAATCTTACATGCCCATTCTGAAGCTGCTGATAAAAACAACCAAGCACAGGAACAGGGTGACTTATGGCTTATGGAAATACCACAGCCTAGTGAATTCTGGTGTGGTGGTGAACCTTACCCAGGGCCTAAAGTGTCCCTCTGAAGAAACTGATTATAAGCACGTGATGATTAAAGACATTTCATGTTCTTATCTTTGCCGTACGGACAGGCCTTCATTAAGTGGAGTGTGTTGTATTTGAAATGCATCTTGACCTGTCGTACAACACTTTTGCACAGTTGCACCTGTGCTTAGCTGCTGTCATTGAACTCAGACTTTTACAACCACTGATCTTGTTGAGGGATTACTTTTGTCCGGTTCACTGGTGTAATTTGAATAGGCTGTGATTTGTATTTAAATAGGTACCGTATACACCATTGGATAATTCCCTTAACACTTCTAAGAATTATTCAAATGAAATATTTACTTGAGCACTTACTGCTTTTAAAACTTTAAAATATGCAAAATGTTACATTTAATAACTGCATTCTGTTATGCAGAATGCATAATAAAACCTAAGACAATGACTTGTGTTTTTCATTATGAGTCTGGTTTGTAAAACAGAAGTGTGGCATCCTTAGATTCCCTTGAACAGTATTTCTCAACCAAGAAGTTGGGATCCATTTGGGGGCATCACGATTAACTTAATCAGTTAAAATAAGGCAAATTGGTGAGAGATTGTTAGTGGGAAGCCTTTAAATATTTTTGTGGACAGTGGGGAGCCTTGAGATCTGCTATGAAGCATGTTCTAATGCGCGCAATTGTTTGTCAAACGAGGACCTCTGGTGGTGTACTTCCGTTATGATGTTTTTTCCCCAAAAGCTCATTTTTCCAAATAAACGCACCACATGATTAGAATTGCTTTATTCAGACACATAAACGGCGATGATATCAATAAAAAGAGAACTCATGGAGCTATGTAAACAACTTGGATACCTCACTGTAGTACCTCCAATTATGCATCATTACAAGTAGGTGTGATGGCACAATTGCTTGCAAAAACTTAGAAAACTATGCTTTACCAATGTTTAGCTTAACGGACGTTTCTATTCTTCTGCATACTACAACAAAATACATTCAACATTTAAAAAGTCATAAGCTGCCTTCAAACAAAACAAAAGAGCGAGAGTTTGAACCACGTAACAAACGATTCAGCGGTTCACATCGCCGTCCCATCCGCATTTGAGTTGTGTGGGGGATTCGACCCCTTCTTATCTTTCTGTCTCTGATGGATTTTTGTGTGCCGCCTCCGTTCGTCGCTCCTCGCGAACTTCCTCCCGCAGAAATCACAGGAGAAGGGCTTTTCGCCCGTGTGCGTGCGGATGTGAGTCGTGAGGTGGTCGCTCCGACTGAAGCTGCGCATGCAGATGCGGCACTGAAACGGTTTGTGTCCGGTGTGGATGCGGACGTGTCGCGTGAGCTCATCCGAGCGAGAGAATCTCCGGTCGCATCCCTCAGCCGGACAGGGATACGGGCGCTCGTGGACGGGGGTTTTGCACGGTCGGTTTGGGTATTTCCGCGGCCGCATTATCGGCCTGAGTGGGATGTTCTGGGGATTGGCGTCTATCGGTGGCCTTGACCCGTCTACCGGACACGCCAGTGTAAAATTTCTTATTGTGTTCAATGGAGTCAGAGGTGGGGGGACTCGAATAGATTCCAAAGAGCATGAAAATGGCTTGATGTCCTGAAACATAGCCATGTCCCTTTGACTGTTACTGGCTTGATAAAACCCCCCATATTCGGGAATGATAGAAAACAGCGTCCCGTGACTCCCATCTATAGTTGACTTTGGAGTCGAGTAGGACGGGGTGGCGTATGTTAAGGGGCACGCGCTGGTCGACAGATAGGCCGAAGGGTCTTGGTACCCATCGGCGCTACAGGTGTAAGGGGGTGGAGATGTGTACATGTGCTCCATGTTGGCAAGGGTTTGGCTTGTTTTGGAGCAGCCTGACGTAAGGTCTGTTGGAACAGGAGAGCTCGTGGAGAATGATCCGGAGGAAGATGGTCTGTCTTGCACTCCTGCACTGACAAAGTTGATTATTCCCTCTTGATTCCAACTTCCGTGCGCGTCGATGGAAATTTTTCCTGTGTAGGCGACAGGCGCGCTGTGCGGGGAGAACCTGCTTGACTCTGCAAGGTCAAGGCTCTGTTTCTCAACGCCGAAACTGTCGGTGCTCAAGCCACCTGATAAAAGAAAAGAAGAGCAGACGTTTATACTTTGTTTCTGTTCATCTCACTGCGTTACGCCGTAATGGACGTAATACAGTGTGCGCGAATAGATCAATAAAGCGTTTGTATTTTAATATTATTTAGACCAGGGGTAACAGACACTAATCAAGTGATGAATAAACATCAGGTTGTGTTTTAACTTTTTATATAAAAACGTTTTATAAGTCTCTGTCTGCAACAAAAATCTATTGAACATCTCCATCGTTATTTAATGAAGTTGATTTTTAACAAACGTTTAACAAACTGATGTTTTATACAGAATAGGTTATTACAATGAAAGCCTACCATACAGTAGTTTTTTATGTGATTTTTAAGCAAAATATTATAAGTAAAACAAATAAAGCAGTGTTTGATTCCCATGGAACGCATAGGCTCCTGATAAAATGTATGAATGCAAGTCGCTTTGGATAAGACGTCATCAACTATTAATACATTGAAAAGTGACAAAACATCACAAAAGAGTATCAAACCATTCCATAGCCTATTACAATTAATGTATAAAATTTTAACATGTGATAGAACAAATAAAGCGAACAAAATTTATTCTTTCAGTTAAAATACATTCATTTTACAATTCTAATGCAACAAAGTTTAAATATAATAAGAATATAATTTTAGTGTGAAGGATAAAATTCACAGAACTAGTTTTTGAACTAAATGTCTAACCAATTGAGCCTGTGTGACAACTATCCCACTTTTCTTAAGTCAGGCATTTATACTAATTTCTTACCTCCGGACGCTTCACTAAACGGTTCACAGACCCCCTGTACATCAGAGAAACCTGTAGACAGTGATGTGGGGACCTCATCCAGACCATAGACGTTTAATGGCAGAGAGCGCATGAAATCATTCAGCGACGTCGTGATTTTATCCCCAGTGTTAGCTGTTGCTGTCATATTGTCTGTCGGAAATGACCAGGCTGAGTTTTCTTAAATTGTTCACAGAGATGTTTTGATGCTGTACAAATGCGTTTCCGCGCTTTAGTTCACCTGCGTGATCATCTTAAACGCGCGCACCGGTCTGTCAGATCTAATATGCGAGCCATCAGCTCCCTTCATATGTCTGCCGGCCAATAAGTGAAACTTTATGTCGTAATATGCATTTAAGAGGAGCCCGTCAATGCCCCGTGACGTCACTGACCATACAAGGACAGAACTGTGAAAAAAATCGGGTTGGGCTGTTTTTTTTGGCTCGTGGCCGTATGACGACACGGGGTAGTCCATAAAAACACATTTGAAAGAGAGTTATGAGTTGACATAACTCGTCAATTTTAGAAATATGACTGACATGCAGAACTTATCAGATTTCAGGGCGGTAATAATTATTTGTTAACTTCTTTGGTGTATGCTCTATGAACTATTATCAGGAATTCCGGTTTGCTCGCAACCTATATATGGATGTCATCCGGTAGTCTCGAACACGCCCTATTTGACATATATGGAACTCATCCGGGAAACCCCACACGGAAAATAAGCATCCACCCAGAGCGCACATCCCACAGAGGGACCGCAATAAAAGTCAATTTAGGAAAGTGAAATTTGAATATGTTGGAAAGTTACTCTATATTGAAGAGTGTTAAGGAAATATATTTGTTAATATACAAAGCTTTATTTACCTCTTTTAACAGACTAACACTATTGCGGTTAAACTAAATTTAAATTAATTTTGACGAATTGGTCAAGTCGGATAACGTAGCCTATTCTTATATGCATTATTGTAAACACCCATATATATATATATATATATATATATATATATATATATATATATATATATATATATATATATATATATATATATATATATATATATATATATATATATATATATATAACATATATAAATATATATAATATAAATATATAAGGTCTTATTCCCATATGTTTTTAGTAGGATTGACACTAACTCCATCCTCATCTCTTCATCATCTCCTCCGTCACTTCTTGTTTTTCTAACACCATGATCTATTTTCATCTACGGCCGCATGAGCAACAGAGCATTTGCTGTATGTGCATGCGAAGCCTAATTCATATCCACCCACACCGTGGAACAGCCCTTCTCCACGGAGTCCTAGTGAAAGTGGAGCCTCTTTGAATAGATATGCATCTGCCCTCGTACTTCTGTACCGACACCCCCAGCCTGCTTCCCTTTTCTCTATTCCCATTCACACTCGCCCACTTGCACAGGCACTGCATGCTGACTGAGCTTCTGTGCATCCCACATTACAGTTTATACAAACTGTACTCTCAAGTTTGATCTCATATAAAAGCCGTTCGATTGTTCAGTTTGTACAGTATGACACTGTGCATGCTCTTGGTAGAGTCATTTTGCATTTGGCAGATGCATTTAAAGAAACTTAAAGTGCATTTATGGCACAGTATAGGTTTACTAACCTGTGTGTTTCCTGGGAATTAAACCAATGACTTGTGTTGTTTTTAGCAGAATTCTTAACATTGAATTGAATAGTTCACAACTATGGATACTTTATCACTTAAAGAAAATTACAGTAAAACAACAATAATAGATTCATTAATACAACCGAAAGTATTCATTCATTAAATTATTTCTTTAATTTTTGCTTGAATATCTCTTGGCCATTTTTTTTTCATCAAAAAAAGGTCTTTGGAGTTGAGTAAGCAACACCAGGGTTTTATTTAACTATGTGTAGATAGGTTTTAATTCCAAAAAGAGTAACAAACTACTAAAACTAATCATACTGTCAGCAGGTGTCCGACTAATCATCATTTATATATCCAGTAATAAACCTGTCATGTTATTTCCTTTCCTGTAACCTCAGATCTGACAGCTCTGATAATGTCCCTGATCTGAAAAATGTCAGCACATCAATTCTTCATCATCGTGAAGCCTTTAGACTCTTACCAGCAGCCTGTCGTTCAGATTATCAGATTAAGTACCAGTGTAAAATCTCTTGCCTTCTAGTTCAATAACAACAGTGAATTTGGCATTACCGAAGCACATTATTATGATGTATGAGTTAAGGTGTTGTGTCTTGTTTCTTATTGAAAGCCAAACATCTATTCATTCTCAAAATCATTGGGGGCAGTGCAAATGTTCACGTCCTTTGTCTTACGCCTACAGGCACAAAAATGTCTTGCGATTGTGTCAGCGTTGCTAGTCACCAGGAAAAGTTAATTGTAGCTTTGGAAGACAGAATTCTTGCATAACTTAGACAGCCAGTTAGCAGAGACATTATAAAAAAATTTTAAAATACCTGAGAGTGAATTAAAATGCATATCCTGAAATGAATAATAATGTTGTTGAACAAAAAATTTAAATTTTTACTAATATACTAATATCTCAGATGACAATGTTTGGTGGCTTAAAGGGATATTCACTTTAAAATGAAAATTCTGTCATCATTTACTCATCCTCATGTTGTTCTAAACCTGTATGAATTTATTTTTTCTGATGAATACAAAAGAAGATATTTTGAGAAATGATGGTAAACACACAGCAGATAGTGACCATTGACTTCCATAGTAGGACAAAAATATTTTGGAAGTATTGTGATAAATGATGAAGACAATATTTTGAGAAATGATGTTAAGCACACAGTTGACGGTACCCATTAAATTCCATCATATTGTTTTATTCCTACTATGGGAGTCAATGGTCATCTGCTGTGTGTTTACCATCATTTCTCAAAATATCTTCTTTTGTGTTCATCAGAAAAAAGAAATTCACACAGGTTTAGAACAACATGAGGATGAGAAAATGATGACAGAATTTTCATTTTAAAGTGAACTATCCCTTTAAAGTTTTTTTTAAACATTTTTAAATTTATTTTTCAGAATTGTCACATCCATAGTTTTTCTCATAAATGCACGCATGAAAATAATAAAAAAATGTTGTTCTTTGAAGATGTGTCCCTTCTGCATTTGTTGAGTATTATTAGATCTGGTTTGTGCATTTTTATTCACAGAAGTGTGTGTGGTCCCCCAAAAACGTCCTTTTCCTGTTTTTTTGTGACATCAATAACCCGTGTATAACAGAAAACACATGCACAGAGTGATATTTTTCTAATGTTTGGACTCTATCATTGGTTTATGAAAACAATTTAATGATAATATAAACATTCTCTGATAAATAACATTTACTTTTTGACTGAAAATGTCACATCTATAAAGCTGAAATTGCCCTTAATTTATATAAAAGATTCCCCAAAAAAACTGGGTTATTTCAGCTCATGGTTGGGTCAAATATGAACAAACCCAACCATTTGGTTGAATAAACCAAAAAAATTCTAGGTACATTTTTTACCCAGCTGTTGGGCTTGTCCATATTTTACCCAACCATGGGTTGTAAGTTTACATATAGTGTAAGTTTACATATTCTTTGTATTACTTGTACAGTAGCAGATGGGAAATGATTTCTGCGAGTTGTTTGATATCCCCTCATCCCAAAAGCCCCTCCCTCTGTGCCCCTCTTATGCCCTGTATGCCTTGCACGCCCACGTAGCGCCATGTTGGGATGGGTTCACAGCCCATTTTGTTTGCGTTCGCTTTGGTGTTGCGTGGGGGTTTGGTGACCCCTGCACACGACGATTAATCAAACGTCACTCTGTGATTTCTCCAAAACTCATTATTCTTTTATACACAACACGCCTGTTTTAAATGCAGTCTTACTTTTTCTGATAAACCCTCTATTCTTGCCTGTATAGCTGTTCCATCTGGATTTTTCTGCACATGTCGTGTAAACCAAGAAATTTATGTGAAGTTTTGGTAAACTTTTAATATATATATTTTTAGTAAACAAAAATGTGAATACAATAAGACATCATTTTGTTTAGTGTAAGCTATTTATTCTGCATCTCAATAAAGGTGATAAACACATGAAAGTTTACTTTTTTGTTAATCGTTGTGCAGTTTTTAAAAAATTTTAAAGAACAAAAAATGACTACATTTTAATCTCTACATACAAACAAAATTCAGATTTTAGTGAATTTCCTATAGGTTAATTTCAACACAATGGTTAGGCTTGTCCGTATTTGACCCAACCATGGGCTGAAACAACCCAAACATTTTTAGTGTGTAGCATAATGTTTGATTATCAGTTTTCAAAAAACTTTTCTAAAACATACTCCAAAACAATAAGCCATGATAAATTGTGACTTTAAACCCTACCAGCATTGAAGGCTGCGTTCCTCTGAAGGTGTGCTTGGTTTTCATGGCCCGAAAGATCAATGCGGAGCTTCTTTCTTGTCAAGGTCCTTCACGGCTTTCTTCTGCTGTTAATCTAAGCACAACTAACACTGAACACTAATCGGATATGGTGCTAAACATCTCTAGGAGAAGATTCGTATTTGCTTTTCTATTCATTCAGACACCAACCAGAAAACTGGACAATACACTTGTTCCCACCTCCACCAAACAAGCTCACAATTGAAACTGCTATGCTAATGAGTTAGATTTGGAGAATCCAGCAGATTGGGCCAGAAAGCGTCTCCTGTTTTGGGGAGGGGGATTCCGTAGGTGTGAGGGTCGCTGGTTTGCATGCTACCCTGAAGGCGTGGCTTTACAAGCAGCTGCCCTTCTAGGGATGGGGTTTGTAAGCAACAGAAGTAACCCAATTGTAATATAACTGCTGCATTGCTTTTTGGACTTTTATCAAACGTGTGTAGTGATTCACAGGAGCAGACGTTTACACAAAACACAAAATCTTTGAAGACCCTCATGAGGGCTGCGAAAATGTAATTTCTATTTATTTTATTTTCCATATTTCCAGCAGTTTCTGAGTGTCTTGCTGAACTATAAAATATTTTTATAGTAGGTGTTAATTATTTATACAAAACTTTTTCCAGGGCAGAACATTACACAGGCTCATTGCCTGGCCATTACGATTTCTGAATCACTGTCTGGCAGAAACACAAAGAAGAGCCTGAGATGATGCAGCAAGAAATTTACTGTCTCTGAGAAAAATTTAATTTACTGACTGAGAAGGCACAATCTGTAATTAACAAATGGTAAATTCAAAAGTGTGCACATTATTTGTTTTGTGTAAATTGTGCAATACAGTTTACAGTTTTCTATAATAATGAGTTCACTCATGCTTATAATAGTTAGTATATGTGATCCTGGACCATAAGTAGCATAGTATATTCGTATAGCAATAATAATAATGAAAAAAAACATTATATGGGTCAACATTATAAATGTTTTCTACCAAAATTCATAAGGATATTAAGTAAAGATCTTTTAATATTTTTTGTAAATTTCCTACCATAAATATATCAAAAATGATTTATCATAAGATATATTTGTATATTTTTATTAAGAATATTTTTTGCGCCATTAGATTCCAGATTTTCAAATAGTTGTATCTTGGCCAAATATTGTCATGCACAAACCACATATCAATAGAAAGCTTATTTATTCAGTTTTGTGGTCACGTACAGTATTATTATTCATGCATTTAAGTTGCATACATCTAAAATGAAAGGCATGGAACAGACTTTGATGATTCAGAAGAGTTGATTTATAGAAACTTATTATTATTGAATGTATACATTTAAAGGAATTATTTAAACTACACAAGACTAAAGAAAATTTGATTTAATATAAGGCACAGACAGAACTTTGCTGATGTTTATTGCAAGTCCAAGATGGGAAAAGTGATTGTATAAAAATTTGTATTAACGTATTTTGAAGTTAAGCTTAAAGGTTCTGTATAACTTATAGTTTGTTGTTATAAAAACATGCAAAAAGTATTGTAGGTTTCATATTTATTGTTTATTATTATTATTATTAATGTTATTATTATTATTATCAATTCAAGGCTGTATTTAAATAATATTTGATGAGCAATAACAATAATAATTTAAATGATTGGCTTAATAATTTAAATAATAATTGAACTAATTTGTTTGCATAGGTAGATTTCTTTTAATTGCACATTTTTTATACATTTATAAAAGATTACTTCCCAAGCCTTTTTTGGATAAGATGAGAAGCGCCAGACTATTTTTTTTACTCATAGGGATCAGTGAACCCCCATCACGTAAAAATTCCCTGTGCGTAGGAGGAAAGAGCAGGAAGATGGATGACCAAGGCCCTAGAGTTTGATGCTATTGCCCATGTCATCACCCAGAAACAAAGACAGAAGCCAACCGCAAGAAGAGGATGGAGAACCAGGATCATTAGATTGAAAGTCAACATGAGCCACCTTACAAAGGACCTTTCCCTCTATTTTTATATATGTATTTTCCATGCCTGCCATTTATCTGTATGAATTAATATCAAATAATAAATTGAGGGAAACAATAAACTCTGATCGTGCTGATGTTTTGTTTTATTTCGGCTTGGTAACGAGATATTTCCCATTATAGTCCCACCACACAGAAAGAGTATTGAGTGGTCAAAGACAAAACAGCCACCCCCAATGTGCACACTGCGTAAGACCCACAAAGTCAATAGGCCTATAATAGCTAAATTTGAATTTTTTACATCTGATATATTACAGAACCAATGACACAAATATCTTTTAAAATAACACTGAAGTTCTCGATGGAAATGTATGATTTCTGTGATTTTATGATTAATGCATGCGAAACAAAGCTTGTGATGTTTGGTGGTAATCTAAAGATCTGTTTGGTTTTTCACACACTGGGTTCAAGCAATTCTAGGTTATCTTGTTTATATATCATGCCTAATCTCATTAAACTGTTCAATCTTACTGCAAAAAGGCTTAACCTGGAATTTAAAAGTTAAAAATTTCACAGCATTATGCTATTTATGTTTTTGATTTTAAAGTCTAGATTTATTTTGCTTATAAAATACTCTCTTGAGATTATATTATATTGGTGTATTACACTCAGTCCAGCAGATGTCGCCACTCACTTTAAATTTACCCGAAACGCGTTATGACGTCACAGCAGTCTCCTGTTTATGAAGTTGCGCAAGCTGTACGGTCTGTGTATTTGTCTGCGTGTTTGCTGTCTGGTTTAAGTTCTTTAGACAAAACACAAAAGTAAAACATTGTCAAGCTAGTGATTGAAATCTAAATGGAGGTAATGGACAGCCCTCTCAATCGTGTAAGTTGTTCACCAAAGTCAACTAAAAACTGTTCTTGAAACCTGTTGTTAGTTGAGCTTGTTGTCCAGTAATGTCTTAATATAGCAACCATAGTAAGCTAATAAAGCATTTAGTTTTTACACACTGTATTTTTTTCCCGATTTTTTTAGACTTATTTAGTTATATGGAGCATTTTAGATTTAAGTAAAACAATTTGTAATCATTAACGTTCCCTCAAATATATCCAAAGCGCAATAATTTCCTTTTCTGTGGAACCAACAAGAGTTATTTTGAAGAATGTTGATGCCACTTTTTTCTATACAGTGCCTTCTTACTTTAAAAAACAAAATGGGGCCAAAAACATAAAAAAATGAGATACAAATATTATTATTCCCTAAAAATCTTGCTGTAAGATTTTAATCCCTAGTCACTTTATTACATTGTATGGAAAGAATATAGCTGTGTGAAATTTTTATAGGAATTCAAATATACATTAAAATTAATAAATGATGATTAAACTGTAAATAATTAGTTGAACAGATTTTTTAATTCATTAAAAATCTATGTTTGGATTGACTTTCTCCATTGTAGGCCCATCTTTATGGTCGCAAGGCAGATCGGTTGGTAACTAAAGGAAAATATGAGGAGGCGATTTTGTGTCACGGTGAGGCGGCAGGTAAAGTTTTGTCTACACCCTCAGCTTTAACAAATGTCATGGGTTCGATGTATAAAATGTATACCTTGAATGCCAAATGCTTTATAAATATCACACATGGTATAACTTAAAGGGATAGTTCACCCAAAAAATTTAATTTTGTCATTATTTACTCACCCTCATGTTGTTGTTGTTGTTTTTTGTATAAATTCCTTTAATTTGCTAAACACAATGGAACACAACAGAAGCACCATTGACTTCCATAAAAATACTACCATGGAAGTGAATGGTGCTCAAAAACGGTTTGGTTACATACATTGCTCAAAATATCTTCCTTTGTCTTTAGCTGAACAAAAATATGTATACATTTCTGTAACAACATGAAGGTGAGTAAATGATGACAGAAGTTTTAGTTTAAAAGTCTTTATTATGAAAGCCGTTAAAATAATTAAATGAACAATGAATTTGTTTGTCTCTCTTTATGCTTAGAGCTCTTGAATGAGGCCTTGTTAATGACACACTGTAAACAGGTAAGGCAACATATTTGTGACCCCATTCCAGACATGTGTTTCTTTGGGACTTGCTTTTAACTGGTGTTGTAGTGCTGAATCAACCCGTTTAGTAGGAAAATACTTTTATTTAGGGACACTTCACTATTTTTGAAAATGCTCATTTTCCATCTCACCTAGAGTTAAACATTTGATTTTTACCATTTTGGAATCCATTCAGCTGATCTCCGGGTCTGGCGGTACCACTTTTAGCATATCTTAGCATAATCCATTGAATCTGATTAGACCATTAGCATTGCACTAAAAAATAATCAAAGAGTTTCAATATTTTTCCTATTTAAAAATTGAATCACATTTAATTTTCCGTCAGTGTTAGTACACGATGTAACTACAGAAGAGTCAAGTTTTAAATAGGAAAAATATTGAAACTCTTTGGTTATTTTTTAGCGCGATGCTAATGGTCTAATCAGATTCAATGGCTTATGCTAAGCTATGCTAAAAGTGGTAAAAGTGGTAAAGTTTGACACAGATAATGCTACAAATGTACCGTGAATGTGTTATAAGTCGCTTTGCATAAAGGCATTGGCCAAATGCATAAATTTGAATACTGGGAGAGAATAACAGACATAGCGTTTCTTACAAAAGCTGTAAAAATTCACTGTCATTGTGTTTACATTTCCAAGGCTGAACCTTTGGCGTATTGTAAATGTAAATTCATACACAAGTACAAAGATACACAATGGTGTTATGAAAGGTCTTCCATGTCCTTTTAAAGATACTATTAATGTTTTTTTAGTACAAGAGTTAAACTTTTTTTTGCAAGTGTAAACAGACACACAGACACTCCCTAACATTACTCTGTAATTATCATATTCATCAAGGTAAGGCTGTCTTTAGCGCTTCAGAGAGACAGACACAGGGCATGAAATTAACACCCGACCACGCGCCAAATGCGGGTGGATTTTGCATTTGGCGGGTAACACTGTCAATCTACCAGCCACATTGGCGGGTAGCCAATGCGAATCAGTGATGCGCGGGTCATTGTATGAACAACCCACTCCCGACCGACATTTTCAACTAACCCGCAAGTGATGGGCAGTCCGGCTTTTTCCATAGATTCGGCTCTTTCGGCTCCAGCTCCGGCTCTACATTTTAGTGATGGCAGTCCGGCTCTTTTCATAGATTCGGCTCTTCTGGCCTCTTACGTTCCCACCCAAGCCTGCGTTTGAAGATTCGGCTCTGCTGGTTCGCTACAAAGAATCAGCTCTTAGAGCCGCCTCGTTCGCGAACGACCCGTCACTATAACCCGCCCGCAATTGTTCAAAATAGTTTTTAAACTCGATCGACTGACCGCGGCATGAATATCATTAAAATATTTTTGGATGACTCGTAACCGGCACCCGCTCATTTCTTATCAACCTGCGCATATCACCGATGCAAATTGAGTGATTCATTGATAGGATGCGACTTCTGTTTCGCAACGTTCATGCGATTGGAAAGAAGATGAGGCACTTCTCTGACTACGTTTGGATGTGTGAGTAAGCATTAAACTGTTGTTGAGATGGGAAGAGAATGCAATGCTGACATAGGCTACAGTACAATCACAGTTGCACAGATGTGTAGTGCTGCTGTGACGGATCAGAACTCTTGATGTGTAAACTTTAGAGAGAGTTGCGCTACTATGCCAGTGCCGGCGCCAGCCGAGCGCTGATGAGGGGGCGTCTTAAATACCAGAGGGGGCGATCACACAAAATGCATTTAATTCCCCAAGCTAGAAAATACATATAGCTTTGGTACGTCCCTTAAGCTTTAACGTGTTATAAACAAAAATCTTTGTAATACAACCACAAAAACTACAGCTATAGTGAGCAACGTACATGATCTGAACACTTTTACTATATACAACAACAAAAAAAGCATACGTTACTTAACAGCACAACACTGCTCATTTGAAGTTCAGACCCAGAGGTAGTTTCTTTTTAATCCATTTCGACTGTCCATTGTGAAATTAGTTAATGCAATATAATACCCTTAAATTATGAAATGTTCGTACTACTTCGTGTTTGCTTTCCGTAGTGCAAATAATTTTTACGTAATGGTGGGGGACAGTGTTTGCAAATGGTTTCTAGCGCAAAAACGGTCCAAACGCAACATTTTATCAAAATTGTGGTTCAATTTGATCATTTAACGTAGTTATTTTAACTGCCACAAGTAATGCACCATAAGCTAGCGATTAAACACCAGCAGATAGAGAACCACAATACCAAAATGACAATAACTCGTTTACACATACAGCTATGCTTTAGGATAGGCTAATTCAAATACCTATTCGTTGATTATAAATTTAATGTCTGTTTTTTATCTATTAATATTAATAATAATACATGTATTTTACTTCTGATAAACAGGTGTGTGAGAGAGAGAGATCCTATGCTTACCTTTAACGTTAAATGCAGAACAATAATAGGTTGGTTGTACTTTAACTTGCAAGGATGCTGAAGAACAACGTTTCAAAACTATGTAGCTACAGTCTGGATGAATTCATGGTGCCAGAATTGACATGACAGCCGAACATTTGGTTCTGTGCACCTGAAATGCTCCGATAATAATCCACGCCACGGCATTGTGTGAGAATCCGGAGTCCGGTTTGCAGAATTTGCAGTGCTATTTTACATATATCCATTGCTACAGGGCAGGCCCGGGTCAATCTCCCACTCCTTTCTGTAACTTTTGATGTACTTTCGCACTTCGACATCTTAATTTTCCCGCTGAGACTGAGAACGCGGGCTTATTGTCGACGTGCGTCAAGCCGTCAACACAGAAGGCTTGTTCAACTCCATGCGGCGCTGCAAGAACCGACAGCCGGATGACGTCAAAGTACCGCGAGAACGATTCGAGAAATCATGCAAAGTGTAATTTCGTCTCGCTCTCGCGACGCTTTGACGTCATCGCCTCACAGTTCTAGTGGCGCCGCTTGAAGTGTAACAAGCCATGGAGTGGGCGTGTGTTTATTAATGTCACGGTAGAATACATGCACACTTGATTTTTTGGTTTTGTTAAATAATTACACTATAAAATTCACTTTAGGAAGACAATACACAAGGCAAATGTGATTTTTAAATAAAATATTATCATTAAAATAAAATCCCATTCAACATTAATGGTGGTCTGAGGGGGCGAGTTAGTGCCGGTGAGGGGGCGACGCCCCCTCACGCCCCCTCGTGGCGCCGGCCCTGTACTATGCCTTATACTGTAGTACATTAACATACATTTTGCGAATATAGTAATGAAAAACAACGTATTCTGCTCTTGACGGGGCACATATAAACAAAATGATCTCAACAGTATTAATTTTCTAATAAAACATTTCTTTATGTCTTAAGTGTATAGAGAGTCAAAAACCATTCTGTGCTGGTCTTAAAGAGACAGTAACCTCAATTAACCTACTTAAGTCTGTGTCATTAATGTTAATCAAACAACCTAAGACAAAGAGAAATTCACTTTTGTAGCTCTGAAAAAAATCATTTTTAATTCATACAATAAAGACAGCGTTATAATTCACTATTCAGGCAAAAAAAAAAAAAACTGGCTGGTAAAAAGTCTCTGTGGCAGGTGGATTTCTAAATCCACCTGCCACAGTGGCTGGTGGTCAAAAAAGTTAACTTCAGGCCCTGGACAGACACCTACAACAGCAACGCCTTATCAAAGGAAGGACCATGGTCAGCTCACCTGCGTCAGTGGCCCTCCGTATGGACTTGACCATAATGTCTAGTCAAACAGTTCTCCAAGATGAAGCTCAGCCGCCTCCGCTTGGCTGGAAGACGGCAAAAGATGATAAAACTCGACTGGAGGAGCAGAGCACCTCCATCGCTGACTTGTGGAAGCTTGTGGCTCTCCTGCTAAAGGAGAACGAGCAGTTATTGGAGGAACATGAGAAACTGTGGATGGAGAACGCTCGCCTGAAGAAAGACCTTTATGAGGAGCATCAGAGTCGCTTACCTTCTTTTGCGGAGCCTGCTCAGATGCTTTCACCGCTTGGTGTGAACCTTCAGGAGAAGATCCGATTGTTGTGGGAAAGAGCAAACGGGAGCTACATGTAGTCCTGCATACTTGATGAACGAGAGGTCCGACTGAAAGTATTATGTACATTAGCATCATGTACTGTAGTTTTTAAGTGACCTGTTAGCCTAAGCCATACTATGATGACTTAAAGTGCATTTGGCTTAAAACTACAAAGAGATTTAACAGTTTGGCTTTTAAATAGAGTTTAATCAATCCTTTAAAGGTGCAGTGTGAAATTTTTAAAATTATCTCTTGACAGAAATGCAAAATAATATACAAACCTATATTATCAGGGGTGTATAAAGACCTTTTTATAATGACCCTTTATGTTTTTGTTAACTTAGAATGAGACGTTTTATCTACATACATCGAGGGTCCCCTTACATGGAAGTCGCCATTTTGTGCCGCATGTTTCTACCATAGACCGTAAAAAAATATGGACGTAGTGTCCGTGACGTCACCCATTGGTTTGTGAAGATCGCTTTTGAAGCTTAAAGTAGGCGTTGCCTGCCGTCGCCATCTTGGCCGCGCGTCCCCGCGAATTACTCGCGGAAAACCGAAAATGAGTAAAGAGGCGGGACATGGGTGAAGCTGAGGTGAAACCACGCCCGCCTAGCGCGAGTCTAGTGACAGCAGTGGCTGTTCAACCGACACTCAAGCGGCCACGCCCTTAATTATGCAGAAGTTTAAGGCTTAATATAATCTAAACGGGTGAGTTACAAAAAAATTCACCCCCCTCACAGTTGTCATGAAGGGCAAAATTAGCTATATAGGCCAAAAACACTTTTTGTACCAGGCTGTAAACATATTATTTTCTTCTGTAAAGTTGGCCATTTTTAACATGGGAGTCTATGGGAATTGACTCCCTTTTGAAGCCAGCCTTAAGCGGCCAGTCGATGAATTGCAGTTTAAGTCACTTCCGTGTTGGCTTCATTAGAGAGATCGGAAGGTTGCCCCTCGGTTTCTACAGAAGCCCTTAACGGACAAACTTTTTCAATTGTCTCAATTGCATGTTTTCCGGTGGCGGCTACCGTAGCTTCTCTATGTTTTTCAAAAGCGAGCAGTGGACTGAGCTTTTGGTTGCAATTCACAACCTCACGACTAGATGCTGCTAAAATGTACACAATACAGCTTTAAAGGGGATAAGGCTTTTTTAAGATGTGAAATAAACCTTTGGTGTCCCCAAAGTACATATGTGAAGTTCTAGCTCAAAATAATAGATATACAATTTATTATAGCATGTTAAAATTGCCACTTTGTGCCATTTTGAGTGTGTCCTTTTAAATGCAAATGACTTATCTCTGCCCTAAATGGCAGTGCTGTGGCTGGATAGTGCAGATTAAGTCCCATTCTGACATCACAGGGGGAGCCAAATTTAAAAGACTTATTTTTTCACATGCTTGCAGAGAATGGTTTACCAAAACTAAGTTACTGTGTTGATATTTTTTACATTTTCTAGGTTGATAGAAGCACTGGGGACCCAATTATAGCACTTTAACATGGAAAAAGTCATTTTCATGATATGTCCCCTTTAACACATTTTTTTTTTACAAATATCTGAATATTTTTTTTAATACACTTTTTATGGAATTTAATAAAGTTCAGGCAGACAAAAATTTGAATTATTCCACTTTTAATGGAAAATGTAAAACACCTCTTTAACTTCAATGTACATACAGTAGCAAACAACACATACAGCAAATAAAGCACACCATGTTATATAAAATCTTTATATATTTATATATATATATATATGTATATTCTGCTATTTACACATTACATTTTTCAGCTGAAATTTTCACAAGATTTTTTTACGCAAACATAGATAAACTGCATTTCTTTAATATTCTTCTTCTGCACAGTGAATACTTGCCAAACTGTAAATAATTAAATATATAATCAAGTCTATCAGTTTGGCAGCTGCTGAGATGATGGAATGGTGCTCTGATTGGGATGGAATCACTGCTTTCTCCAACTGTCCATATCACAGCATGACAGTATGGTGGACACTTTGCAGCGCAAAACTACTAATTAAGGACGTGCCATGAATTATTATTACGTTTGGAAAAAAATCTGTTCTTTCCAAAAGTTTTCTATAGTTTTTAGAATGTGCGCCAAGTGACCTTAGCACTTGAAAGTGAAGGACCAATTGCACCTGCCTCGAGAGCACAGTGTACTACTTTCATCTTTCTGTACCCCAACCTTACTTCCTGTCCATGCAGGAAGACACAAGGGGGAAACAAAAGAATAGAATCAAAGAGAAGACGTTGACATCATAGAGGAAGTGACAGAACCTTAGAGAGAACCATGAGTGGTGCTTCTTGTCGGTATCAAAGCTAAGAGGATTGTCTTTATGCTCCATGTGTTTGGACAAAGGAGTAGGGACACTGTCAGGACTCCTCTTTTACCTCCTCGTTGTTGTTCTCCTTTAAATGCTTCCTCGCTGTGGCCACAGCATCTTTTACAGAGTGGTAGAATATGTTCTTCACCTGAAGAAGAAAGATGAAAAAATAAATCAATTTCTTTGTCTTACCAATTAGACTTACAGGATACTCAAGCATAATGGCTTGAGTATTGAGGGAATATCGAACTAATGGCAGTTGTGGCTACATTATGCCTGTTTTACCACATGGATAGATCCATTAAAGGACAAGTTCGGTATTTTACACTTAAAGCCCTGTTTTCAGTTTGTTTATGATTAAATAGAATGGTTTTGACTGAAAATTTGGACATATGATGCTGGCCCGAGAATTTTCGGGTGTTTCTTGTATCACCTCCCACCTCTATAATGGGTTTATAGGTGCACAGGAACAATCCTTCATAAAATGCATTAAACTTTCATTTACAAAGACATGAAACTCACCGAGTGGTCAGGGGTGTTCACTGATATGCTCACACAAATATCGCTGCAAAAGACACACATTCCAACAGGTTTTATCATAGTTTTTGCCAACTCCATTGACTTGTATTAGATGTGCTGTGAGGTACGGTATTACTCTGCGCCGGGAACCTGTTTGTATTCTTGCAATTGGCAAAGGCGGATTATCGCCACCACCTGGGCTGGAGTGTCCATTATTTAAGCCAGTGGTCTCAAACTCCCGGCCCGCGGGCCATTTGCGGCCCGCCCTACCCCTCTCTGCGGCCCGCGTCACCTTTTAAAAATATAACATAATCTGGCCCGCAGAAAGATTTTTATTCACTTTTATATTCGTTTGATGTTTGATTTAATTGTTTAAGGGTCCGTTCACATGGCGCGTCTAACAACGCGTTAAAACGAGTCAAAAGCATTACTATCTAAAGTGCTCGCGGGAGCGTAAGTTGCGCTCCATGGCGTGGGTCGCGTCACCCGTTGCTACGCAGCCATGAGCCGCGCGCGCTCCGTGATGTCGAGGATAGCGGAATGCATGATTTTAATTCCTCAACTGAACCTCGCGTCAATCATAACCATGCGATCAGTTAATCTGGTCGGGACTTTGTAGCGTTTGTCCAGTGAAGATTTGTTACTTCCGGGTGGAAACTCAGCTGTTACTCAGAGAAGATCGAGCTGCGGTGGGGTTAGTTCACAAGTCACAGCTTCTAATGGAGACACCGCATAGAGAGGCAGAGCGGTAGATGTAATGCAACACATTTTAAACTACAGATAAGAAAAGAGCCATCAAAGTGCCCAGGTTAAGAAAAGAGGAAAGATGAGAAGAAATGTTCAGAAGATGAAGTATAATATATTATTATGTAGCTTACTATTCAATTACACATAGAGCAGTATTATTATTTTTTTCGGTCCAACTAGCTTATGTAACATTGACTACCCATATAAAAGTTTAAGGATCACTTTCACTTATTCATATTTTTCCACATATAATGGAAAATTAATTAAAACCGAAATAACAAAGAACATAATGAAGTCAATACTATGACTGAAAAACATCCAAAATAAATCAAAACAGAAACACTTACTGGTGGTAATTTTTTTTTATAATAGTTTATAAATGTATACAGGAATTAAATTTGTAAGTTTAGCGCAAGGTTTTAATAGGTCTTAGTTATTTAAGATAAGGTTAAGAAAAGATTTACTTAATTTTATAAAATAATGTATATTAAAAAGATAAAACCACTGCTTATAGTATATTTTGAAGTATTATTATACATTAAACAATAGAAAATAAACATGACATTTACAGAAATATAGCCCTTTTTTATACGTTAAAATAGCTTTGCGGCCCCCCGAGGAAATGTCTGTCTTAGAAATGGCCCCAAGCCAGTTTGAGTTTGAGACCCCTGATTTAAGCTCTCAACGGAAGAATGTACGGGTGTGAGGCGTTTGGAAAAATAGGTCCACAAGTTTACAACGAATGCTAAAACACCTGTTGGAAAGCATCTTTTGTGTGAGTATATCAGTGTGAACACCCCTGACCACTCGGTGAGTTTCACGTCTTTGTAAACGAAAGTTTAATGCATTTTAGGAAGGATTGTTCCAGTGCACCTATACAGCCATTATAAAGGTGGGAGGTGAAACAACAAACACCCGAAAATTCTCGTCCCAGCCGCATATGTCGAAATTTCAGTCAAAACCGTTCTATTTAATCATAAACAATCTGAAAACAGGGCTTTAAGTGTAAAATACCGAACTTGTCCTTTAAGGATTATGGGTCATATACAGACAGATCTAGGGAGTGCGTGTAAAGCCTTAACGTATGCGCCCGATCAAACGCACAGCCTTGCAAAGCATCGTTTATTTGACTCGAAAGTGTACACAGATGTTCGACAAAATGCAGTGCACCTGCTATGGACACAGTTTAATGTGTAATCAGTGAGTGTAGATCAATAGATCATAAAAGTTTATCAGATCAGAAATGTGCAAGATAAGGGCACCTGGAGTTTGTCTTCATAGTTCACTTGGTCTTTGAGTGGGCGGAGTTCCTGGGTTAGGTAATAGGAGTTGTGCGCATGTTCAGGGGAAACAAAGTCCACATTTACTTGGATGCAGCTGTGCAGATTCATCACCTAAAACACACAGAATGGAATATTGAGCTCCTGCTGGAGTGAATTTCATTTCACACATATCTGACTTTCAGGAAAAACCTCCCAAAAGCTCAGGACAGGATTGAAACTTACCTGGTGCAGTGATCCAGCAGGGATTATAACAGCATCTCCATGGAACTGCAGGAGTGTACGGCTCTCCACCCCATGTTCTTCCTGCAGCCTCTGTCTCAACCTGGGGCTTAAATACCAGCCACCTTCACGCAGGGGGTCTGGATCGCCTTCCCACTCTGAGTCCGAGTCTGCCTCTGGATCTGCCTCAGCCTGCTCTGCAGCGACCTTCGTACATACAAAAACAGTAACATCGTTATCTGCATTGATAGGGTGCCTCTTTTAAAAGAGCAATTTGACTCCTCTAAAGTGCTTAGTGCACTTATTTCATCTGATTTAGAGAAAAAGTAAAGCTGTGTGGTGGGGCCTAACGCTGAGCCTTGTGGGACACCATACTTTATCTGTGATAGATCAGACAATTTATGATCTAGACAATAAGTAAATACTGTACGTTTCACATTATTAAGTACTGATGTACCTTTTGAAGAAACTCCTGGATCTTCTGCATGTCTTTACTCATGTAGATGTGCCACAGAGCTCCCGGAGTCTCATTTGGGTCTCTTAGTCGTTTCTTAACACTCTCATCCAGAACTTCCTTTTCTAAAAGCTTTAAAACACCTAAAAACAAAGTGAAAGATTTATTAAATAGGCGCAGATGGGAGTGGAAATACCTGTGGGTGATTTACTGACAAAGCACATGTTATAGAACACAGGCGCAAAAAATCGTATTTCCATAATAACCAATCCAATCTACCAAGAGCAGCGCAAAAATTGCAAAGACATGCAATTTTAGGCATTAAATATTGTCGCAAATACCAGTAAAGTGACGAGCACAAACATGCAGTAAATCGCGTTGCAGTATTCATTTAAGTACTCTCCTCCCATAAATTTGGCGCCTGAAAGGGAAACTCCTACAAGTGCATTATACAGTATTGTTCAAAATAATAGCAGTACAATGTGACTAACCAGAATAATCAAGGTTTTTAGTATATTTTTTATTGCTATGTGGCAAACAAGTTACCCGTAGGTTCAGTAGATTCTCAGAAAACAAACAAGACCCAGCATTCATGATATGCACGCTCTTAAGGCTGTGCAATTGGGCAATTAGTTGAAAGGGGTGTGTTCAAAAAAATAGCAGTGTCTACCTTTGACTGTACAAACTCAAAACTATTTTGTACAAAAAAAAATTCTGGGATTTAGCAATCCTGTGAATCACTAAACTAATATTTAGTTGTATGACCACAGTTTTTTAAAACTGCTTGACATCTGTGTGGCATGGAGTCAACCAACTTGTGGCACCTCTCAGCTGTTATTCCACTCCATGATTCTTTAACAACATTCCACAATTCATTCACATTTCTTGGTTTTGCTTCAGAAACAGCATTTTTGATATCACCCCACAAGTTCTCAATTGGATTAAGGTCTGGAGATTGGGCTGGCCACTCCATAACATTAATTTTGTTGGTTTGGAACCAAGACTTTCCCCGTTTACTAGTGTGTTTTGGGTCATTGTCTTGTTGAAACAACCATTTCAAGGGCATGTCCTCTTCAGCATAGGGCAACATGACCTCTTCAAGTATTTTAACATATGCAGACTGATCCATGATCCCTGGTATGCGATAAATAGGCCCAACACCATAGTAGGAGAAACATGCCCATATCATGATGCTTGCACCTCCATGCTTCACTGTCTTCACTGTGTACTGTGGCTTGAATTCAGAGTTTGGGGGTCGTCTCACAAACTGCCTGTGGCCCTTGGACCCAAAAAGAACAATTTTACTCTCATCAGTCCACAAAATGTTCCTCCATTTCTCTTTAGGCCAGTTGATGTGTTCTTTGGCAAATTGTAACCTCTTCTGCACATGCCTTTTTTTTAACAGAGGGACTTTGCGGGGGATTCTTGAAAATAGATTAGCTTCACACAGACGTCTTCTAACTGTCACAGTACTTACAGGTAACTCCAGACTGTCTTTGATCATCCTGGAGGTGATCATTGGCTGAGCCTTTGCCATTCTGGTTATTCTTCTATCCATTATGATGGTTGTCTTCCGTTTTCTTCCACGTCTCTCTGGTTTTGCTCTCCATTTAAGGCATTGGAGATCATTTTAGCTGAACAGCCTATCATTTTTTGCACCTCTTTATAGGTTTTCCCCTTTCCAATCAACTTTTTAATCAAAGTACGCTGTTCTTCTGAACAATGTCTTGAACGACCCATTTTCCTCAGCTTTCAAATGCATGTTCAACAAGTGTTGGCTTCATCCTTAAATAGGGGCCACCTGATTCACACCTGTTTCTTCACAAAATTGATGACCTCAGTGATTGAATGCCACACTGCTATTTTTTTTAACACACCCCTTTCAACTAATTCAACTAATTGCCCAATTGCACAGCCTTAAGAGGGTGCATATCATGAATGCTGGGTCTCATTTGTTTTCTGAGAATCTACTGAACCTACTGGTAACTTGTTTGCCACGTAGCAATAAAAAAATATACTAAAAACCTTGATTATTCTGGTTAGTCACATTGTACTGCTATTATTTTGAACAATACTGTACAAGGCAATAAAGTCTTTTTTTAGTGCTAACTTTTCACTACATATCTTTAGTAAATCCCATCAGTAGTTTTTTAACAGCAAATGAGACGTTTTAGCTGGTATGAGATGTTAATAAATCTGTCCCAAAGAGTTTACATCCGGATTAAAATGGTGAAACACAGGTTATGGCTTAGAGGAGTTCTTTAAAAGTACATACCTGTTTTGGATGGAGCCCCATTTCCTTTGGCCACACCAGTATATACTAGAATACTCATGGTATCAGAGATTTCAACATGTAGATTACTGGTCCCGAAGTCTTGCTCTAGGCATGCTGTTACACCTGCACAAACACATGAATGTAAGATCCGCTGTATAACAAAAAGCACAACAGCACTTCAAGGGGAGAATGCATACCGTGGGCGCAGCAGAGGCGAGGACCAAGGTCAGGGCGAATAAAAAAGGAGGGCAGGTGGGAGGCCAAGTTCAGGTGAGCCTCTGGGTCTGTGTACTCCGGTACCGGCAAAGTCTTCATCACATCATGATATCTGAAAGTGGTTAAAGCATCATTAGATTCTTTCATGTCGGAGTCTCTAAGAAGATCATAAAATATGGTATCAAAGGAATTTTATTTGTGGAACCAAATGTGGAAGTGCAAATTAACCACAAATATTTTATACTCAGCCTTAACTTCATCATCAATCATCAAATCCAAGATATTATTACCAAATTCAATATACAGACTTCATTATCTTAATAAAGAAAAAACACTTGGTCAAGCGTAGTGCTTGCAACAACAAGGCCAAGGGTTAATTTTCCAAGGAACGAAAGGTCTATTTAAATAAATACTGGTACACTGAATGTAATGTAAGTTGGTTTGGATAAAAGCATCTTACAAGTGCCTAAATGTAATGCAAATGTTACACCTTTGTCACTCCTCATCAATGACCATGTGCTTGAGGTTAAAGCTTGAGCAGGGGTGTATTCAAATAATGATAAGAGTGCATTTATTTTCCTAGTACTCATAGTACTCTATGCCAATACAGCTGAGGTGTGGAAACAAATGTATCCAAGGTAGGCAGTACCTAGCAGGCATAAGGGCTAAAAACTCCTCCCCTGATGGCCAGTCCTTCAATCTGTACACCACCGGGTCCCCCTTTGCAGACTTTGGCCTTTCTGTGGGTCACATACAAAAGCACATTATTTATATTACATCATGCATATTTAGACAACAGGGTAAGAGTCAAACAGCACCTCATACATGATAAGCACAGGCTGAAGTGCATCACTCACTTGACACATCCTCAAAACCATCCCAAAAATCCTTGACCCTGGAGTTTGTAACACTTCCATCTCTGCAGTTGTAGAGGTCACTGTGGAGACTAGAAAACTCACGGCTGAAGTGCTCAGGCTTCCATAGGCTACCATTCAGATTCTTGTGCACTCCGGACACTAGCACGGGCTGAAGAGGGAGATTATACAAGTTTTATTCACAATAATCCAATATGAATATGCGTTATTTTCACTAGCAAATGCATTTTTCTCTATCCTACTGTATGTGAAGATTAGTAAGTAATCCCAACTAGGTAAGCAATACAAACCTGTGCTTGTGTCCAGTTCTCATTGAACAGTCTTTGGTTGCCTTGGTGACGGTGATCTTTGAGCCAAAGCAGCCGGTGGTTTCCCAGCCAATCGTAAGGGACAGTGGTGTTGGGATCAGCCAATGGGCCTTCATCAAACTTCACGCCCTCTGGCCGTTGACCCACTTCCTCCTCTTTCACCAAATCCTGAATCATGCCCAATCTGGCCATTTTTGTGGCAGGAATCTTATTTTCTACTACAGAAGCGATTATGTCATCTAGGATGTTGGGCATACGAATGTTTTGGGCCACCTGAGAAATGAAGAATACAGTAAATGAATCATTTAAACAAATGGATTAGTTATAAACATGTCTTCTGTAAATACTGAACATATCAAACCTGTTCAGAGGAATCATAAACTGGTGCAAATGCACCTCCGGTGGACCCAAGGCGTAACTTTCCAGCTGTTGAGGTCAGAAGGTCACGCAGTGTTGATCCTTGTTCTGGACTGGTGGATTTCTTCTTGTGAGCTTTCACAGTGTCACAATCTGCCATCATAAGATATTAAATCAAAACCACTGCTCTTAGGAGAGGTTTGCGATAGAGAAAACACAGAATTTGTTGAAACTCTGATTTAACCAGATGTGACAACTATTTCCAGATATATTGCATGTACATATTGAACAGATGCATGAAATCTGTATTCATGTGTGTGTTAATCTCCTCACCCCTTTTCTCCTGGTGCGTTCTCAGGGCACCATGCTGTGCGTTTTTTTGCTGATCTGAGATCTCAAGACTCTTCAAATCACTCTGATCTTTGTCTGAAAACTGACATCACACCCATTTTTTTAAAATGCTATTTTATTTATTCTAATCCAACACAAAAATAATATGTAAGTACAGTTTACAGATACACATGCATCTATGAGTCAAGTTGGTGCCTTACTGGTGAGAGTCCGTTAGAAGTGGCCACGCCGTGGTTGAGGGTTTTGCTGTCAGTGCAGGAACAGTGGGACGGGATCCCATTTGTTTCCCTTATCGAGTGCATAGAGCTCTGCATGTCTGCTAACACTGACAGACAGATTGCAGTACACTTATTTTACAGATCAGATTCAATGGCCAAAGAGTACAGGATGTGAAATATAGATTTGCACACAAAAATACATAAAGGCACCAAGCAAACCTGTTTCTGGGACGATCTGAGTAGGCATTAGGTTCTTCAAGTCATGTGGCTGATTTTTCACACACCGGACCCAAACATACAACTCCTTATCTGTGAAAACAAAATAAAAAAGCCAGGATAAATATACTGTATAAAGCATGCACAAAGAGACACATGGGCTAAACCCTTGACTAAAAGATTAGCATATGTTGTGTTCAGGGTCCAATTCATTTTTGGGAATTCTGGACTTCCTTGGCAACCCAGATTTACCAGAAGTGCAATCCCACACTTTCCTTTTTTTGTTTTCACAAACATTCCATGCTCACACTGATAAAATACCCTGACATTTCCAAGATGTCTGATTTGTGGAAACGCTTCCAAGAGGAGAAAACTGGTGAACCAGCTTTTCCAGCTAAGTTCCACCCACAAAAGCCACATCAAGGAAATTTTAAAGGTAAATGTAAAGTTTGTGAATCTGTATTTGCAGGGTGTGCCTCACCTTTTGCTTTCCTCTTCTCACGGGCTTTGTAACAGTCCATGCACACCACGAAGCCACACTTGTGACACGCCCAGTGCATGTTGAAAAGAGTGGCCTCACACGCATCACACATCTCCCTTACACCCCGCACTGCTCGCTTCCACATGACCTGAGCTAGAGAGACAGGAGACAACGAGGCAAGGTGAAAAAGATAAAATCACAAAGAATAAGAGTGTCTTTCATTCGACACACACGCATAGACAGACGGACGTACTGTCTTTCTTGACCCAGGTGACAGCAGTGTTCTCAGTTTTTACGAGCTGACAGAACTTGTCTCCGATGAGCTTCAGGACATATTTTGATGTTTCAAGGTCCATCTCTTTTCTCTTCCTGTCCTCCTCGTCCTCTGATCTGCCCGTCCACACTGTAACCGCCTCCTCATCTGTCTGTTCGGACACGGAAAACCCATCCACACGGACAACGCCATTTTTACTGTATGACAGACTAAAGAAGAAAGGGAGAAAGTACTGTATTAGTTAAACATTTTAACACTGTATATACTCCACATTTTACTGTAATACTAATACATTTTTATTACATAAAGTTTTAGAACGCAAAATGCACATATATCTGATAGTGTGAAATATTTGCCAACAGCATGAAAGACTAACCGCCTGAAGTAGTAAAATCGGCAAAAGACAGGCGAGATGACAGGCTCCTGGGCTTTGCGCGAACGATCGACACGGCACTCTCTGCACTTTTGCACGTTGGGGCCAATCTCACCACATGAGTCATCCTGTAAGAACGCTTCTCCAGTTAGCTTAAGCTTCCTCACCTTTCGCCAGTCTTTCAGCACAGAGCGAGGGATGCCATCTGAGAAAAGAAACGCATAGCTGACCTGAGTACATCTGTATTCTCAGCATCAGTTTGAATATGCATGCTTTGAATTGCCAATGTGGTAATTCCCATTTTTGAATGTCATGGTAAAACTCAATTGCATTCTGATGAACACACACGTTAATTGCTTTTGCTCAACATTAACATAACAAGGCCACACAATTTTCAGTGGCCTGGGGTCAAAAAGTAATTTTTCTACTACTGTATGTCACTGCATTTAAATGCAATGCATCTCCTGGGGTACATACTAATCTTTGAATCCCTATCTATGGGTCTAAACATATATTTACATTTAAACAGGTGGAACACTCACTGCTGTTAGACAGCCTCTGTTGATTCTTGTCCTTTGAACTTTGCAAAGTTCCATTGTGTTTGGTCTCCTCCTCCCCTTCCTCTACCTCCTCAAGTTTAGTCTCTTCCTTTTTCTTCTGATGGTCATTCTGCCTCAGTTTTAAGGAGGGCTTGGACTGGCGTTTAAACTTCTGTCCTGATCCACCAGTCTCACTCTCGTTGCCAGATTCCCCTCCATTCTCGCTGTCGTCGCTAAACTGGAACGATCGTTTCTCCCCATGTTTCTCAGGACTCATATGCACCTGGGTTGAACGTTTATCATTAGACTTGTCTTTAGGAGAGGAGTCCTTGGCCTCCAGCTTGTCATTTCCGTCCAACACAGGCTTAACGTCTTCCAAAGACGACTTTTTGCCTGCTGTCACTGATTTATTATTGGCCATTACAGGTTTCTTATCCTCTAAATTGGAACCTATAGCATTACCATTAAACTTCTTGTTCTCTGCACTGGTTTTTCTGTTGTCTTGAGTAGACTTCTTGTCCTCTAAAGTATACTTTCCGTTCAGTATTTTGGACTTTCTGCTGTCTATGGAGGAATCTTTGTCATCCTGACTGGACCAGTTGTTCACCAGTCCATTCATTTCCTGTTTGATAGGAATGGAGGTGCTCATTGCATTGCTTATAACTGTCTTGGTGGCATCTCCTGCTTGGAAGGTTGAACTGTCTCTGTCTTGCTCAGAATGACGAGTCAACCAGGCTTTCTTCAGTTTGTGGTAGTTGCTCTGACTTGATTGAGATGATTGGTTGGTTAAGGCTGAGGCAGTTGGCTGCTCATTGGCGACTGAGCTTTGTTTGTTTATGGGTACAGGGCTGAAAGTCCCTGTTGCCAGTCTGGGACATTTAGATGGAATAGGGTTAAAAAAAGTATTTTTATCTTTTTCTAAAGCATGTGCAGGACAAACAGTGGGTGTAGTGGGTGTAGTGTAAGACCCAAATCCACTATTTGGAGGGTGTGAGACATGTTTTATAGCATCTGAAGAATGTGTAGTGTATTGAGACTGGATTGTATGTGTGTTAAGTCTTGATTCGACAGCAGCTCTGTGTTTCTTCAGATAAGGAAAGTCTCTAGAAGAGCAACAAGAGGAGGGAGAGGGCTCGATCTTTGGTTGAACAGCCACAACCTCTTTCCTCTTACAGTGTTCTGCAACTAAGTCTTTTCTAGAGTGCGTGGTGTCCAAGTTTGCTAAAGGGTGCATCACTGAGCAACTTGACTGAACTTGGTTGTTATTAGGTTTAGTGGTCATGTTTATGGGCGTGCTGAGATCCCCCTTTGTAGTCATGTTGATAGGGTGAACAGTATCCAGAGGTGTCCACAGGACCCCTCTCTTTTGTTGAACACTGCCATCTTTAGGGTTGGACAGACCTTCCAGGGGTCTCATGTGACCACAATGCATCTGTGAAATGCCACTGTCGGAGACTGTGTAATTTATTGTTGTGTGCAGTTGGCTTGTTGATCTAACAATGACTGATGCAGTCGCTGAATGTGGTCTGACCAAACCACCATTTGTGTGCCCTCCAGGCTCTTTATCTTGACTGTGCAACACTCCACCCCTTTGTGCATTATAAGCTGGTGATATCATTGCCACTTTTTCAACCACAGGCCTCTTCCCATCTACCATACCATGTTTAAGTTCAGGCATCAAAGTGGGCGGCCTCTGCTGCTTCTGAGCTTTACCAGACAAACTCATTGGCTGAATGGGTGTGAGGGTAGGTGGGGACAATCTTCCATGTCCAGAGTCTTTGGGAGCCATCAGTGGTGCTGGAGGGTGGAAAATAGGGGCTCGGTGAAGTAAGGGCACGCTGCGGGTGGAAGACGTGATGGAAATGAGTGACGGACCTGATCCTCTCCTTTCCATAGCCCCTACATCAACCGGTTCCAGGGAAGAGGCTTTATGAGCAAGTTGCTCTGTGATCTTTCCAAGAAGACCTTCTTCTCTCTCATGGTGGCTTTGTACTAGAGGTGGAGGTCTGACTTTGATTAAGTTCTGTGTATTGGATGGGGTCATGACAGAGGCAATAGTGTTGTTGGCACTGAGTCTCTCATAGAGTTCTTTACTTGCTGGGGCTCGTCGCTGTGGAGGCTTGTTCTCCACGCTGTTAGACAAAGATGTGTAGTAGCTGTTCTGAGTGAGGGTAGGGGTGGGATGGGCTGACTGTGGCCGGGGAGGCAGAGCGTGTCTGAATGCATGAACATCCCTCTCTCTGTCTCCCTCTCGTTCTCTCTCCCTCTCAATCTCCTTCTCTTTAGCAGGAAAAGCAGAGATAGGGCTTCTAGGGTATCGCTGTTCCCTATCCGAGCTCAGTTTAGCAGTGAAGGGTGCTACGTCAATGCTCTCCTGAAGAATACGGCGGTTCTCTTCTTGGTAGCGGTTGGGCCTCTCACCTGTAAGATCGTAAACAACAAGTGGCTGTGTGGTTCGATTGGGGGGTGACTCTAGGGCAACTGGGCAGTATGCCAGGCCATTTTTCCCCACTGTTACACGGACCCGTTCCTGCTCAGATTTGAGGTGAGTGTGTATGGAGCTTGGACTATTATTGACGACTCTTCTCTCTAACTCTCTGAAAAGAAAAACAGCATGTATGAATACAAATGTTTTTGTGGAGGTCAACATCATTACTCAGAATGTCTAAATGAATTTGTCATTGAAAGGTTAGTTCACCCAAAAATAAACATATTCTGTTATCATCAGCTGATCAGCTGATTTTCTTCCATGAAGCACAAAGAAAGACGAGATTTAAGAGATCTGCTGTAGGGAAGGATTTTCAGCACGACATGATCTATGTTTCAGTCTGTTTTGCAAACAAAACTACTGTATGGTCAAAGAAGATATTAACAGGACTAGGCTCATCCTAATTAGCCTGCTTTCATCTTGTTATTTAGGAAAACCCAGGGCATTATGTGGGTAATTAATCATAACAATTTTCATTTTTAAAGGCATACCTGAAAATGTCAGAAAGTTGTAAGGAGTGCAACAATGAAACATACTCTGTGGTTTTAGAAGTGGGTGTGGAAGATTGAGCATTCCTGGATATTTTTTGAGGGTCCGCGCTGGAGGGTCGAACTGGCAGTGGGGAATGTAATCCTTGCCCATCTGCAGTCACAGGGGTGGGTTGAGTAAGCCAAGGGCTTTGTGTGTTCTGTTACCCCACAAACAAACACAAATCCTTAAGTTTATTAAACAAGTCGAACATGTTTAGTTTAACCTATCACAGAACATTAAAATTTAGGGAGATAAAACGTAAAAGAGAATAAACACACTTGAAAACACAATCTTGTTGATATCCATGAAACAAACAGTGATAAACAGTGAGTTACAAATGACTCAAGGGTCTGCTGATACCACATGATGTAAAACAGAAGTGACTGCCTGGACAGCTTTCATTCAGTTCGTCACTCATGTCACTTCAGTAAAGCTTGCTTTTCTAGTCCCCTTGTCCATCCTTTTCACTGTTGTTAGTCAACATTGAAGCCTCCTTCAATGAACAAGGCTTCTGACATTGCATCTAAGCTTACAAACTAAACCAGACCATTTTACACAATCATCAGTCTTATGTTTAACTACACAACTAACTCCAAAGAATAACATCACCTAGACTAACATGTACTACTGTATGTTCCTAGCAGCATTAAGTTAGAGGATAGATTTCTTCCAGCATACAAACCTTGGAGGATGTGCCCTTCATTCATGCCTAGACTCCCTAACATCCAACCTGAATGTGAGGTTTAAATAAGATGCCCAGTGAACCACAACAAGTACACAACTATGATCAGTTTGCAAAACAACACTAGGAATAAGACAATGTAGCTGATGATTTTAGTAGAAAAAGAAAGATGTGATACTTTGACTGCCTACAGGATCTGGGATTCATTATTGAACCTTTCCTGCACAACTGTGTTAATGTACAACTAATGTAAATGTCTATGACAAAAGCAAGAAGTGGGGAAACTCACCCTCCTCACATTGCTGTCAGAGATGCAAGGGCTGTCAGGGTGTGCCCATTTGGAGGCTGGTAAGCCAAGTCCAGCATAGCTGTGAGCTCCGTTAGGAAAAGAGGGCCAAAGGAGGGGATAGAGTCCAAGAGATGCCAGATGAGCTGTGCCGGGGGTCTGGCCCAAAAGAGATGGGTTGCCTGGAAGGGTCAAAGAATGGTGGGGAAGGCCCAGAGCTCCCATACGAGAATGGCCGGCTAAAAGTGCAGCAGAAGATGGGAGTGCAGGCAGGAAGGAGGGGAGAAGGTGCGGATGAGGAATGGTGGAATGGGGTGTGCTTAGGGAGCAGAGAGGAACCTGGGAGTGGAGAGGAATGGGTGAGAGGTGTGCAGGATGAGGGGAGGGACTCAGTAGTTTGCTGTGGGAAGAAGAGGGGGTATGACTGGGGGAGCTAGAAGAGGGAGATGGGGTCTTAATGTTGTGTTTGGGATTTGGTGGTGTGTGAGGGGGCTGGATGTAGGTGGAGTGGTTCTCCAGCTCTGCCCTTACTAGTGCAGGGTCTCTGTAAACGGTAAAGGGCTCTTTCCTGTCTACAATAAGGGGGCTTTTGGTGGATTTATCAGGGGTGGGAATGCAATTAGGTGTACTGGGAGGAGAATTGGGTGGCGTTTTGTATTGAGTTGGGGTTAAAGAAGAGGTCTGGGTCAGAACTGGAGCTATGAAGCAGGTTACTTTGGGACTGGTTGCCATTTTTAAGTCTATGGCAGACTTAGCTAAAGGAGAGCCCTCTTTTAATAGGCCCATCTCAGACGTTGCACTTTGTTTTTGTCTAGTCATCTCTCTTACAGTTTGAGTTTTAGGTGAAATCTTTGGAAATGGACAAGGACTGATGTGCATACTGAGCTTTTGCGTAGTCTCTAAGGAAACAACAGGTCCTTTTTCTGTGTTTATAGCAGCTGGAGAGCAACTGGATTTAGAATCCACATTGTCCTTTTTGTTGCAAGGTATGATAGGAGAACGAGGTGGTGTTCCTCTCTGCAGCTCTTCCACAGAGGCTGTGGAGTCACTGCTGGCTGTAATGGGCTCTGAATGGGTCAGTTCTGATCTTCTGACCACAGACTCGCTAAAATCTGCCCCCCTCGCCTCCATGTGGGTGAATTCTGAGCCCCTGACTTCCGGATCACACGTTGACATCTCCTGCTCCCCCTCAGTTCCTTCGCACTCCAGAGGTGATGTGTGTAGAAGCACACATGTACTCTCCATGGAGACCAGCTGCTCACTCTCTTGAGATGCTAGAAGTGCAGACACAGCTTCTGAGTCCTCCCTAGATGCACCCTCACTCCTGTCCTCTATTTCTGCCATGGCTCCATCACTTTTCTCCTCTGCTTTCCTACCACTAATTCCAGCAGTACATTCCGGTGCTTGTGTGCTCCTGAACAAACCATTGCCGGAAAGTCTAGGTGAATGGGACTGAGTTTTTTCCAATTTCTGACCATTGTTTTCTCCTGATTGGCTGGGAGAAGGTTCCATGTTTCTGTGGGATGAGTGCACCTCACAGTCCAAAGGCCTCTTTAAAGTGTAATGCTGTTTCAGCTGTCTCTTTGATCCTAAATCCGAGGATGAATCCTGCAATCTGCAGCTGGAATCAGAATCGCTGTTCTCAGACAGATCGGACACACTGCCTGCTTTCAACCTCTTCAACTCACATATTCTCCTCTCCTTTTCATCTTTCTCCTCTTCCTCTTCTTTCTTCCTTTTCCTCTCACCATGGCTGTTTCTGGATTTGGAAAAATCTAAAAGCAAAAGAACCATAAATACATGAAATATAAATGACCCAGGTAAATGATAAAAGAGAGAATCTGTTATACAGTTGTTACTGAAAACCACTTTGTACCTATCTCATGTCGTAAGTATGAATGAAATGTAATTAATAGAGGAAGCTCTTAATATCATTGTAATAATTAGCTCACCTCCTCTCTCTTCATCACTTCTCTTATCCTCCCTTATCACGTCTTTTTCTTCTTCTGTGCTGCAGTTCTGTATGCACAGCTCAGACTGCTGCTGCACTGGCTTGGAGTTGCACATCTTAAGCAGCAAAAAAAGTATGTGTCTTAAAACTAGAGGATATTTAAATACATAACAGATGTTGTATGTATTTCCGATATCTGTATTTGTGTTAAAGTTTATACCTGGTCAGTTGCTGTAGTGTTACTTGATCTGTTTCCTGAGCCCTGGAAAGAGATAGAAAAGATAAAGCGAAGATACATATTTAAACTGTCCTCATATAGGCAGTATATATCTGTTTCATTAAACAAATTGATGTGAGAACTCACAAGAAAAACTCTGTTGATCTTGGTGATCTGAGATTTGCATTTTGAGTTTTCTGCTGTCAGCGAAGAGTGAGAATCATCATCCAGTAACATTACCTGAACCAGCAACGGATCTACCTTCACAACCTCTCGAATCTTTGAAGACAAAAAATATATTTCAAAAACTAAACCATTGCAATAAAATATTTTTTCCACATTTTTCATGATCTTACCTGGTCAGTCATGACAGACATTGTTCTGTTGTTTTGGTCATAGTGTGTGATAAACCCAGACAGCCATTGAGTTTTATAGTCTTGTCTGAACACCTTCACTCTCAGACCATTTAGAGTACAAGCATCTGTCACACAATAAACAACAACAGTTCTTATCTGACTCTTAAAAATTATTTTTGTTGATGTACCTACAGTCTTAAAAATAAAAGTGCTTGAAAGGTTCTTCACAGCAATCATTTTTTTGGTTCTTCAAAGAACCATCTAGTCCAGGGGTGGGCATTCCAGGTCCTGGAGGGCCACTGTCCTGCAAAGTTTAGCTCCAACCCTAATAAAACATTGAAAATCCCAATCAAAGGCTAGAGTATGATTTGGAAATGATATTCAGGTGTGTTTGATTAGAGTTGGAGCTAAACTTTGCAGGACAGTGGCCCTCCAGGACCAGGAATGCCCACCCCTGATCTTGTCAAAGGTATTTTTAAGAATGTAATATATTTCAAACATAGTTAAAACCTAAGAAAAATGAATTCTATATTAATGCAGTAATACTTGCTTGACTATAAACACTGAAGAATGTCAGAATGGCATAAAGTTGAATATTGTTTTTAATCATTACTTTTCACTAATGATGACTTAAGTATAATTAAATTAAGAGTTTGGTTCCAAAATGCGATAAACGGCATTAAAAAAAATAGTTACGACCAAAGTCAGTATTGTATCGGGTCAGTATTAAAAAGTGAATTCTAAATTTTTAGCAAAATCCGCCGTGTTATTCTGTCATTTTTTCTCCCTTTTTTCCCAAAACGCGACAAACGCCAGTCCTCCTTCTCTGCTTCTTAAACTTTCCATTATTTTACGTGAAATCAACAAAAATCGAGCAGGACCAAAACATTTTACAGCTAATCACTGTCAAAAAATTTCAGCGACGACGTCCCAAGGATGACAGCAGCAATGACAGTGTTATTAATATGACAAAGAAAATTTTTAATTAATGCCATTAATGTTTTTTTTTAAGTGTATACCACTAGTCAACTAAATGAATATAACATGGCATGATGAATGCACATTTATATATTGATTCAATAGATTTATAGCATTTTGAAAAAAAACTTGTCATAGATTTATTGCATTTTACAGAATAAATAATCTGTTTTTATAATAAATATTTGAAAATCAAAAGCTGCTATGTGAACAGAAAATAGTGGTTTTCATCTTGTCACTTTCTTGGTATAGAAAACACGTTTTTACCAAAATTAGTCAAAATGGATTTATTGCGTTTTGGAACCAAACTCTTCAAATATATCTAAACATACAGTATAATCATCCTTATCATTTAACACTAACACAGAACATACTGCATTAACAAACACTCAATCATAATATTTCAACACAGATCTTTCCACTTAAGCATCCAGATTAGGGGACTGAATACCTTTCCGAAGAGTGTTCTGGAAATGGCTCTGTCTGAGCCAGGCCTGGACCTTTTCCTGCAGAGACGGATCATCTCTCACTGCTGGATTTCTAATGTCCACCTCTTCCTTTAATAGCACAACAACATATCAGGAATTAGAGATGAGCTAGTGGGAACTTCAGTTGTTTCTTGCCTTTTAAAGAATATCTCTATGATCAGTCAAAACCCACAAAAAAATAAAAACATGTAGAAAAGATAAAGATGATGGAAAGCAACAGATGCATATCAGACAGCTTCAGACAGAGGAGGGAAGTCTGGAAGAGACAGCGTACACGCATATACACACACACACACATACACGCACTATTACTCATCTATCCACACAATAGACACACACACTCACCACACAAACACACACACACACATACACAGAGGACTGGAAATTACGTAACAGTAGCGTAAGAGGGATATTTAAGCCGAACTATTGCTGAACTCCCAAAACCTCTGCCTATAACATAAACACACATCGCATAACCACAGGAAACAATAAAAAATATCATTTTGGAAAACATCTCTGTCTTTACTATAGTTTTCACACATCTATCTGGCACCCTGCCGACAGCATGAGTCGTAACCAGTGTTGGGTAAGTTACTCAAAAAAAGTAATAAATTACTAGTTACTAATTACATCTTCAATCATGTAATAAGATTACTTTACAAATTACTCTCTCCAAAAAGTATTTAATTACTTTAATTAATTACTTTCTAAATCCTATTTAGTACATGATACAAGGATAGGCTTGAAATAGCTCGAAGAAATAATATATAATATACATCAATTATTCTGGTCCCACTTTAGGGTCCAATTCTCTCTATTAACTATTAACTACTTTTGCCTCAATATATTCCAACTACTGCTTATTAATACTAAAGAAGTTGTTAATTGTAAGTATTGGTAGAAATGGGGAGGGTTAAGGACGTATAATAAGGTTTTGCAGAATCTGGCATTAATATGTGCTATTAAGTGTTAATAAACAGCCAGCATCTCATTAATATTAATGCTAATAATCAACCAGTTAATAGTGAGAATTGTAAACTTAAACCATGTTAAATCCACTATTGTATTTTAGTATACACATAATTGTTTTAGAGTCCATACACAGTATTTAGTTACATCAGAAGTAACTGTAATTAGATTACAAGAAAAGTAAGAGTAATCCCTTACTTTACTTTTCCAAGGGAAAAGTAATTAAATTACAGTAACTAATTACTTAGTAACTAGTTACACCCAACACTGGTCGTAACACATATAAACATACTCCCTACACACACATTCTCAGTCTCTTTCTCTCTCTTTGGCATTTACATCTTAAAATGTTTTTCGCAGGATTATGATTGATCTCCTTCTTCATTATAGTGAGATCTGTAACACTATTAGCTTCTCAATTAATGTGACTCTGAGTGCAAATAAGAAGGAAGATTATTGCTACTGTTAAGCCTTCATTATAAACAGAAAGTTTTATATAAGATGATTTGAATTATATGAAGAGTTTGGTTTCAAAACGCAATAAATCCATTTTGACAAATTTTGGTAAAAACGTGTTTTCTATACCAAGAAAGTGACAAGATGAAAACAACTATTTTCTGTTACAAACTTTCACATAGCATCTTTAGGTTATAAAAACATAAAAAATTCAAATCCATAAGTTGATTTTCAAAGATTTATTATAAAAACGGATAATTCTTTCCACATGCAATAAATCCATGACAAGTTTTTATTCAAAATGCTATAAATCTATTGAATCAATAGCCTATATAAATGTGCATTCATCTTTGCCATGTTATATTCATTTAGTTGACTAGTTGTACACACTAATTAAAAATATAAACATTAATGTCATTAATCAAAACACTTACTTTGTCATATTAAGATCACTGTCATTGCGGTTACGTCGTCGCTTAACGTCTTTCACAGAGATCAGCTGTAAAATGTTTTTGGTCCTGCTCGATTTTCGTTGACTTTGAGTAAAATTATGTAAAGTTTTTCATAAGATCCTCTGGGGTCAATGTGTTAGCATGAGAAGCTTGATGCTGTCGGGAGAACAAGCACCCGTCTCCCGAGTGCCTCTCAGGGAAAATATTAGATGCTGATGGCTTACGTTTCTTTCCCATCACAGAAAACCATCACAGGTTTAGCGATGCAATTAAAGTATTATTTTGTTTTGTTTGTTGATCACGAAGTACAAAGTAGATGAGGAAAACTAGGACTCCGTGAAACTCAGCGCGTCTGCCATTGTTTGTTTACATTGCGTGACTGGTGGGCTGTAATATCAGAAATGGATTTATTGCGTTCTGTTAAAATGGAGCAGTGGCGTTTATTGCATTTTGGGAAAAAAGATGACAGAATAACACGGCGGATATTGGATTTTGCGTAAAATTAAGAATTTACTTTTAACTACTGACCTGATATAATACTGATTTTGGCAGTAACTCATTTTTTTCAAAAATGGCGTTTATCGCGTTTTGGAACCAAACTCTTCATATATTGTTTATTAAAAATATACATACAGGATTAAGAGATTCAGTCATTCATAATCTTGTCGTTGTTATTGCTTTGGAAATTGTTCCAATAGAGGCCTTTAAATTGAGAATAGTGGTTAAAGGAAAAGACTTGCATGGATCTGTTTTGTGGTTGAAAAAGCAGTCAAATCCAATCACTGCTATCATCTCTCTCTCTCTCCCTCTCTCCATCAGTCTTCATCTGGCTACTCTACAGCCTGAGTCCAATTTCTCCTGTGTGAGTCATATACAGCTGACCCCAGAGTCTGTGTCATCATCCCCCTCACACACACACACACACACACACACACACACACACACACGCACGCACGCACACACGCACGTGCACGCGCACGCTCAGGTGCAGAGAGATTGACAAAACTACAGTCTGATAAAAGTGACTCTAGCCTTTATCCAGATGTCTTTTTTTGTGTCTTTTATATTAGAGATGAACTATGTATCCGTGACTGTCCACATGAGTTTCTGCTAATATAAGCTTTTTTAATTCACAGCACTGGCCCTTTAAATATCATGGCTTACCTTTTAATATTTTAGTTTCTATGCCAGGTTTGAAAGGTATATGACACTCACCTAAAGGATTATTCGAAACACAATACTAATACTGTGTTTGACCTTCAGTACTGCCTTAAATCTACGTGGCATTGATCCAACAAGGTGCTGAAAGCATTCTTTAGCAATTTGAAATGATTCGAGCTTTGTGACATGGTGCATTATCCTGCTGGAAGTAGCCATCAGAGGATGGGTACATTACGTTTATAAAGAGATGGACATCTGGTCAGAAACAATGCTCAGGTAGCCTGTGGCATTTAAAGGATGCCCAACTGGCACTAAGGGGCCTAAAGTGTGCCAAGAAAACTTCCCCCGAACCATTACACCACCACCACCAGGCTGCACAGTGGTAACAATGCATGATGGATCCATGTTCTCATTCTGTTTACACCAAGTTCTGACTCAACCATTTAAATATCTCAACAGAAATCGAGACTCATCAGACCAGGCAACATTTTTCCAGTCTTCAACTGTCCAATTTTGGTGAGCTTGTGCAAACTGTAGCCTCTTTTTCCTATTTGTAGTGGAGATAAGTGGTACCCGGTGGGGCCTTCTGCTGTTGTAGCCCGTCCACCTCAAGGTTGTGCATGTTGTGGCTTCACAAATGCTTTGCTGCATACCTCGGTTGTAACGAGTAGTTATTTCAGTCAAAGTTGCTCGTCTATCAGTCGGTCCATTCTCCTCTGACCTCTAGCATCAACAAGGATGGCCCACAGGACTGCCGCATACTGGATGTTTTTCCCTTTTCACACCATTCTTTGTAAACCCTAGAAATGGTTGTGCGTGAATCTGGTACTCATCTCACAATAGACAGCTTGAACAACCTAATAAATAAATAAATTAAATATTCTTAAGAAAATGTTTAATCTCTCCTTACTCGTTTACATATGTGCAGCAAACCATGAGCCGGGCATAAACTTTTAAAAACAAAGGTCACTTATAAAATAGAAAAGGCTACATACAAGGGAAAGAAACGCTACTCTGTGCACATACAAACCACAATACAAGGCCAAAACTTCAAAACTACACCAATAAATCCCCGAATCGGGCCATTAATTGCCATTAATTGCCAAGCGCAGAGGAGTGATTGAAAGTTATGTATGGAATTATGTTATCACTTGCTCGGCCCTTCTCCTGAGGTTTCTGAGTCGAGTAGGGGAGTACTGTGAAGCCCAGACAGGCATCAGGGAGATGGCTGGCGCAGTCACGTCCCCGTCTCCCCTTTACTCCCTTGCTCGTCCGGACTTCAATAAAGCACGATGGGTATAGATTTGTGGTGTTAAGCCCACTAGTCGGGGGCGGGACTTCAGTCCTTAAAAGGGTGTCACTGCACCCATTTCCAAAACATTCGCCGTCCCGTGCATTTTTCTCATTCTCCCTAAACCAAACTGTGCAGAGTCTTTCACTAGGATGACGTTGTATCTTCAATACGTATATGTACATGTGTGTGTATGTATGTGTATATGTGTGTATGTGTGTATGTATGTGTATGTATATATATATGTGTATATGTATATATATGTGTATATGTATATGTGTATGTATATGTGTATGTGTGTGTATGTGTATGTATATATATGTGTATATATGTATATATAGATATGTGTGGATATATATGGATATATGTTTGTGTATATGTACAGGTGTATACATATGAATGGCCCCTACGCTAATTGGGTTTTGTTTTTCTTTCTTTATGTCTCGTCCTCCTCTCCGAGGACAATGAGACAAACAGACCCAGTTCCGGTAAATGTGAAAGTCGGCACACCTCTGACCCACCGGCAGACCTTCAACGTGATGCCCAGCTGATGCATGACCAACGACCACCGGCAGAACCCGCTTAACCTCCGCCTAATCTCCTTAATCGTTTCAATATAAATATACCTCCCAAGGGTTTTTCCCTCCTATGACTTTTTTTTACTTCCCCGGCTGAGCCTGGGGTTTTTTTCTCCTAGGGGGTTTTTCAACCCGGGGAGGCAGCCCTCTTGGGCTTAACTTATCACCCTCTTCTTTACGTTACATTAGCAATATGCACGCTTATAATGTTGATTCATAGCCGCATCAAATTTAGCTGCTTGTGCTATCGTGTATTATGTTGTGCTATCTGTCGTTTTTCTGTGCTTTTCACTGCTTCTATTAATGTAAAGCTGCTTTGGAACAATCACCAATTGTGAAAAGCGCTATATAAATAAAATTGAATTGAATTGAATTGAATATCCCAGTAACTGAGCAGATTGTGAAATACTCAGACCGGCCCGTCTGGCATCAACAATCATGCCACGCTCAAAATTGCTTAAATCACCTTTCTTTCCCATTATGACATTCAGTTTGGAATTCAGGAGATTATCTTGACCAGGACCACACCCCTAAATGCATTGAAGCAACTGCCATGTGATTGGTTGATTAGATAATTGCATTAATGAGAAATTGAACAGGTGTTCCTAATAATCCTTTAGGTGAGTGTACGTTATAATGTTTTGGTGTCTGTAATTTGTCAATTTTTAGCATTGTGTCTACTTCTAAATTATTGCCCATCGGCCACCTTTTCACAGTGGCAAAAATCCCATATAGGCCAGCTACTATTTCAAAAAAAAGCAAGTAAAATTTTAGCTTAAGGCTGAACATGTAATGTAAGCAAGTACCTGAACACTTACAACATGAGCTTTCGCCTATAATAAATGTCTCAGAATGCACATTGTTAAATTAAGACGTTTAAGCATCTTTAATAAACATGCCTTATAAAAAAATCTTACTGGTGTGTATCTTCAGACAAATCAATTGCGCTGGCTTATTTTAAGATCTGTCAGGGCAAGTTATTTTCAGTTGAGACAACTCGAACATGTATCTAAGTCTAGGACTAGCCTTAAGCCTTTTCTGTGAAACCAGGGGTTAAGCTGTCAACAAGTAGGCCTATATAACAAGCTATGTTAATTATAATACATTCACTTTAAAAGCAAAGATAACTGTCGCACCCTTAATAAGACCAACAACAATACATATTAGGTCTGCACAAAAACATTTGGGCTTGAAATGTATAGATATGCATTTGCACAAAGTTTGTTAATTTTGTCAAAGTTATAACCGTTATTCTACAGTACATATATTTACATTGGCCATAAACAATCTATAATACCATGTTTTATATATTTTACAAGCTTCTTTATGTTTATACTGCTTGTACTAATATGTAATTATGAGTCAAGTGTAATGTAAAAAAGATGACTATTGGTATCAGCCATAATTATTATACTCATGCATCCAAAATGTATATTGAAAATAAAATAAATTGATATAAAAAAACTAAGTATATATATTTAAATAATATGTTAAGTGACTGAACAAGACAGTCATAAACTGTCATTAACATTAATAAGATAGACTACAGCAGACGGAGAAAAACACCTGATGCTGTCCAGATTTGTAGGTGCGATTCACGTGCCTGTGTGCGTGTATGTGTTAAAGGTCTCTAATAATATCAGTGTGTGTGTGTGTGTGTGTGTGTGTGTGTGTGTGTGTGTGTGTGTGTGTGTGTGTGTGTGTGTGTGTGTGTGTGTGTGTGAGAGAGAGAGAGAGAGAGAGAGAGAGAGAGAGAGAGAGAGAGAGAGAGAGAGAGAGAGAGAGAGAGAGTGCCCCCATCTCTGATTACTATCTGCCCTTGCAAACATAAGGCAGTGTGTGTGTGTGTGTGTGTGTGTGTGTGTGTGTGTGTGTGTGTGTGTGTGTGTGTGTGTAAGCAGACTGCTTGAGAGCGGGCGGGAGAGTGTGTGTGTGTGTGTGTGTGTGTATTACTCATCTGTGCTTCAGTTCTTAGGACGAAGGGAAGACATGATTTATTCATTTACCCACAGGCAGGTTTTGATCTTTCTCTCTCTCTCTCTCTCTCTCAGCCTCAGACTGTCTTTCTTGTCTTGCTCACACAAACATTCTCTCTCTCTTTCTCCGTGCTGTTTCTGAACCTCTCTCACCTCACACTTTATTTCTCTCTCTGACAAACACACATAGATACAGAGCTCTGCTTAACTGGCCGATGAAAGAGGGAGGAATGAGAGTGAAGATAATAAGTCGGGGGTGAGGGAGGTGCGATTGGAAAGATGGCTATGTGGGCAGGTTGAAAGGCAAATCGAGCATAAGATGATGGTAAGGTTAATTAGAGTTAATTGGTGCATTATGCCACCGCTTCCTTTGATTGGTGGGCTGGTTTTCTTGCTTTTAGTTCTCCAAACAATCTGAAGTTTGCTCGATCAGTCAGTCAAAGACAAACAAACACACACACACACACACACACATACAGGCTGAAATTTACTAAGACAACAACGCTGCATGTCCCTCATACATAATATACAACAGTCTGCACAGTCTCATTATCTCACAAACACAAACAAGCCCTGCAGAGCACAAATACCTAAGCTGACCTACAATAAGCAGACAAACAGAGGACGTGTGCCACACCTCAAGACAAAATTAATATGACATTCAGAAAATGAGATCATTTTAAATGTAATTTATTATTTTGTTTGTTGTGTTATTTGAGTTTGGTCTTACATTTTGAAATGTAAACAAATAGTCTATAAATGCTAACGATTTTGTATGTAAACTCAGTGAGTGCCCAGACCTATTTACATTAAAGACCAGGTAAAGCCATTTTCGACAATTGTTTCTAAACACATTGTAAATGTATTGCTCTGTGAACTATGTAGTACTGAACTGTGGAGTTACATTGTTAAACAGTTTTTCCTCATTTCTGAGTCAGGATTATTTGGGCGGGGTTAACCCAGCACGTTTTTTGCAAGTGGGCGTAGTTTCAGCGCCGACAGCGGACATTACCCCAATGTTTGAGAGCAGAGAATCCTGCCTATTTTTTCAAGGTTTTATTTACTTGGCCTTCAAAATATATTTTTTGTCATTCAAATTTGGCTGGGTGGGTGGTTAATATCACATTTTCTGTGGTGTGATAAACTGAAAACACATTTATCATTGGACTTACACCGACTTGAATGTCTATCTACATGAAAACTTGAAATCAAATGGTAAGTTAAATAAAAGAAAGTTACAAAATAAAATAAAAATTAAGAATATTTACTCTTTCAAATGTAAAAATTGTCTCTAAAAAGACTGATGCATCTGATGTAAGACTTTATCTGATGTAAGCGTAAGCCATATGGGTGGGAAATAATATTGTCAAGTAATATCATATTCCAATATTAACTCATTCTCCGCCAGCCATTTTTTGACAAGTTGATCGCCAACATTTTCTGTAATTTTCACAAAAGTTTCACGAAATTCCTTCCAGGAAAATTTTCTTCTAAAAATATAGAAACATACAAATATATCAAATAAAAAGAACAGACCCTCTACTTTCAAACAAACTAACAGACAAACAAAACATAGAAAACAACGTTTTCATCCTATCTATATATTTTTTCTCTGCATATAAACTAATAAATATGTGTAAAAGCTAAAAATTATGGCATTTTTGTGAAGGAATTTTGTTAGAGATCAGATTCAAAACGGTTTTCAAAACACACACAGAGTTTAAAATTAGTAAATAACATTTTGGCTTCAGTTTTTTTTTTATTGGGTCTGCATAATCACGGTATTGCAGATTAACATAAAAATTCATCCGGAACACACTTTTTTATGCAAATGTTTTCTCTTAATCGACAAAATAACTCGTCAATGGAGGGGAAACAGTTAATGATTCAATCAAATTCCAAGACACAAAATCAAGTCATTATTTCCTGCTGAATATTCTGTTTGATTTAAAAAAACATCACATGAATAGTGTTAAATAAATACATTGCGAATGCTGTTACATGTTATCATCCAGCTAATGGAATACTAAAAAGGTATATCCAATATTTCTATCCAATATAGAAAACATGATGATACTTTATAGTTACATTTGTAAAATCTGCATTAACAAACTTAACAAACTAATTGAAGAGCACCTATTTCAATGTAATGCTGACAGGAGTTAATATCGTCTTTACTACCTTATCAATACGAGCCGAATCTGATCCAGAGGACCAAGTTGATTGATCAATGGAAATGTAAAATCATGAATCGGATAATTGGTGGCCTTTAAGTCATAGCTATATAGAGTGTAATGGTAAGAATTACTCTTTAAAGCAGAAATTAGAAAATTTAATACTAATGTACCAAGTATGAAAAAAGGAAATGCATGGTTGGGTTTGCTTGGTAGCTGTGGTTTAGTGTTGATGGCTAGCGTTTCGATCAGTGCTCTGTTTGATCATTTCTCTCAGCTGTCTGCGTAATTCTCATTTCTGCGGTTTACAGGACGTGAGAGGTGAGAGAAACAGACAGGATGGGCTGATAGAGTCATATGAAAGAGTGAGATGACCTCAGTATAGCGCACAGCCAAAGCATCACCACGGCAACATGTGCAAGACTGATCCAACTATTGCATCAGGAAGAGAGAAAGAGAGAGAGAGAGAGAGACAGAAAGAAAGATTATTGAAATGGATGAGCGAGTGTGTTTGTAGCCGCTCATGTCTGTGTGTGTACAGAGAAGAAAATCAGTGCTGAAGAGTGTAAAGAGAGAACAAACAATCTTGTGCTCTTTCCTACGGCGTGCCGTGTACACAAACCAAACAACCACGCGCGCGCGTACACACACACACACACACACACACACACACACACACACACACACACACGCACACACACCTAGAGTAAATGAAAAAGGAAGGGAAATAGAGGGGAGTGATACAGAGGGTTAGAAATAGATGATGCTGAAAAGTGCTTCATTGAATTTAAATTTGAGAGCAGAGGGAGAGAAAAAGAGAGAGATGTGCATGTTATGAAAGAGAGAAGGTTGATTGAGAGCGGGAGAGAGGGACGTGTAGAGGGAGGGTGATGAAGTGGATGAGATAATGACAAACAGAGGAGAGAGAGTAAAAGAGAACAGACACAGACAGATGCAGAGAAAAAGAAATAGAGAGCGCTCATAAAAATCAATACAGGAGTCTGAAGATCTGTCCTTCAGTAACAGAAGAACTGAGAGCACTAGATCAGAGAAAGAGAGAGAGAGAGAGAAAGAGGTGTGCCTTTTTCTTAAGCAATATATCACTGACAAAATGCACCGCAACATCTTTAAAGCAGATTCCACTTTTACAAAACAAAATTTAATGTAAAGAAGAGCGGGAGTAGAGTGTTATTGTTTAAAAACTACAAAACCATGAATATTGGTATTCTTATATATTAATTCAAATATGTAGATAGACGATTAATCAGATCCATACCAGAAAAAAACAGTAATATTCCTCACTGATACAATGTACACACCTGTATAAAGCTTCATACCTATCGGATTAGTCTGATTTTTAAACAATCCTTTTCAGTGGACCAATTAAGTCATCTAATCTGATGGATATGAATATCTTCTGTTACAACCATCACTAACATGAACTAAGTAATTAACTAATTGAGCTAAAAACATTCAACAAAGCTTTATTGAAGTCAGAGAGTGCGTGAGCAAAAAGAAAGTTCGGGACAGATTGTGCAAGAAATCTAAATTACAGAAGCCAAAGGTTAGAGTAAAAAATAGCGAAAATGTACTCTAAATGTGTATGTGTAGTAAATGTGTGAGATGGAAAGCAAGCGCGCGCACACACACACACACACACACACACACACACACACACACACACACACACACACACACACACACACACACACACACACACAGTGAAGAATGTTTGTGTTTGAGTGTTTGAGTGAGTGAGTGAGTGTGTCTCCAGACTTAAGGGTGGCTGACTCACAGCCGAGCGTCTTTCTCACCACAGCCTCAAATGGGAAAGTGTTCCACACAACCTAATGGAAACCACTCTGCCTGCTTTTCCCTTTAGTAAACCTCCCTCCCTCTCGCACTTACTTCAGTCTATATCTGCCATACAGAAGAACAAACACACATACACAAATACACTGTTTGTCGCTTCCTAAAAACAGCTGCACCGTTCCCGTTTCAGCTAAACAGGTCAGCAGTGCTTAACCCTTCCCTAACCACACACAGCATGCTTACTTGTCTATCTAAATGAGGACATTCCATAGATTTTTATTGTTTTTGTATAACACTAGTTATTATGAATACTAAGCTTAACTCACACTCTAAAACTAACCATAAACAACACTAACAATAAACTTTTTGCATTTTTACAACAATTTATTTCATATATTTTTATAGTGTTTTTACCAACGTCCCCAAATATAGGTTTTGCTCACTTTGAGGTACAAATTTGTCTACAAAATATAGTTAAGTAGACACACACACACACACACACACACACACACACACACACACACACACACACGCACACACACCCACACACACAGATACACGCACACAGATACACGCACACAGATACACGCACACAGATACACGCACACACACCACACACCACTGGCCTCTTAATGTACTAAGTAAAAACACAGCTTGGAGTTGTCAGGGAAACAGCAATAAATACACACTGTGATCTGTCCATGCTCCATTTTCTCTGATACATCTCTCTCACTTTCCTTCTATCTTTATCTCTCTCTCTCTCTCTCTCTCTCTCTCTCTCTCTCTCTCTCTCTCTCTCTCTGTCTCAGACACATACACACACACACACACACACACACACAGCCTACTCAGTAATTCACTCACGTCTCAGAGCTTAACACTCAAAACTATAGAGCAGTAGAGAGAAACACAGTATAGTAAATAGAAGAAAGAATACAGCTATAAATGAGAACAGCGTGCAGATCAATAAAGTGCTGTGAAGAATAAAATAAAGTTGAATAAAAAAGAATGTGTCATCACATTGCACAGCAGTGCAGTAGAGTAGAAAAAACAAAATGTGTGAATAGAATAGAATAGAATAGAACGAAACGAAACGAAACGAAACGAAACAAAACAAAACAAAACAAAATAGAGAAAATAGAATAGAACATGACAGAACGGGGAACAAAACAGAACAGAACAAAACAGAACAGAACATAATAGAATAGAACAGAGCAGAACAGAACAGAGCAGAATAGAATTGAATACGTCAGAACAGAACAAAACAGAACAGAACAAAACAAAACAAAACCGAACAAAATAGAATAGAATAGAAAAAATTGAATAGAATACAACAGAACACGACAGACCAGAACAAAACAGAACAGAACAGAATAGAATAGAAAAAAATAGAATAAAAATAGAATAGAATAGAATAGAATAGAACACGACAGACCAGAACAAAACAGAACAGAACAGAACAGAACAGAATAGAAAAAAATAGAATAGAATTTACTAGAATAGAACAGACCAAAACATGGAATCAAAGTTGTGGTTTGGGTTTTGAGGCTGTTCCTCACACAGGGTTTACAGAAGTGCAGCATTCAGAACACATCAGTGGCATGTGCCAGCGCTTTACCCAGACACTCGTTCTTTCTTTCTTTCTCTCTCTCTCTCTCTCTCTCTCTCTCTCTCTCTCTCTCTCTCTCTCTCTGTCTCTAATGTTTTCCCACCCTCTGCTTAGTGTTTTTCTCACAGTCCCCCCACCCATACACACACACACACACACACACACACACACACACAGATGAAAGACAGGATCTCTTTTATCATCCATCCACAGGCATCAGAGGCTGGGAGTGATAAAATGATGCAGCGGTGTGTGTATGTGTGTAGCTCACAGTGAATGTAAACAGTTTTCCGCAGTCCTATGTGTCACTGTGTCTACTCCTGCACTAAATTACATGATTGCTCTATGTGATTATAATAAACAAACACAGCCTTTGGCAGAATGTAAAGAGTGAAGAGTGTGTGTCTATAGCTAATTACCCAGAACATACTTTACAACAGACACACTTAACATACATCAATTCCAAAACGTGTCAAACACGCCCCTTATCCAGCATACTCATGCTTCATAACTCCAATACTCTACAGCTAATACATGTACTGTTGCAGATGCATTTAAGCCACTTACAAACGAGGGAGAATCAACATTTTGCTCTAGGAGCCAAAAAATAAGCATTGATAGTACACAAAGTTGCATTATATAAAACATACTCCACCGCTAAAACTCTTACATTAGAGAACCTATTCAACACAATCAACATTTCCTGAAGCTATCAAACACACCAAAAAACAACAAAAATCCACAATTAAATTGACTGAGCTGTTTTGTTAATATAAATCTCATTATTCAAATAGTTTAACTTTTCATTGCTATGGGATCAATTAGTAACATGTCTGTGTTTTCTCAGTTTCAGTCTTAAACACACATTAAGGGATGTGAATTCCTAAAGGCTGCCGTATTCACTCATCTGCTCTACAAACACATTGACTAATTAAACCATTAATGACTGCCAATGTCAAAATACATCACACTTCTCAGAGGAACACAAATGCAATGTGAAAAAAATTGTATTGGTGTGCACTGCCTTACATGTCATTAAAGCATAAACTTTCGAGACAAATCGCAACAGTGCTGACATCAATATAGTCCATAACAGAGATTTATAGCTTCTTAGCTGATTTACAGTTCATTAACTAGTCATCTATTGCTAAACGGTCAATGTAGAAATTGATTGGCAGATTATAGCTCTCTAATCTAAAGCATAAGACAAATCCATTGACAGCTATATAAATTCACTGTAATAATGTACTTTATCAAAATGCATAAACTGTATACACAAACTCAATAATACAGTTACACATACAGAGTATAAATACAGTATAAATAACATTCCAACACAATGACTCTGAGTGAAAACTAATCCGTTGGGTACACACCTCGAATTGCTGGAGTTCCTCCTTTTCTGTGTAGAATTCCAGCTGTCTGTCAGAGATAAACTCCACCACTGACACGCCTCCCATACATGACTGACCAATCAGAGGTTGGAATCTCTGCAAGATAAATATCGTATCAGTTGAGCGGCTTACGGACAGTGTACTTAATTCATCAGATGTTATCATAATAGCAAATAGAAAAGCGATCGATGACTCCTGTCTGTAGCAGCTGAGTGTGTAAAGTTCCAAGAATTATTTGTTATTTTTGGAAATTTGGTAAGATAACAATTGAGCAATTCATCATAGGGAAGCAATAATATGAAATGTATAATACAATGATATAACTTTCAATAACTACTAGACACAATACCTGTTTAATAAGATAGAAGTGCTCTGAGAGAGTTACCACCAAAATAAAGTGAGAACCCATGTGTACAAATGTAAGTACTTGGCTTACAAAGACATACTGTAAATTCATATTATGTAACACCACACGGCTGGATTAACCCATGTATGTGTGTTTGTATTTGTGTACATACTGTATGTGTGTGTGTATAGATTTCCTTGTGCGGGTTAGACAAACTATCATTGATCAAGTCCTTTTATATGCATGGTTTCTATTTATATAACTACTAGGCTAGCACACTAAAAGTTTCCTTGTCTGGCTGTCTGTGCGTGTGTTTGTGTGTGTTTATGCTCAAGTGTGAATGTGTGTAATGCAACACAACGGTTTTCATGTCTCTGAGGTATCCAGAAGTGAAACCTTATCTAAATGTGGGCGCAGTATTATTGTGCATGTGCATGAGTCTGTGTTTGGGTGAAGTTTTTGTAAAAGGCCTACATTACGAGAAGCCTTTAAAAGGTTCCCATGTGGAAAGGACCCTTTAATAAACATACAAAATCATGTCCTAATTAAAAGGTTTTCTGTGACGGTTAGATTTAATGATTTGAAAATGTAACTGGATCAGTATTAACAATAGAAGACAAAGGAAATCCTCATCATACGCATGCACAGAATTGTGAGAAGGCAAACGTCAGTCAGCAAACCTCAAATCACAAGTGTTGTGTGTGTGTTTGCAAGTGACTCCATAAACCACAAGCTGGAGGGTAAGGGGACAAACAGAACGCTTGCAAGCTATTTTTAGACACTCCTCTGTGTAAACTCTCTGTCTCCACCTCTCTTGTATCCGCATACTCGAACACAAAACACACACTGCACTGTCACATGTTTACCGCACTGTGGTTTTGACATTCACTTCATCGAATCAGGCAGACAGGACAAACTGACATGTTTAATATTCTTCTAAATACAATGTATTCTGCATTGTATTCTTACTGTTTATGACATCCATATGTTCAGCTGATAAAATTAAGTTTCAAAAAGGACAATAAACACCATAAAGCATCTTTAAACTTTAAGTAATACATATGAGTTTTAAGTAATCCAAGTGGGGTGGCACATTGACTCAATGGGTAGCACTGTTGCCTCACAGCAATAAGGTCCCCGGTTCGAGACCCCGCTAGGTCAGGTGTCCTTTCTGTGTGGAGTTTGCATGTTTTTGTCTGCGTGGGTTTACTCTGGGTACTCTGGTTTCCTTTCACAGGCCAAAAACAGGCAAGTAAGGTGAATTGGAGATACAGTGGCAAAAGTATGTGATCCCCTAATGCTGCGTTCAGACCAGCCGCGGTAGAGGCGTCAAGCGCGAGTGATTTCAATGTTAAGTCAATGTAAAGACGCGTTGAAGGGCGTCTGGAGGTCTCGCAGCGTGAATGAGGCGTTTACCACGGCACGTTAGACGTGATTCCGCCTCGTTCGCGCGAATGGCGTGAATTGAGCATTGCTGCGGTAAGCGCGCGAGTTGAAAAATGTGAACTTTGTTGGAAAAATGTGCCACGTTAATAAGGAGCTTGCTCTAGTAGTGACATTATGACAGAAAGCGAGCAGAGTCGCAGAAGCCCCTCCCATGACGCGAATTTCCGCGTGAATGTCTCAATGACTAGAATTTCCCCCACGAATGAAGCGAGTAAACTCAAAATGTTCAAGCGGCAAACTAGACGGGGTAGACGCGAATTTGACGCCTTAAACTCTGTAATAATCAGACATGGGGACTTGTGACTTGGACTCGAGTCGACTTGAGTCGCTATTTTTGTGACTTGTGACTTGACTTGACAAAAAATAAAATACTTGAGACTTGACTCGGACTTGGAAGTTAAAGACTCGGGATTTGACTTGACTTGAGACACGATGACTTGAATGACTTGAGTGTTAATCACATCATGTTTTCAGTTAAAATATATAAACTGTTTAAAAAAATTAAGTTGATCCAGCTGGAGCGCAGGCTGAGAATGGCATTGTCATGACTGAATCACGACACTATCATCAGTCATGACTCATGCCCTCTCGTACCTTACGCACACCACACCCCCTTAGAACAGATATCAACATGTCAGCCGGAGGGGTAGCGAGGGTCATCGCTTTCGGCTTCAACAAGATGGCAAAAGACGAACAGTGCGTTGCAAGACACGCAACATTAAAATCACGGGCAGCCACAACCTCCAATTGCATCCGTCATTTGAAGAGCCATTATGCCCAGTAAGTGCTTGTCAATTTGTTAATATCTGGTTAGTTGGTAGTTAGCTAATGTAATAATAGCTAAAGTAGACATTAACCCTCATCATACCGTGTAGGGGACAAATGTGGGCAAAATAATTTTGATTTATTTTTTAAAAATACTTCCCTTGATTTAAGCGGTAGAGACTTTTTACTTTTTACTTTTTCTACGTTTGCCACCTGAACACACACAGAGAAAAATTACTAGATTCTACAATGTTAAGAGCGGTTCACATATTGCGTCTTTTGCGCCCTCAAGTTTGTTATATCAAATATAAGCGCGCGAACGGAAGAGATTACAATTTTGTTTGAGTCCATGATGTATTTTACTGAAAATTAGTATTTCTTTATATCTTTATATTCTATATATCTTTATTAAGATCAGATTCTGCAGGTAAAATTACAATAATAAGGTGACTTGACTTGACCTACTACAGGACTTGACTTGACATAGCCGGTGACTCGACTTCACTTGACTTGCCCAAGAAAAAAAATACTTGGGACTTACTTGAGACTTGAAAGTTCAGACTTGAGACTTACTTGAGACTTGCACATGTGTGACTTGGTCCCATCTCTGGTAATAATTCGGTAATTCACGGTAAGAATTAACTGGTTTTCTACAGTGATTTCCCATAAAAAGGGATCTAATCTTCATCTAGGTTACAACAATAGACAAACCATGTGCATAAGCTGACAACACACAAATAATTCTAGTTTCTTGTGTTGTGTCTATTTTGAAAACACCCATTAAACATTCACACTGCTGGAGGTAAATGCAAGTGAACCCTTGGATTATAGCTTGTTGAACCTCCTTTGGCAGCAGTCACTTTCAGTAGTTCTGAATCAGACCTGCACATCGTTCAGAAGGAATTTTAATCCATTCCCCTTTACAAAACCGGTTCAACTCACACATTTGTAGGATGTCTGGTGTGAACCAATCTCTTGAGGTTTGACTAGGCCACTCCAAATGGTGCCTTTTGTTTTTCTTAAGCAAGTCTGTGGTGGATTTACTTCAATGCTTAAGGTCATTGTCCCACCACCCTGACATTATCCTGTAGGATATTTTGTTAAACTTGGGAATTCATTTTCCCCTTGATGATGGCAAGTGGTCCAGGTCCTGAGGCAGCAAAACATGCCCAAATCATGATATTCCCTTGACCATACTTCACTGTTGGGATGATGTTTTGATGTTGGTAAGCTGTGCCATAGTATTTTTCCCAAACAATTCAACTTTTGTTTCATCAGTCCATAAAATATTTTCCCAGTAGCACTGGGGTTTGCAAAGGTGCTCTTTTGCAAACTTCAGGCTCACAGCAATGTTTTTCAGAGGAGCAGCAGCTACCTCCGTGGTGATCCACCATAGACACCGTGGCTGTTCAAAGACTTACGTATGGTAGACTCATGAACAGAGATGTTAGCAAGTTCCAAGGATGCCTTTAAATCTTTTGCAGTCATTCTGGGTTGGTTTTTTTAACCTCATTGATGAGTCTTCATTGTGCTCTTGGTGTCATTTTGACTGGGCACCTACTTCTTGGTAGAATAGCGACAGTCCCAAAGCGTCTTTAACTGTAGACTGTTAAACTGAGTCTTTGAAATAACTTTGTAACCTCTTCCATTCTTGATCGTAGCTTCTCTGAAAGGTTTTTAAGTGTCGTTCTTGTTAAGGGTATCTTTTTTAATGCTATACTCTCAATTGAACGTGAAAACATCTACTACTTAAAAACATCAAAGCTGAACATCATATATAGTCAAACTGCATAAGGACATCGCGACAAATACAGTATGGGATTAAAATCAGCGAACATAGGCTTAGGCTATGTTACCTTGTTTTAGCAACGCTTGGTGAAACAGCAGTGGATGTTTTCGGTTCAGATGCTGAATGTAATGTAATGATAAGAATGTAATGATCCCAAACTTTAGACATTCCCTGCCGTTTATCTTCCCCATCGCGCCAACTAAATTCAAAAGGTATTACGCGCTATGATGTGCTTCCTGAACATTGAACAATGGTCCGTGTGAATCAGATCTCTGCGCGTGTAGTGCGCGCCATAGGAATTTAACGAGGCTTCGAGGAATATTTGTAATTGAGTTAATCAAGTAACACAATTAATCATTTCAGCCTTAAATTCAAGCTATGCTAGGAATCAGCATCTGCATTCATTGTATTAAAAAGATAAAATAGAACACTGTGTAAAATATCACAGACACAGGCTCATGTGTAAATTGTCATCTTTTTCTTACACAGGAGCCTGTATTACTTTCTGTGATATTTTACACAGTGTTCTGTTTGATCTTTTTAATACAATGAATGCAGATGCTGATTCCTAGCATAGCTTGAATTTAGGGCTGAAATGATTCATAAAACTTGTTTTCTATACCAAGAAATTGACAAGATGAAAACCACTATTTTCTGTTACAAACTTTCATATAGCATCTTTAGGTTATAAAAACATAAAAAATTCAAATCCATAACTTGATTTTCAAAGATTTATTATAAAAACAAATTATTTTTTCCACAAAATGCAATAAATCCATGACAAGTTTTTTTTCAAAATGCTATAAATCTATTCAATCAATGTATAAATGTGCATTCATCTATACACACTAATTTAAAAAATAAACATTAATGGCATTAATCAAAACAATTAATGTCATATTAAGAACAAGGACCGGTCTCCCGAGTGCCTCTCGGGTAAATGATTAGATGTTGATGGCTTACATTTCTTTCCCGTCACAGAAAACCATCACAGGTTTATCAATGCCATTAAAGTATTATTTTGTTTTTGTTTGTTTGTTGATCACGAAGTACAAAGTAGACAAGGAAAACTAAGATTCCGTGTACTCAACGCGCCGCCATTGTTTGTTTACATTGTGTGGAATAGTGCGCTGTGATTTGTTGAACGGATTTATTGCATTCTGTAAAAAAGGAGGAGTGGCGTTTATCGCGTTTTGGGAAAAAAGGGAGAAAAGATGACAGAATAACACCGCGGATATTGGATTTTGCGTAAAATTAAGAATTTACTTTTAAATACTGACCTGATATTATACTGATTTTGGCAGTAACTAATTTTTTCCAAAAATGGTGTTTATCGCGTTTTGGAACCAAACTCTTCATATATATATATATATATATATATATATATATATATATATATATATATATATATATATATATATATATTTTGTCCAGGACATCCTCAACAAGATCAATACAACCGTGTGTCTTATGCAAGGTGAATAAAAATAAAAAAGTGTCTGGAGTCTAAAAGCACAAAGGCTGCATAAAAGCCATAAAAAGACAGTCAAATCTAATCATAAACTCAGAGAACATCTGCCTAACCTCCGGTAAACATACTCGCCTGTTTTATAACTTTCACAAACCATATTCAAGCCACGATTGAAATCTGGATCTGTTGTGATCAAACTCTGGGAAGCGCTTACATCAAATACACACACACAAATACTTTCCTCTCTGCCTCTGTCCTTTCATTACTCTCTCTCTCTCCTGAACACAATCTAGGTCACACACCTGCTGAAACACAGCCATACACCCGCACTCTTGGCAAAGCACACAGTGTTGCCATGGTTTTAGTGTGTGTGTGTTTGTGTAACTTTAAGACTTCATTAAGCCTTTAAAGCTACTTGAGACCGTCTCCGCACATGCTTAGAGGGACAGAGTGTTTTTGTGTGTGTAAGGGATTGCATGAGCAACTATATTCATGTTGAGACTGTTTATATTCTGTGTGAAGAGAACTGTGTGTGTGTAATTGAAAAAGTCTGCTCAGCACAAATCCACACACTTAATAAAATAGGTCAGAGTTCATTCTCTCACACACGTTTACTTGGATATTTCACACATACCATAGACTTCTTCTTACCATAGACTCATGTCTTGCTACATACTTTTTAGAATCATTTATATATTTTCTTTATATCTTTTAATGTGTTTTTCTTATTACAGTCCTCTTTATCTGACTTATTGAAGGCATGATTGTAAAGCTATATATTTTAGGTAGGGTGTCCCTTACAAAAGGTTCATCGTATTTGGGGGTTCTTGCTTGGCATCATCAAGTTTGAAAACCCTTGCTCTAAACAAAACACTAAAGTAAATGTTAATTGTGATGTGAATTGTTAAGCAGACACAAAAACAAACAGACAGACAATCAAACCCAAGCAGGAGTCACTGCGAAACAAAGATAAAATAGGGTCAGTTAGACAGTAAAACACATATCAGTCCACACCCAAAGACAGACAGAGAGAGAGAGAGAGAGAGAGAGAGAGAGAGACACAGAGAGACACTAGGGGAATAACAGCAGTGTTAATCACTGACCCTTGGGCTATGACATTCTGACATGTGTCTCAACCACACTAGCTGCTCTTTAACCCACACTGGATCGATATTAGCTCTACTTTTTGTAAATAACACGGGTCGTTCCATTTTATTGTACAAATAAACGTGACCTAAATATTACAAATTCAATATTTCAATTCAGCTGGTTCACAGAAATGAGATTCAAAGAGTTTGCTTAAGTGTTTTCTGATTTGAGTAAGGAAATCCCAGAAAACCCACACGTCACATGTGCTTTCCCACAAGTTTTATAACAACGCTCTACATTTTAGAAACTGCCGCCAAGGCACAAATCACAATCAAAGATTTCCATACAAACTCGTATATTTTTTCACCAAACTCTATTAAGACCACATCCGAGACATCCTAAAAACAAGGTGTCTATATCATTCCAATCTAAATATATAGGAATGTACCGTAAGTCTTCTTTACAAAACAGCTCTAGAACACATCAATAAACATGATTAAGCTTGAGGTTGACTCAGAAGAGTTTGAATCTTCTCCTCAGAAATTCAAAGCAGAGATGGTTCTCATCCAGAACAAACTCTGAGACTGCAGTCTCGCCAAGAGGGAAAAAACAGACACAAAAGGTCACGTTTACTCAGAGAGAGAACAGAGGACAGAGCAGGACAACACACACACCCTCTCAGCTTTACTGTGAAACATTTAAAAGGCATTTCTGCTTTAGAAGAAAAACTTTATTATTAAGATTTTGCATTTTCGTAGCTCTGAAGACTTCAGAAAATTCCCACTTAAGTTTCGTTTTTTCTTACATTTTAAAAAAATATAAATTAGATAATGTGGACAGCACAGTCCAGTTGATTTGAATGAAGAGGAATGGAAATGTCTGAATTCATATTTTTTAGCTTGTATAATTTTATTGAGATGTTTCCTGAAATGCTAGACCACCAAGTTGTTTTCTCAAGTGAGAAACTACTAAAATACTGCAGACATTTTATTTGTAACTTTTGTAACATTCTGAACATTTCTTCATTTTTATTGTTTGTTTATTTTAAGGACTACTTTCAACTTGTTTTCACATTTTTAGATATTAAATTACCACTAAAAGGGCAATATACATATTGGTTTAGGGCAGTGCTTCCCAATCCTGGTTCTCAAGGACCCCCTTCCAAAAAGTTTTAGAGGTTTCCTAATATAAATCACCTGATTCAACTAATCAGCCTCATGTCTCTCTAACAAGCTGATGAGTTAATGAGGTGTGTTAAATAAGGAGACATCAAAAACTTTTTGGAAGGGGGTCCTTGAGGACCAGGATGGGGAAGCACTGGTTTAGGGATACACTGTTTATCTCAGTGCACTGATGTTATAAAATAGTTCTTTGGTTAGTCTTACTGTGTTTATATGGTTCACAGACAGTATAAACCAGTGGTCTCCAACATGGTGACCGCGGGCACTAGGTTGCCCGCACGGAGTCTGTGAGTTGCCTGCCAAAGCGCATTCTATTAATAGCCTCAATATTATTATTTATTTATTACATATTTTTTATATAAGCTTGGCTTCTTTTATGTATGTTAACATTTTAAACAATGCTAAAAAATCATTCTCATGATTTGCGTATAAATTGCACGCATTGTGAAAAGTCGTGCAATACATCTTTTTGTGTCTTATGTATTGTTTTTTTTTACCATTGTCACTTGGGTTTGGGGTTAGAACAACTTTCTGTTATATAAAATGACACCCAAACCCCAATTCTAACCCCAACTCTAAGCGACCATGATTTAAAGATAGACAATAACATGGAGAAACCTATATATTAAATAATATCCTAAAGCAAATCCCAAATCTAACCCCAAACCCAAGCTACAATGGTTTTGAAAACCAATACATAAAATGACATAAAAAGATGCACCATATTAAGAATATGGGGTATATATTGCACTACCCAGTCTCCTGAGGATGCGTATAAATAGCACGAAGTGTAAAACTCTTGCAATACATACGCCAATTTCCACTTTGGCGTGCATATGATACGCAAGTCCTTCCCATTCACTTAAACAGTGCATCTTTTTTTGTCGTTTTATTTATTGGTTTCTCAATTTTTTTCTGTTTTTTTAAACCATTTTCGCTTGGGTTTAGGGTTAGATTTTAAATTTGCTTAATGAGGTTATTTAATATACAGGTTTCTCCATGTTTTTGTCCATATTTAAGCCATGGTCGCTTGGAGTTGGGGTTAGAGTTGGCGTTTGGGTTAGGATGTCATTTTTATATAACAAAAAGTTGTTCTAACCCTAAACCCAAGCGAAAATGGTACAAAAATAGCAAAAAAATTGAGAAACCAATAAATAAAACGACAAAAAAAGATGCACCGTTTAAGTGAATGGGAAGGACTGGCGTATCATATGCACGCCAAAGTGGAATTTGGCGTATGTATTGCACGAGTTTTACACTTCGTGCTATATATACGCATCTTCAGGAGACTGGGCTGATATTGCACGACTTTTCACACTGCATGCTATTTATACGCACTTTATGAGAATAGGTTGTTAACACAAACACAACATTACATAAAGCTTGTAGACTTTAGAGATCTCACAGTGCAAAAAGTAGGATGGTGAAACTATTTTGCCACACACGCACGCACACACGCACACACACACACACACACACACACACACACACTTAATCTCTTTTTCCCTGTGTGTCTGTTTCTCTTACACATACACACTGAGCCACTGTCTGGCTGTGTGTCAGCCACTTGGAGAGCCAAAACAAAGAGGGTTCTTACACACTCACACACACACACACACACACACACACACACACACACACACACACACACACACACACACACACACACACACACACACACACAAACCAGACTAGTGGTTAGCTATACAAAACCAAAGTTGCTAGCCACAAACAGAATGTTGTTGTCTATGAACTTTCCATCTTTACACATGAACACACACAAAGATTTGCTCTCTGCTGTTGATCTAGGTCAGATTTAAGTAACCAAATGTGTCTGTGCGTCTTCGTATGTTGTTTAGTACATGTTTGATGTTTTGTTGTTGTGAAAGATTGTAGGACAAAACAGGAACGAGGGATAGAGAGATTAAACTGTTAATGTAATCAAATTAACACAGACCACAGACAAACAAAAGCACAGAGTCACTTCCTAACTGAGTCACAGCACTGATTAGTCATTTGGCAACTAACACAGAGTGTATATGTGTGATGTTGAATAGGAATAATTGTGTTACAGTAAGAAAAAAACATTAAATTGCATCCATGTAATGGACAGAATAATACAAATGACTCAAAGCCTAGTGAGCTTCCGACCTTGACAACTTTTTATGTGCAAATTAGGTGCGTTTAAGTGTTCAAATGGTCCAAAATTGCTTAATTAAACAATCAAGTTAAAATCACAACTGTCATGCCAAAAATTATACATTTCATTTTTGTAGCCCATAAAAAATGTGAACGTTCAAATCAAAAATCTGAATGCAGCTATTATGCCCAAAAACTAAAATATTTAAAACTAATGTAAATGTTCTTATGATGCCAAAACTCCTAAATCATTCAAACATTTCATCCAGTGGCAAAAAATCTGTCTGGGTTGACAGCTAACTAGGTTTTTAAAACCCAATGACAGAGTAAACGCTGGATCAGACATTGGTAAACACCCATGTCCAAAAAACATGAGCACGGGACAAGGCGTCCACATGTGGGAGAAGTGGGAAAACAGACTCTGTATTTTTTCACTGATCTCATCAAATGCTTGGACAGAAAAGTGTGAACTCAATTTCAGAAGAACTGAACCCTAAATGCTTCAATGGGATCAATGTGCCTTCTGCGGCTTTCCTGAATCCGCTTTGATTCATCAAATTGACATTTGGGAAAAATTAACATGTGTGGGTGACTGTGTGCACGAGTGTGTCCTTCTTCCCTCAGTATAAGCAATCACAACACCAACACAAACAAACAGTACACAACCACAGCACTATGTGTGTGTGCGTGTGTGTGTGGTCTTGTCTCAGACCTTAAAAGATGACATCATCTGAGCTGACTGGAGCTCATCTCACTCACATACTCTCCAGCCTCATAATCTCTTAACCTGGATCCATTTAACTGCCTACTATTAACACAGACTGCAGAATCAACCGATCTGTCACAAACACAGAGGAAGCAAGTGAGAGACGTGCGCATATGTGTGGGTTTGAGTGTGTGTGGCTCACACAGAGCAGAGGACAGACACGTATGTAAACACTGCAGCCAAAATTAATGTGTGTGCGTCTGTGAGACAGAGAATTAGTGAGTGAGTGGGGAGAGAGAGAGAGCGAGCGAGAGCGCGTCTGGTGGTAGATGTCGACATGTGGTTAGACCGTTACAGGCAAAGTGCCAAAAACAGGAGGAGGCGGGGGTGTCTCTCTTACACACACACATATACACACAAACACTCATGCACACACATACACACGCTAAATATAGAGTCCTGCCGAGACCTCAATCTCACACATTCATGTTGCAACACATACACACACACATATATAGACAAATAACTGTGAGATGAAAGAGATAAAAACATGAAGGCAATTTCCTTTCTCATGAACAACGAGTACTATTCATCACTGTTTATGAATGCGCGTGTGTTTTATTAGCGATGAACATAGACAAATTCATACAGTTAGAAATCAACATCAGAGAGAGAGAAAGAGAGAGAGAGAGAGAGAACCCCAAACTCGCCATAAGAAATACATTTCCAGTGACACCCAGAGCCGCGCACACACACGCACACACACACACACGCACACACACACACACACACACACACACACACACACACACACACACACACACACACGGTTGACCTGTTATTCTGCAGGGTCATAGAGTAATGTAAGCTCTAGTACATAAATATGACTTTTAGAGCAGAGTCCAAGGTAACTCGACACAACTCTACAGCTGCGTACAAACACACACACACACACACACACACACACACACACACACACACACACACACACACACACACACACACACACGCAAAACTCTGTATCTATTTGAAGTACCTTCAGATGAAGAGCAGCTAGATACTCTCTGTAGTGAGTAAATAAAAAGAAATGAAAAATAAAAGAAGTTTGATCGTTCTCCTACTAGGAGTCTGTCTCTGTCTGATGGAAACGTCCCTTTGGAAAAAGTAAACCAGATTAATGCTCATGAAAGCCATGTGTGTTCACAAGCATTGATTTTAAATGTCTAATCTGTGAAATCACAGCTACACATGTAGACACATGGCAGTTTGTGTGCTCTCTATTGAATGCTATCAAGGGACTGTAATACATCCTAACTCACAATGCTATTTTTCCTGTTTAGTAACCATGGTGATTTCAAACTGGAACCAGTAGAGATCAGCAAACTTCAGATCTTAACTTACTGTAGGACTTATGACAGGAAGTTTATGTAATGTGAGGTTGTTTTTGTCATTTTTTTCACGCAGATGGATTGCTTTATTATTAGTGTATTACTACTATTCAGATTACAGGCAGTCCTGTGCTTACAAAACGTCTCTGTTCTAATAATAATAATAATAATAGAAATAATAATAATATAATTTTATAATAATACAAATAATAATAATAGGTGAAGATAGGTGAAGTGGTGCTTGCCACTTGGATTATACTCCAAGCCACAAGTCAAACAGTCCAACCCCGTGTCTCTATGATGTTCTGATGCAGAGATATAAGGCTTTGTTTATTTGGTTGCTAGGGTCCTGTATTTGGTTGCTATGGAGAAAAAACGGTATCCACTAGTGATTACACTCTGAGTCACGAGTCAAACGGTCCAACCCCTGTGTCTCTAACACAGTCTCACCCCATGTCGTCAATATTTGACGACACTTGACCATTCGTCAATATGTGACGCGGAGGGTATACCTTTCGCGTCATTTTTTGACGAACTGGGGACTTCAATACTATTACGTCCGTTGCATTCTCTTCTCCTATTTTCTTACCATTTTCGCGTCGGTTTAGGGTTAGATTACGCAAAATTAAACAGTGTACGCAAAATTAAACAGTGTACGCGAAATTAAACAGTTGTCACCTGGCGTTGGGGTTAGAAACAGTTGTCACCTGGCGTTGGGGTTAGAGTTAGGTTTGGGTAGGGATGTCATTATGTAAATCTAACCCTAAACCGACGCGAAAATGGTAAGAAAATAGGAGAAGAGAATGCAACGGACATAATAGTATTGAAGTCCCCAGTTCGTCAAAAAATGACGCGAAAGGTATACCCTCCGCGTCACATATTGACGAATGGTCAAGTGTCGTCAAATATTGACGACATGGGGTGAGACTGGGTTGGTGTCTCTATGATGTTCTGATGCAGAGATATAAGGCTTTGTTTATTTGGTTGCTAGGGTCCTGTATTTGGTTGCTATGGAAAAAAATTGGCATCCACTAGTGATTTACACTCCGAGTCTCAAGTCAAACGGTCCAACCCAGTGTCTCTATGATGTTCTAATGCCGATTATTCCGTTGCTAGGGTACTGTGTGAGTTACGTGCCGAAAAAAGTGTCCGGGACAGGTTTAAGAATAAAATATAATAATTATTATAATAATAAATGCAAGCACCACTAATAATAATAATAATAATAGATCAGGATTTTTTTATTTAATAGTTCAGTGTACTTCATAGTTATGTAGACATACAAACATTCTAGAGCTGCGAAAACGACTCGCTTACATCACAACAAGATGACATTCATTTTTGACCATCCATGTTTACATATTACCAGAATATCAGTATTTAGCAACTTGGTAGCCAATCTTAACAGAGGGCATTCACAAACAGAAATCTATAGAAATCGGTAGAGAAACTAACAAGTAACATAGTAGTTATGCTCAATTTTAGCTTTGATCTAAAGTAATCATAATCACAGTGTACTCTGAGTGATCATTTCTTAGAATCCTCTTGTTTCTCATTCTTGTAAAAACCCAGGTCTTTTTGTTTCCATAGCATCATTGAAAACTATAAAGGTCAAAACTCTTTCTCAGTACCAACAAACATGAACAAGTTCACCCACACACAGAAAAATACACATGCGTGCATATATGAACTGTACAAACTCATATTTTTCTGACATCTCGCATAGGTATACAGTCTATCCCACACACCCAAACACACACGCACAGTGGTGTGATAATGGTCTGACACACACACACACACACACACACACAAACTGGCTTTCATCCCGTGACGTGAGTGAGCGTCTGTATCTCTCTCTGACAAGTAGACTGATATACTTGCTCTGTTAATGTTTGACAAAGAAGAGCTGATAGTGTTTGAGAAAAGAGAGAAATTAAATTAAAAAAAGAGATGAAACAATGGTGGGTTGTGTGTGTCTGTGCATGTGTTTGAATATGTGTGTGCGTGCGTATGTGTGTGTGTGTGTGTGTGTGTGTAGGTCACAGTGATAAAACACAGCTGCTGACTCAGTGATATTCTACAGCAGAGAAAGACACCAGCCTGATCTGTGTGTGTGTCTGAGAAAGGGAGAGAGAGGGAGGGAAAGTGAGAACGAGAAAGAGAGAGAGCGAGAAAGAGAGTTAAAAGTTAAAAACAGAGCCTGTCTGTGACTGTTTTAACCACTTCTGAGGAGATTTTCATTGCTTAGACATTGCTTTTGAAAGTGCTCAGGAGAAAAAAAGGACCTTTCAGTTACAGTGCCCTCCATAAGTATTGGGACAATAAAAGCTAAATTGTTCTTTTTGCTGTGGATTCAAGAAATGTTTATACATTAAAATGTGATTATGAGTACAGAATGTCACATTTTACCACCTGTTTTTACATATACAATATACCAACTGAATGGATCAACACGTTTGTATTTTAATACTTGTATTAAGCGTGAGCATAATGAGACAATTGGCTGCAAGTGTAAAGTAATGAGCAGCGTACTGATGCATTAATTGTTCAGATATCAAAAGCATAGTATAGTAGTGTAGTATCAGTTTGATCCATTGTTTCTACAATCTGAGAGCTTGCATTTGGTGACAACACATATAAAAGTCAGGATGAATGGTTGTTGTTCATTGTTGGAAAAGCATGTATGGTTGAAACATAATCAAATGTTAATAAAATGTAACATGCTGTACTTTTGCCTCATATTCATCTTACACATTTCTTGCCCAGAGCATTTGATGTGTGTGTGTTGCTGAGAGGGGAATAAAAGAGGAATAAAAAGCGAAACGAGGAAAACAGTGAGCATGAAAAGGGAAATAGATGTGTGTGTTGGCAGAGTAAGATAAATGAGAACAGTGGGATCAGTAGACGCCATGTAAAATCTCTTTCTTTCTTTCTTTCTTTCTTTCTTTCTTTCTTTCTCTCTCTCTTTCAGATCTTGCTGCAGAAATGCATTTTTATACTGACCAGCTTGGCAAGTAACACTGCACACACACTTGTAATGTTTCATCAAACAAACCTATAAACACAGCCTGTTGAACAAAAAAAGCTTTGTTGCCACGGTAACCCCATTTACCCATGTAAATGGCCGTGACCCATGGTTACTCCAGGTTACGCATGGTAACCCATAGTGCCACATGGTTAGTCATGTTAGATGGCGTCATATATGAGGTTGCGTAAGCGAGATCCAGATATCTAGAGTCTAAACCTGCAGTGACACAAATAAAGCCTTTTATCTCGGGCATAAAAAGCAAGAATGTTTTTTTACATAATTTGTGACACAGGCAGCAGCTAATGACTAATAACAGCAGTTAAAGATGATGAAAACAGGACACATCAGCCAGTCAGTCTCAGGCGATAAAAGCACTCCTAACATCAAAGAAAAATCCTATTAGCTTCATTCATTCTCAGCTGAGTGACACATCATTCATACGCAGAAGTTTTTAATGTGTAGTGTACACATAGGTAGTGACACATTACTAGTGCTTTGCAGTTAACTAAACCTTATACTAAGATAGAAAGAAATAATTTTGACTGTATCCATATATCAAGCTAGGAATCTACTTTTGGTTACACTTTTCACATTAAAGTTTTTCACATTCACCGTTTCATTTGGTCTATGCCAACGTAATCCTTAAACCACCAAAAAAAGGAACAAAGCTATGATTAAAGTCTATAATTTATAATCTACACCCCAAACAAATGACTTTGCATCAATTTTTGCATTGTTATCCAAATATCTATATACTTTTATATCATCAGAATTATTAGGAACACCTGTTCAATTTCTCATTAATGCAATGGTGTAATGGTGTGGGGGATACACTTTAGGCCCCTTAGTGACAATTGTGCATTGTGTAAATTCCACGGCCTACCTGAGCATTGTTTCTGACCATGTCCATCCCTTTATGACCACCATGTACCCATTCTCTGATGGCTACTTCTAGCAGGATAATGCACCATGTCACAAAGCTCGAATCATTTCAAATTGGTTTCTTGAACATGACAATGAGTTCACTGTACTAAAATGTCCCCCATAGTCACCAGATCTCAACCCAGTAGAGCATCTTTGGGATGTGGTGGAACGGGAGCTTAGTGCCCTGGATGTGCATCCCACAAATCTCCATCAATTGCAAGATGTTATCCTATCAATATGCGCCAACATTTCTAAAGAATGCTTTCAGCACCTTGTTGAATCAATGCCACGTAGAATTAAGGCAGTTCTGACGGCGAAAGGGGGTCAAACACGGTATAAGTATGGTGTTCCTAATAATCCTTTAGGTGAGTGTATATTAATGTTTTACCAAGTAGCTCTAACAAAATATATTTTAATGATACAATGACACAAAGCTTGCACATTAAGCTACCACTTCCTGGAACTCCTGGAAAAGTTTACTATAGCAGCTTGAAATCTTGCGAATACGACAGCATACACCCCTTACTTACATCAAAATAAATACAATACAATACAATACAATACAATACAACTTTATTGTCAACCATGGTTGAAATTTGTCTTTGACCAGCAAAACCAGACACTCATACCTCATAAAGCATAAAAGCTGGCCAAATTTCTATTGGAGCTTGACATTTGTAAGCTGTTCTATTTTGGTGAGCAATATGTGTCAGACGCTCCATCAATCATCTGTCAGACAGAAGTGGAATTAAGCGGCAATGTGGGTTTTTGTGGACTTACCAAGGCGGGTTGCTGGCTTGTCTTTTCATTGACAATGCTGCTGTCGGTGCCGGTTCTTTTGGCAGCCCACACAAGGTCCTGCTCCAACAAAACCACCTCACATTCTTCTCTAAGTCTCCTCCACTTCCTCTCTGCGCACTGCTCACCGTCCCAGTGTACACACACCTAACACATAGACAGAAGGTTGGAAGATTGAAGATGTATTCATGGATAAACAAGCAAGCATGCATGCATACATACTCACAAACACAGTTTATATGCATTCATAATACATTTGATAGATGCAGGTAATAAACAGACTATTTTAAAAGTGATTAATCTTATAAATTAGAAACAAATGTTAACATATGCCAACAGCACATTAAAGCATAACCACACACACATACAGTGCGCTTACACAGACACTACCAGAAACAAGTAAACATACTTCTGTGGCTTTCACAGACAAACACACATGCTCTGGATCTCCTATCATTGCAGCTCAAACCAGACAGTATACTTTTTTTTGCTACCCTGTACATTTAGTGTTGTCATCATTCGTATTTGTCACCCATAGCACATTTATAGCATCACAGGCACACATCTGACTGAGCCAGACTGAATTAAAACTGTGAGCCATCCAGCAGCATGACAATACAGCTCAATCTGTGACGGATCTCAGTCTCTATCTGCAATTACAGCAGTGACCATTTCATGGTATTTGATAATTCTGTATGCAAGCAGGTATAAAAATGTGATCCAAGTGGAATCAGAACAGAATGATAATTGGGTGACAGGGCTGGTAATAAAAGCTATTCAAAATCCTAATAAGCTGCTCACCAGACTTCATGTTAGGACCTTATCTGAACATACTGTATAAATATATTTATTGATACATTTTTGGGCACTCTAGATATAATGTTTTAACATTACACAAAACATTGTGGCTTTAGCAACAACAAGCTTACAGGTTCGAGATTCAAGGAACATACACATGTAACTTGTAACTGTAAACATAAATGTATGATTTAACATTATGGGGTATTAAAGATTCATTTGGAGGTTCGGTTTGATGGTAAATCTGAGGCATATCAGATATGCACTTTTAACTTTATTAATGGAGATCTAATATGAAAGTGGAGACAATACAGTCTGTTAACTGCTAGAGATTTGCATGAAATATGCAAAATGAAGAATGATTGCATACTGAAAGATCAGCAAGATCCACAAAGAAACATGAGTGAATGAGAAAAAACAGTACAGTAGGATATGTGTCGTATTAAAAGAGTTATTAAAAGCACAATAAAACCACGAGACTGAACTTAATTTAGCAGCTGCACACTTGCTGACTGGACTGGCATTTTACTGTGTGCATGTGCTATAAATAATCCAGGTGATCTGAGCCGTCAACTACACATCAAAATCATTATTTGGTTATATCTTTATCAAATGTAAACAATTGTGCATATTTGTGCATATTTTCTCTAGTATCAACAACACTAATATTAAGAATTATGAAATTGAACATGTACTGACCATGACTAATAACTATATTGTGAGATATATCAGTAATTACTCATATTGGGGGGATATTGAAGAAACATGGCGTATGTGATAATTTGCTAAATGATGCAGTATACCAGTGGTTCTTAAACTTTTCGGTGTGCCCCCCACACTGTGTAGGGTGCATCCCTTCGCAGCCTCCCAAAATGACAAAAAACTATCTAAAATGTTAAATTTGAATTAAATAATTAATAATAAAAATGAATAATAATAATTTATGCGTTAGAAATAATACAATGTAGTGTTGTTGGTTTGTAGCTATATTTTTCTGAGGTATGTTTGTATTGTATTTTATAAAATGTCCTAAGACTGGGCAACCTGGCTCCATCTCATGCCATCAAGGGTGGACCTGCCCCAAGTTTAAAAAGCACTGCAGCAGTATATGATATGCAATTAAATAATGCTTTAAGTTTGTAAAAAAATTGAATAATAAAAATATATTTAAAGAGCACCAATTATCCGATTCACAATTTTACATTTCCTTTTGTTGTATAAGTGTGTATTAGTACATGTTAACAATATGTAAACGATGACACAAGTTATTGTCTCCAACTTAAAGGAACAGTATGTAGGATTGCGCCAAAACTGGTATTGCAATCACAAACCTTGTGGCAAAAACTGGTACTGCAATCACACAACTGGTGGCCAATACACAAAATCACAACATAAACATCAGTTGAGGGCTGCAACTTCACTTTTTAAATGACAATATCCTGGCCAGACCACTGTTGTCAGTGATATAAGTATTTGAAATTAAAATGATTTCTTAATGTCTAGTGACATATCAAGGCCATTTTATGATTAATTGATATAAATTTCTTACATACTGTTCCTTTAAATCTCTTTTCTTGGACTACAACAATCACACACAACAGTTTGTAGGCAACAGTTTACTTCCTGGGATTGGTGATGTAGACAAGACCGACATTATCATAATTCTTCTAGCTTCGGATTCAGCCTGTAAGTTTACTCCTCTGAGCATTGAATTGTGACCGAATCTTTCAAACATGGTAAGGAGCGTCACATTTCTGGCTGACGTCAGAGGTATTCATGCCAATCACAATGTACAAATTAGCTGGCCAATCAGGGACTTAGAGCTTTTCAAATCGATGAGTTTTGTACATGAATCAGTGCGTTTCAGAAAATCTGGAGCTACAAAAATGTACAGTATGTGTAAAATAACGTGTTTTTAACCATAAACCACACAAACACATTTTATTATCCCAAATACACAAAATAACGTTGTTTTTAGCAATGAAATCGGTGCACTTTAAAAGTAAAAACAACAAATATTGTTTCACAATCTTTTTGGGAAAAGAAACCAAGCATTACTTTCTCTGTCGCCAGTCTCTCTGATATCTGCATCAACCTAAAACTTTGATTATACATAACTTTTTAAAGTATTAAAATCATTCAGTTATTGCAAACTATTGTGACAAATTTCCGATGTTGGTGTCACTTTCTGTATATCTTACTGCCCTAACTCATATTGTATGTTTTTTGTCATATCGTCCACCAGTACTTGATTATGTCCTTATCCTGAATGTGACCATTCACACGGTTCACCTTTCTCCAGTCCTCCCTGCCATAGCAAACTTCACACATTATTAAGCAAACTGATATGCCCGTGCCTGTGTGTGTGCCAGACAGATGATTTGTTTCACTCTCCACAGAAGGAGAAAAAACTATAATATAATGCATTCCAGGGACACATGCTGTCATTGGTCAAGATCATCTAAGCGTGAGAGAGAGAGTGAACAGAGACGAGAGTTTTTGAGTTGCTATGCTACCAACATCTCCATCTCATTCTCTCTCCCTCCCCACTCTCTCTCTCTTCTCTCTGATTATCTGTCCAACCTTCACCCCGCTCTTTTTCTCTCTGTATTCCTCAGCTCTTTTTCCTTCTTCTGTCTTTCATCCTCACCTCTATCCCTCATCTTCTCACTGTCTCTTTTACACAAAGACACACACCCTTGGAACTTTCTCTCTTGGTTAAGGATGCGTGTCGGACATAGGGGTGATTTACGTGCTCTCCTGCCATTATCACTCATGTGTGTGTGAGTGTGTGTGTGTGTGTGTGTGTCTGACTTTGAGTGTATGTAAGGAGAGGGAGCGTGAAAGGAAAAAAGCAATTATTCATTTAGAGGAGATCATTAGTCATACGAACCAGTTTTACCACACATACATACACACAAATGTACACATAGCTTCATCTGTTCTGTGAATGTGAGTCTACCATGAAAAGCTTTTTACAGTGACTGTTTTTTTCACTGCTCAGACAGTTTTACAAGTGTAAGCAAGCTAACAAGAGTCTTTCCTGCTATTCTCTTAAACATGCACGTGTTGGCTGAGATCCGTGTTTATGTGTGTGTGTGTGTGTGTGTGTGTGTGTGTGTGTGCGCACGTGTGTATGTGTGCGCGTGTGTATGTGTGTGCGCACAGAGCCATTTGGCCATGAAGCACTGACAAGCTGTAACAGGTCAGGGAAGTGTTTCACACATACAGTCACATGGCCACACACACATGCATACAAACCCACAGGCACACCTGCAAATCAACTCAAGCAATGCAAACTCACATCCGACTAAACACACACACACACACACACACACACACACACGCACGCATACTCATGCAGTATCTCCACAGACAGACTGCAGTACAGAAACATTTACACACACACACACACACACACACACACACACACATTCAGTAAACACTTCCCTAAGGCTTGTGGGAGGGAAACATTCACAGGCATCAGATTTCAGCTTGGACCACAGCCAACACTCCAGCAGAAATGTGATTATAGCATCACCATTCACACACACACACACACACACACACACACACACACACACACACACACACACACATGCACACGCACACACACAATGTCCTGACTCAAAGTCTTTTGTAGCTTACACACAGAATCACACAAATATACACGAACACAGACGTAAATGGAAATACATTGTGCAAACTGCAATAATCTGTTGCTATCATTACAAGAACACAACAAGGGAATGAATGAGATGGTCTGGTTATGTTCATGATGAAACTGACACTGATTGTGTGAAAGAAGACCAGAGAGAGAGAGAGAGAGAGAGAGAGAGAGAGAGAGAGAGAGAGAGAGAAAGAGAGAGACAGAGACAGAGACAGAGAGAGCGAGAGAGAGACACAGTGTGCCATTATAGTAGCATGACACTATCATGTGTGTGTGTGTACGTGTGTGTGTGTGTGTGTGTGTGTGTGTGTGTGTGTGTGTGTGTGTGTGTGTGTGTGTGCATGCCTGTGTGCACGCGTGTGCATGTGTGAGTGTGTCTATGTTTGGTGTACATACTGTCTTTGCTCTGAGTGCAAACACACACACACATTCACAAACTCTGTGATCCACGGAGGCGCCTCTCTGATCAATAATTTACTGAGCTGTGAGCGGGAGGAGGGATGGGGGAAGAGAGAAAGACAGAGAACAAGACACAAAAAAAGAGAGATGATGATGGCAGTGAAGGCATGTGTTGTACATGTGATGAAAAACACAGTATGTGACAGACATGTCTACTACATATGACATTTACCTGCATGTAATTAAATTTAGATGCATTTAAATTTGCTTTGAATTTATAACTAAACAAGTAACTTTGTCTATTACAGTGTAATTACATCATATATATATAAGAACAATGTGTACTTTATTTTTTCTGTAATTTGGTTCAAATTAAAAACAATGTCATTGATATATAATTAAATGAATGTTACATATGCACACTATAATCTACAGTATTAATTACTTACAAAATTGATTGTTCTCATAAAATAATATATTTAAGTAGCTATACAGGTACATCATTTACACTTAATGCTATTTCTCAAGGCTGAATATGTCATCACTGCAGAATAAATAATATTTTATTTTCAATATTTAGCTGTAGGTTTGAATTTTGGTGTTTGATTTTATGTGATGACATTATAAGACCACAAAATAATACTAAGAGTAAATAAACAAGACATCTTTGAATTGCATTGTCTTCACTGGCTGCATGCAAAACCTAAACCCCATTCACACAGCACTTTGGTCTCAGAAAATTTCTGTTAAATTGGCAATGAGGCTTCTGTATGAACACAAACACATTCGTAAATGTTCTGGAATCACTCCCGTAAAGAGGACCTAGTAACATTGCCGTACCATCTACGGAAAGCATTTTGCGTGAACAAGATGCAGAAACAATGGCGTAAGGGGTGTGTCGTAGTAAGGACGCGCGTGTCATCGCAACCAGAAGTTATGGTTCAGCTTTTTGACACAGGGATTTAGACGCAGATCAACATTCACGGCAAGAAATGTCGGCAAACTGGACTGAAGCAGAGACCAGGGATCAAGCCGTTGTTTTTTTTTCGAGGGAAGGAAATCACGGATAATAAGCAAACTTTGGACGTTGTGGAAAAAACTACCAAGTGGAGGACTTTAAATATGCAACGTGTCTTTACGGTTTGTGTGTGAATACACACACATATTCCGGAAAATCATTGGCAGTGTGAATGAACTAAAAATCAAACATTCCCGGACAAATCCCAAATGCATTTTCCGTGTATTTTCCGTAATCTCTGTGTAAAAAAGGGCTTATTATTCTGAGTAGCCAGTTTAGTCAAATTCATGAATTGATGACTTATATGAGCTGGTTCTTTTAATGAACTGTTCAAAATTACACAATGAATCAGCTAAATAAATTTCTGTCAAAGTGATTAATGAATTCATCTCAATGTGACTCAAATTATGCTATTTTAATTTATAAATAAACCTGATATGAACAGGTTCTGTAGTGGTGTGATCATGAGTTGCTGTAGTGGACCTGAGTGCTGGAGTGTGGTTAGGTGTGATGAAAGACTGCGTGAATGTGTGTGCGTCGTGAAGGAAGGAACCAGACACCCTGATGACTTCCTGCTAACACACTGCCATGATGAGCACTCATAACATAATGGATTTGATGAGTTGTAGTTAGTGTGCATGTGTGTGTGTGTGCGCGTGCGTGGGTGTGTGTGTGTAACAAGAGTGAAATACAGAGAGGAGACTGTGTCCTTTAATTGACAAACATTACGAGTGATACTAGCCAAGCTGTGGCAGGTTTTATTCACACACACACACACACACACACACACACACACACACACACACACACCACCATTTGATGATTCGGTCATGCAAAATACTCCTGCAGTTTAAACAAACTCTCTACTGTCTGTCAAACACACATGCACTCTCGTTTTCACACTCTCTCCCCCGCACATAAAAACACACATGCACTAATTCAAATAGATGCAACAACCTCAGAGACACATATTAATACGCAATATGTGTGTATATTACATCTAACACAACCAAAAACAGATACACAAAAATCCCCTGGGCCGTTTAACAGAGAAACAATTTCTCAGAGTTGCACTTTCACAGACACACACATACACAAATGAACACATCAATGCAAGTACTGTAATGCATCATCAGAGGGTGAAATGATAAAGTGCGAGTTAAAACGGCTCTGTATTATCAATGCTGTGTGTCTGTCTGTCTGTGTGTGTGTACATCCTCTTTCAACAGGGCTTAGATCTACAATCACACAGCCTGAGCTGGACTTCTTGTGTCTTTCAGGAGATAAGCTACAGCGCTCGCACACACATACACTCAAAAAATCTGTCTGGTCTGCAGAATCACACATTGCTTCCCTGGCAAAGCTTCAAACCATCTGCCAAAGGTCAAGGGTCAAATGAAAAGAAACCCGTACATGAAGCAATAGAGCACATACAGTTCACAGACTTTTTGCACAAAAACATATTGTGGACAGACATACAAGATCACATAAACAACAATTCATAACGGTGGTCCCAAAGTATTGTGTGCGTGCGACGTGCGTGTGAACGTATGTGTGTGTGTGGACACAGACAAACACACGTGGATAGAGCTGAAATATACATCTTTCAATACGAACACATTCACAGGGAGGGGAGAGAGAAAGGAGTGCTTAAATGGAGCACAGGGAGAGAGAGAGAGAGAGAGAGAGAGAGAGAGAGAGAGAGAGATAGAAAGAAAGAAAGAGAGATAGACATACAGAGAATTCAAGAAGGCTGTGAGAGGCAGACAGACAGCGATGAGGCCAAGCAGCAAAGACTTCTGGCTTTACTTAATGCACTGCAGAACAAAATTACAGTACTATATCAGTGTGAGCCGATAAAACACATACACACATACATAATAAAGTCTGCTGACATTAATGAATGTCTGCATCAGACAGATGACATGACGTAATGAAGCTCTTGAGAACAATACACAATATGAATCACGGCTCTTGTATCTGAACATAACAGCCTCTGCGCAAATAAACAATCCATCAAAAGAAAAAAATATTTTCAGACTTAAATACATCTACGCACCTACTATAATTAAGCAATATAACAGGTGTAACAGGGTATTTAACACAATATATATGATACACAATACAATACTATGCATAATAGTTGGCCTCAAATGCCTTAATGATTTAAAAAGTCATTTTTAAATCATATCCCATATAACAAAGAACTGTACAGCAAAGTGTACACACAAAAAAAATGAAGTATGCTGTATTAAAAAATGATATACTAAAGTGAACGAGTGTTTTAACTCATGTAGCTGTTACTATGTCATGTTTTATCTACTAACTGCAATGCTGCATTGATTAACCAGCACACAAGACTGGAACCATCAATTTTGCAATACTGTGTGTGTATGTGTGTGCGTGTGTAACACAGCTTTAGGTTGTAACCCATGGAAAGCTGTCAGTCACACGGCTAAGCCTCTGTTGCCACAGGGACATTGTCTAGCCAATGATGTAAAGACAAGAATCCCTGAAGACAAATGCACACAAACACTCATGTACTTACAATCTCTTGAAACACAAACACATAAATCAGGAAAGGAAACAGGCAGCTGTTTATATGAACAAGCAGAACCGAGTGTCACCTGTACTCGCCTTAAAAATATGAGATTCTTCTTCATACTAAAATATGAGGAATAACTTAATTAAAGACACACAATCCAAAAGACTTAAACATACAGGGGGATGAATTACAAACCCATGCAGAACGAAAATCCTGTTGATGCCCACAGCGAAGAGATTCACATCCACAAAACCACAAACGTCCCATATTAGGCAAATACACACATGCAGAGGAGAGATGACATCATTACCAAATTATTCAATCAGACAAAATAAATAAAGCATGCAGACAACCAGACAAACGCAAACAAACAATCAGACCATCTTGTGCATGATGAGCACTCATCATGAACAGATAATGCACATACTACATTTCAAAAAACAAGGAAATAAATATCTTTTCCATCTAAAGAAACATACCCCATTTGACTTCACTGAATCACATGTTAAGTAAAATGCTCAGAAGATCTGATCCCTAGCTGAGAGCTGGTGTAGGTGGAAAGCATGCCTGTAACCCCCACGATTACCTTTACAGATGCACGTCATATATTTGCATGACGTGCAAATACGTCAATTTCCAAAACCCAGGTCTAGGGTTCAATCCAAATAAACTGTAACAGATTTACTGGCATTTACACACATTTAGTACATTTATGTAATGTAGAAGGCTATATGCCAATGGTCTACTTTTGATCAATGAACTTCCAAATCGTTTCCATTGGTTACTGATTACTTATGGATCATTAAAAAAAACTAGATTTCACAACGAGCAATGTCTAACCAATAAAACATTATAAAGCTTAATGTAACCAGACAGCTGTAAATTCACTATATAAACCTTACATGATTTGTAGGGATTTAGTCAGTCCCGTGACTTTTCTACACCTGAAAATCCTACTTGTAAATCTGGCTAATATCTTACTTTCCATAACCGTGGGAACCTGAATGTAGTGCATGTTAGCAAACACTGGTGGTGACAGATTACAGTATTCACGTTACACATGCTATTACAGTTGCTTACAATCTATCTCACTACATACAAATTCACTAATGCATACAAATTAATTAAAATTTATATGTAAGTTATATCATATGTAAAACATAAAGAGCCAGTTTTCTACTATTTATAGTGTTGTTTATTCATTTACAATAACTAACTTATTTAATTAAACCAACATAATGACCACGAAATGCCAGATAAATAAAGCCCTTGTCATGATGAGATTATTGAGACTGTTTGTGAAGTGAGAGTCATTAGGCGCTACAGCGGCAGTGCAGTAAACTGTCTCAAAACAGGTGATTATTCCCGCTGAGCTGGCTATGACCACACACACAAACACACACATTCACACAAACAGTTGTTTTTTTAACATAGTAACACGCCCAGCTTTCGACTCATAGTAAAAACCGCCTGAATGTTTGTTGACTAAACAAGTTAACAGAACCAAACGCGCCAGCTTCCAGCCATTCAACTTTCGCCTATATCAGTACTTCTGAACAAAACTTTTTTCTTAAAACAACAAAAATGAATTCAGTATAACTTAAATAAACTGGGTAAAGCGCAAAACTCACTATTTGTGACAGTAACGTTACGTTTTTCAAAACGTGAGTTGTGAGGTAAGTTTTACCGTTAGCGCAGATGAGTCGGTGGTCGCCCGAATGACTCCGGCTCTCCAGCTCCAGCGCGAGACTCCCGCGAGTTCCAGCGACTCTCCGCCGCTCGCGCACAGGCACCGCTTCCCCACCAGCTCCACCGCCATATTCTCGCAAAAGTGCGAAAAATGTCCACAGACAACCGACAAACTTCCTCCTACGGCTGGCTACAGTGTTGACACATTATTAAAATATGGTGATTAAATAAAGATTCTTGTATGTTTGTGTACGGGGGGTTTAAATTCCCTGCGTACGTCCTCTAGCGAACGCTGATCTCTCAGTGCGCAGAGAAACTGATTTACACTGGGAGTAGTAACAGTCATTATCGCTCTCTCTCGCTCTCTCGCTCTCTCTCTCTCTCTCTCTCTCTCTCTCTCTCTTTACTCACTTACACACGTAGTATTCATCCGCCCCCGCTAAAGCACACAGGACGAGATGACCGCGGACAGACTTGTGAGTTTACTTCTTTTCTGTAGTCTCCGTCAGTGCGCTACCACAAAGTAGACGAAAGTAGTCCCTCGTCTGCACTTGTATTTTTAACTTGAACATTCTATAACACTATGTTAAATACAGTTGGTTTGTTTTGCTAAAATATATTACTTTTTAAGTAAAATCCTTTTGTGCAAAATACAGTGAACTACACGTTTAATATAGAAGATTACAATATAAACACAGTGCACTCAAAAACTCTATCACTATGCCAATATCTGAAAGACAATAACTCTTTACATCTTTAAATAACAAAGAAACTGAGTTGCTTATGTCAGTAAAAATATACAGGTCTAACTTTTATATAAAATGTCATTTTAAAGTATGAACATAAACAACCACTGGCCATTCAGTTTTTATTAACTTAATTGTTAATTTTTTTATTAAGTACAATTATCTGTTATCATTGTTAAAACATAATTTTATTGTTTGTCAAAATTGCTAATACGTGGATTAATTTGAGAAAATAAAAATATCTATTTATTAAAATATTTATTTTAAAAGGACAAAGGTTGTTTTTATTACATTTTAGTGTGAAAATGCACATATTTGCCTGATTTGCAGTGGCAAATACATTAAATATTGTTTACCTATTGGAGATGGTTTTATCAGCAGTAAGTCTACATTAATACTATTTTACAGACTGAATAAAGTTGTAGTTCTCATCAATAAATTTACTTTTTATAAAGCTCTATATTAAAATACTAAAGGGGTGAATAATAAAATCATATTCTTTGTTCTGTAATGTTTTTAGGATGTGACACATGGTGAATAATAAGTCAATGGAAGGTGTATATATTTCTAAAAGTACCCAAAAGCTGTTAGAGGTTATTTTAGTATCAGATGATTATATGGTGCAAGAGAGCTTGATGTCATTGGGCATGACTATTGTTGTCATGTGAATGATAAAAATAAACAGACCCATAGGGAAGTATTCTAAGGGTTGACCCTTAAGAACAATAAGGAAAAGTTACTAATGTCATCAATTTTGGAACAAATCAAATGTTTTTTTAATAGTTTGGAAAGAAACTGTCCCTTAACAGAGAGAAAATCACATTATGAACATAAAATGTTAGTTGACTGCCCTCGTATGTCTTGAACTGGAAACGCATAAGACAGACAATATTATTAAAGTAATCATGACAAAAAACATTGCATTTTTGAAAGCACAAACCTATAACCTTAAACCAAACTTAATTTCGGATCAAACGTGAGACACCATGATTGTTTGTTGAAAAAACTTAATATGGTTTTGTTCTTTCCACTAAAATTCATAAGTCGTCGGTTATTCTGCCACCTCGTGGTCATAAGTTGCACGGACAGTTTAAACCAGTAAGTTCTTTGTGGGACCGAAGACTTTTATTATTAATGCAATATTAACAAATACAAACTACAATAACACAAAAATAGTCTATAAAAACATGTCTCAATAACTTATAGAAAAAATATTATAAAAAATTAAATAAAAATATAAAACATATGAAAAGATCGCAAGAATTGAAAGAGAAAAGAAAAGAATAGGAGGGCACAAAATGAAAATGTAAGCTTTTAAAATATTTAACATGGCACAAATTACAAATCTTAACAATATTTTAAACAAACAAAAGAGGAAATAATGCTAAAAATGACTTTTATATTTAATGCATTCGTTAATTATATCGTTCATGTGGGCACTGTAGCATGATTTCTGTGATCATTTTAATTAAAAATAAAAGTAGTTATGTCTTTATTCATTAATCATTCACTAAATAGTTACGTGTTACTTATTCATTCACTCGTCATTTTGACTGTTTACAAGTCTCACGCTGCACGTGACAGTGGGCGTTACCTCAGTGAACGTCGCCCCTCCCGTTAATTTCTTCCATTCATTTCTCGTTCAGTACTTCCTGTAAAAGGTAAACAAATGGCGATCTGCACCTCGAGCCGTAAAATGACTCAAAATGTAAGCCGAAGCCGCTTATTTAGAATTTCAAAATGCCCGGACAGAAGAAAAAATATAATGTTCGCTTTCCACCCGTGAGTATTTCTGTTTTTCAAGTTTTACAAGCTTTGCAAGGCCTCCGACATTGAACGGCTCAACGTATCCTCATCCTGTTCAACTCTTGGCCAGGGACGCATCAAGAAAATCATGCAGAAGGATACAGAGGTTGGACGAATCGCTACAGCTGTACCGGTTATCATATGTATCCTTTTAAAACACGCTGAGTGATCTGCTGGAAGGGCTTGGTTTAAAGACAGCAGGAAATCAAACCTGTTAAATTGTTAAGAGCATGCTTACCCTTAAAAAACTATTTATATTTACTTAAGAATTTAAGGGTGTTTTGTTGCTTATTGTCATGAAAACAAACTAAAATTAATTTTCTTCTTTTATTTAAGAATAAAATATGACATGAGGATGCTTTCTTGACACTCAAACTTTACAGGCATATTTATTAATCTTAGGATTATCATTTACATATTTCAAATCAAAGGTCGTATATTTGAACATTAGTTAATGCACAATGAGCTGACGTAAATAAACAATGAAAAATTGTACAAGCAAACATTAACAAAGACTAGTAAATGAAAGAGGAAGTCAGAAGATATATTGCACATGATTTATTTATGTTTGCTAATGCATTCATTAATGTTAATAAATAGAACCTTATTGTAAAGTGTTACCATTAACTGTTTGTTCAGACTGTTTTCCATAACTGTGCATTTAGCCAAAGCTTTAGAAATATTCCTCAAATCTCTTATCACCATGACCAGTAAAATAACCCAGTCAAGGAACAGTAGAGTGATGTCCATCAATCACATGTGAGCTTCTTTACAGGCCTGAATCCTATCTTAAAAAAAAAAAATGGCTCCACCGTTTCATAGCTTGGCCTATGTATGCTTCATTCATATGTTTTTGTCATTCATTACATTTGTAGGAAACAGTGTATTCATTCAGAGAAGCTATTTGACTTCCTAAAAGATCTGGCAGATCAGGCCTCCGCTGCATCCACATCAGAGAGCAAAACTAAGGGCAAATGGCAGTCACACAGGTAAAGTACAATTCATTCAGTTTAACAGGCACTGAATGAAAGTGTGGCTCTATTAAAACGAACATTATAGTGTTTATAAAAATAAATTCAGCTAATGTGATCCTGTTTTTAGAAAACGGTGGCAAAGTGTACCATTCAAAGCCAGGTCACCTGAGAGGGAGAAGCTCCCCGAGAAATCCACAAATGATCGGGTGATCAACAGCGATTCGTCCAGTGTAAGTGGCTAAGATCATCTAAAATAATCCGATTATTCATAATTTTGTAACAAACTACCTGTAGCTTTTGATCTTTTACAAGCTTCCTGGTATTTATGATGAATGCTTGCTTTGTTTTTTTCCCCAGGAATCTGAACTTTTCATTTGTCTGGAAACTCATTCACCCTGAAGAGTGAAAATGTGAGTTATTATTACACTTATTTTCACACAATAATATTATTTCTGTTAAGCGCTTTTCGCTTTTCACTTTTCTCTGTCTCTATATATAAAACTATATATATATATATATATATATATATATATATATATATATATATATATATATATATATATGTGTGTGTAGTTTAGGCCAAAAGTTTGGACACGCTCAATAGTTCTTTATTTATACATTATTCCATATAACATAATAATAATAAACTCATCCAAACTATGGCATAACACAAATGCAACTTTGGAAATTATGTTGGTGACTAAAAGCATCCAAAATAAACTCTGTTATATTTTATTTTTGAAGTCCAGTCACCCTTTGCCTAGAAATTGTTGAACCGTATGCGTGTCATTTTTTAAATAAGCTTCTTAAATTTTCAATTTAGGATGAATTTTAAAGAGTATAGAAAGAGTTCATATTTAATATGGGCTCTTATTGACTTCTTTTTCTTCAATATTCAGTGTAAGTCATCTATTTCAAAAACAATATTTTTAAATAAAATGTAAGTTTTCTAATTACAAAAATGTATCTGTTTGGCATAGGTATATTTTTGTCTACAAAAGTAATTTTAAGCATTTAACCATACACCTTCAGCTTAAATGATTTTTAAGATCAAAGTTAACATTTAAGTCAAGCAGGGCTCCAGACTGCCACCAAAATTTGAGAGTCGCACATGTCCGACCAGTAAATTTTACTGTTTTTTTGTGATGTGACACTGAATTTGAAACAGCACATTGTACTGCATCTATCATCAAAGTTTTTTTTTTGTAATACAGTGGAAATTAGTAGAAATGTGATTATTTGGTTAGCATGTTGATTTATGGTGTGTGCCCCTAAATTTTCTGGTTGCGCCCCTAAAATTTTCAGTTGGGGCCACTGTGCTCCTAGTGAAAAAAGTTAGTCTGGAGTGTGTCCAGACTTTTGGCGTGTGTCTCTCTCTCTCTCTCTCTCTCTCTCTCTCTCTCTCTCTCTCTCTCTCTCTCTCTCTCTCTCTCTCTCTATATATATATATATATATATATATATATATATATAAATGTATTATTAGAAATAAATGTATTATTAGAAATATAGGCTAGCAGGGGTAGCTTTGTCAGGGAGGGACAACTGGCAATGTGAATTAAACCATGCCAACATGGAACTGTGTAGTTTTATTTACTTAAAGTTTATTTGTAAGGATGAAATACATGTGTGTGTCATCCATATTTTTTTTGCAAATTTTAATTTTTTATTCTTGTAGTTTTACTAGATCCAACAATCCTTTACACAGAGAACTGCAGTATTACTTATGAAGACCCAACATGGTTTTGTTTTGGGGGGGTATAATTCTTAGCATCTGAAAATATTGAATTTTTAATTTGATTTGTTGTGGTGTTAGATTGACCATGAAATTAATGATGTAGTTGTTTGTTTTCACAACTGTGATAAAATTAAGTTTTTAATTGTGTTAAGGAAGAAAATCATTTGTTTATTATATAATCGAGATATTTTGGTCGTAAGCAGTTCCAGTACTTTTCTTTCAGTTGGATTCATAATTAAAACTGTAGTTTGAGCTACAGTGTTTCTAGTGTTTAACATGATTTTCTAAGATGTGAGTTGTAAATAATAATAATAACATAGTAATAGATATGTATTGTCTTTCTATCAGCTGTAAATACAGGTCAGTGATTGTTCTAATGGTTTAAGAGATTCAGCAGCAAGCAATAATGGTATTGTATTTTATAGTAAATGTTCTATAAGATATTGTTTTATGATGTTGATATTACACAATTTTGTATAGCTATGTATTTCTACTTCTAACATAACTCCACAAATTGTGACAAAATGCTATTAAAGCGTATCATAACCATGAATCTGTCACAGGGTAATGCATAATCATGGCCGAATAAAATATGAGGGTGATGATTCAAAGATACTTTTATTTTTTCAAGTGATGCTCTCAGTCTGGTCATAAAGTGTGATGCTGAAGATACACGTGAAAATAAATACAATCCAAAGGCTATAAACCTTTTGGTGGCTCATAACCTGGGGCATGATTTTCTGTTACTGTATGACTATGGTGGGGTTTTGTGTGGTTCCATTTAAAATGTTTTACCCTTAAACCCTTATGAAGTTTAAAATACAGTACTTACAGAAACAGCAATAATTAGAAAAGCAGAATCTATAAATGCCCAGTTTTGCATTTTACATGGTTTTAATATAATCTGTTTGACACAAAAGAAACAGGCTTTGCATTATTTTTGATGAATAAAAATTGCTATGAGTAAAAATTACATATATATTCATAATACTATTGTGATGTTATGACAAAAAAAAACATACATTGACAAAAACCACAAAGTCAATTTCCTTCTTTCAAACAATTTGAAAGAAACCCAAGCGGTCTGAATTTTCTATTTAATATTCCGTCTCCAAACCGTCTTCATGAAGATCAAATATTTTTTAACTTATCAAAACCCACCCAGTGCATACACGGCACCATTCAGCCTTGAACAGAACAGGAAGGGGACCATCTGAGTTTTACCATGCTAAAATAAAAAATATATTACACACATACACAAATATTTCATATGATTCAAGTTTCTCCCTTCTGTTTTCATCTCTTTCAGTTCTGGTTTCTCAATGTCTTTCCTTTATTTACCGTAAACATCACATTCAGAAAGGAACATATTGATAATGGAGCAAAGTGATGTTTTTCTGTTTCAGTAAATCACATTCAGATCCTCTCACATGTAGGTGGACCAAAATAAAGCAACATAAAAACAATAAAACAAACAAAATCCAAAAAAGGTAGAGCCAAAACAGAGGCAGCTACATCCTGGACTCAGCAGAGTCGTGCGCCATAGCCAAAAGTCTGTTTAATAGCATGGCAGTAGTACCTCCGCCAACCGTCTCGTGTTCGTTCCTCTTCGCTCTCGGGCACCGCTCGACAATCAATTTTTAACTCTGTCTCATTACCCTTGTCTGTAAATGTCAATGTCACTGTCGCGTAGTGCTCTGAAATGAGAGAAGGACAGATGGCAAGTAAGTAATGTCCAGAGGTTCAGACTAAACTGTATGTGTAAAATGCTAATAAATTATTCTTTAAGTATTCGTCAGTTGTTCAGACAAGGTAAAATGCAATAAAATACATTTTTGAAACGGCATTTAACTTTTTCCCCGCCAGCATTTTTACATAAAGTTGCCAGCGCCAGCAGGCAACTCCCTTCCAGAATGTTTTGCATTTTTAATATATAAACATACAACATATCAAATGAAAGAACAGATGCTCTGCTTTTAAACAAGCAAAAAAAGTTTCATCCCATCTTCATTTGTTCTCTTTTTATCACCTCTCAAATATGGGTAGGATTCTTCAGAAATACCAAATTTTAAACAAAAATATAAGATAATTGCATTTATGTAAAGGACTTTTGTTAGAAATCAGATTTATGAGTTTTTACTGTTTTTGAATCCATGGATGCCCTAGTGCAGTGCTTCCAAATCCTGGTCCTCGAGGCCCCCCTCCCAGAAAGTTTTAGATGTCTCCGTATTTAAAACACCTGATTTAACTAATCAACCTCCTTCCAAAATGGTAAACATGTCTCCCTAAGGAGACATCTAAAACATTCTGGGAAGGGGCCTCGGGGACCAGGATTGGAAAACACTGGTTTAGTGTTATATAGGTTAGGTAAGAGCGCCACCTAGATGATAATAGTGGAAATATGGACTGCCGTAAAAACTTGTCATTGGCAGGAAAGTGTTTTCTCCTTATTAACGAGATAATTCGTCAATGGCGGGGAAAGAGTTAATGTACAAACTGTTATACATAACATGCTTCTATTGCTTTTTCCGAATTCACTCATTATTACACGGCACTCTAAAATGTTTGATTCTGATTGGCCAGTCGCGACATTCCAAGATATGTTATTCCAAGATAACAAGCGCCTGAAACTAATAACAAACGGTAACCCGGATGCTGCAGATTATTTTAAAAGGTACAGTTAAATATTACCGTATTTTCCGGACTATAAGTCACACTTTTTTCATAGTTTGGCGGATACTGAAACTTATAGTCAGGTGCAACTTGTACATCAAAATTATTTCATTTGAACCAAGAGAAACCATTATTGTCTACAGCCGTGAGAGTCCGCCCTATGCTGCTCCTGTATTTATGTAATTCAATGGATTCAGTGATGCGGAATGACTTCGGGACCTTTTGAACTTGATTTGGCTTGTCGTGTTAATTTAGCCTATTTTATTTTTTTCCTCTTCAAAACGCATTTTTGACTGATGCGACTTATACTCCGGAGCGACTTATAGTCCGAGGTGCACGAAATGAAATCTAAATATGTCTTTTAATTAATTTTAATAATCTCTTGGCATCATGTAAACACTTACTTCATTACTGTACAACCAGTGTACATTTAACGGTCTACACTGTATGAACAAACTGATCTGTTGTCCTTCATTTACAAAATGATAACTGGAACAGAAAGTCCCAAATATCAAGAAAAAATGAATCTGTGTTTAGAAAGAATAAAGCTGGACTGTTTTTTACCGCAAGGCCATGAGTTGAACCTCCATTTCATGACTATCTTCTCCTCAGGCACCTGTACAACAAAGACCAAATTGTTTTTAGAATATGAAAGCAGTATAAAAATAGGATTATTACATTATTAAACCCAAGCAACTATAGCATAGCATCAGGTATAACAATAGTAAGTCTCACCAGCTCCTGGAACTCTCCGTTCACATTTCCGTCCAATAGGCGAAATTTCCCACCTCTCTCAGGGTCAACCATAGCACCGGTGCGTGTGAAAGCCTGTACCATCTGTAACACACATTTCACTTTAGTCTTCTTCATATCATAAAACCCTAATGCATTTTTCAGTAAATCCCAAATCGACAGTTAGTAGAGTTGTTTCTCTTTTATTACTGTGATAATGCATTTATTTAGTTTAGCATTATAGCCATACCAATTTATCAGTTCATTTATAAACTAAACCCAAAGCAGAGGTTTAACCAAAAAGTCATTTGCATTCCAAACAAGGTGAAATTGAATCTTCACCGAACCACAACAATTAACATGTTCCCCCAACATCTTTGCACATTTTTATTAACAAATTATGGCAAAAGTGCATTTTGCACATGAGTAAAAACTGCTGTTGCACAAATGTACGCTTCAAAAGGGGTAGTTCACCCAAGAAAATTTTGTCATGATTTACCATCATGTCATTTCACACTTGTAAGACGTTTGTTCATCTTTGGAACACAAATGAAGACATTTTTGATGAAATACAAGAGCTTTCTGTTCCACCATAGACAGGAAAGCAACTAGTGCTGCATAACAACTAATCGCAATTGTTTGCAGAATAAAAGTTTTTGTTTACATCATATATATGTGTGTGTGTGTTGTGTATAATAATTATGTATATATATAAATACACACAAATGCATGTACAATTCTAAGAAAAAAATATTTGTATATATTAAGTATTCATATTTATGTATAATATAAATTATATATAAATATAAAAATGTATATACACGTGTAAATATTTCTTAAATATATACATGCATGTGTATTTATATATACATAATTATTATACACAATACACACACACAAACTTTTATTCTGCAAACTAGTTTCGATTAGTTGTTATGCAGCCCTACTCACAACTTTCAAGGCCCAGAAAACAGTCTATGGGGGCTCAGATTTTATCAAAAATATTTTAATTTGTGTTCTGAAGATAACAGAAGATCGTATGGGTGTGGAGCGACATGAGAGTGAGCAATTCATGACAAAACTTTCATTTTGGAGTGAACTAATGCTTTAAAGGGGAAATTTTTAAAAGATTTTTTAAGACGTCAAATAAATCTTTGTTGCCCCCTGAGTACATATGTGAAGTTCTAGCTCAAAATACCATATAGATAATTTATTATCTCATTTTAAATTCCCACTTTGTGGGTTTGAGCAAAAATGTGGCGTTTTGGGGTGTGTCCTTTTAAATGCAAATGAGCTGATCTCGGCACTAAATGGCAGTGCTGTGGTTGGATAGTGCAGATTAAGGGGCGGAGTTATCCCCATCTAACATCACAAGGGGAGCCAAATTTCAAACAGCTATTTTTCCACATGCTTGCAGAGAATGGTTTACCAAAACTAAGTTACTGGGTTGATCTTTTTCACATTTTCTAGGTTCAAACAAGCACTGCACATGGGGACCCACTTCAACATGGAAAAAGTGGACCACCAATTATGCTGGACCACTAAGTTGAAACAATTTGTATAAGAAAAAGCTATATATAAACAAGAGCTGTGCATTTTAAACAATACAGACACAGGTAACCTGCAGTTAGAAGATGCTCTTGCGCTAATGGCCTGCCAACTATAAGGACTGCAGCTTGGTGTGTTTAACTAAAAAAAGAAAAACTCACTTCTTGGTTGAGAAAGACCCTGTAAAGCTCTTCTGGTGAGGCGAGGAAAGTGTCCTTCAGTGAAAACTTGCAGGTGGGGATCTTCACTCCAGTGTGGGGAGCTGGAGAAGCAGCGGTAGATGAGCCGATCTAAAACAGACAATTACACACAAATATGAAGATACTTATTTTAATGTTCATGCATTCTTTGTTGGTTCCCATTTTTTTACTATATAGCATTTAATTTCCCTGCATCAAGCGTATAAAGTGTATAATGATACATTTGAGGGCACGTAAATTATGGGGTATTTTTCATTTTGATAACTAACCCTTTAAAAGTTTAATGCGTTTTAGCGGCATCTAGAAGTGAGATTGCAAACTGCAACCCTCAATTTCGAAATGCAATGAGACACTACAGTAGCTGCCAAGGGACAAACATGTTGTCGTTTGATAAAACATAGGGTCGAAGCACACTCTGTAAAACAGTTTGTCTGTTTAGAGCTACTGTAGAAATGTGACGACGTCATCCATGTAAGGAGACCCGCAGTGTATGTAGATAAAAACGTCTCATTCTAAAATAATAAGAGCAATACAGTTCATTATGTAAGGGCTTTATACACCACTGATAAATAGTTGTGTATATAATATTGCATTTCTGTCAAAAGTTCCTTTTAAAAGTTACACAATGCACCTTTAATTTTTGTGTCATTGCTCCTTGTTAAATGCAAGCAACTGATTCAAATGTTTTTTTTTATTATGGGAGCTTTTATTAGTGTTATTCATTACCCCAATGAATGTGTATAAAAAAATACAAGTTTTACAAATGTTTTGTTATTTAAAAAAGGTGTACATACTTTTTCCTGGGTAAAATGTTAATTTACATGAATAGCAATGTAAATGTAACTAACTCACCCTCATGCAAAATCTAACATTAAATAAAACTTTTCAATATAAAAACATAATATTTACATAATGAACATAACATCTAAGGAACACTGCAACAGCATCTTGATGACTGTGACACGCTGTATAGTGGGTAGAATGGGCTGCTGTTTAGAGATGGATACAGAAAGGTAAGGGCAAAATGATGAATATCATCCGCATATTGAATTTTTTTAGCACTTAAATTAAGACTCTGCATTTATCAAGCTATTAAATACAACAGTATTTAAATAGGCAAGTCATTATATTTAAATATAAAAGGCAAATAATCAACATAAAGAGTAAGGTAAACACTTAACACTTCAATGCATATATTTTTGCTAAAGTTGTCGCAATATAGCCCACTTCTCAAACCATTTAACGCGGTTATCAGTAATGCGCAGGTCAATGTATAAACAACCAGCACACGACCGACATTTTCAACACCGCCAAAAATATATGTATATATATATGTATAGTATGTATAGTATGTATGTATGTATGTATGTATGTATAGTGTATACTTCCTGGCCCGCATTTTTTAAGAGTAGTAATTGGTTAAAATTGTTAATTGGTATCTTTATTTTAAACGACCCAAACGACCACAACCCGAATATCATTAAAAATATTTTTGGGTGACTCATAACCTTTAGAATCATTTGGATCAACCCACGCATCACTGGCGGTTATGAAATGTTAAATTAAAAACGACCAATAACTTTACCAAAAGAACCCCCTTATGAATACATAAATATTAATAATCTTATCTTTATCATCCACATTTCAAGGTGTTTATAAGCTTTTTGTATGTAATTTTGCATTTTGTGCATATATTTTATATTCAACGACTGCTGTGAAGGCCATGCCTGCAGAAGGGGCAGGATTTTGTGTGCATTATTGAGTTCTGACTGTCTCGGCTTCATCTCCAACGTGTTTTGCCACTTTTCGCATGTCTCCTATTAGAAATGAACTAGACACTCATGACTACTGTGTCCCATGTGAAACGCCCCTTAGGCTGGTTTAGGTCATGACAACCAGACAGGGATCAGTGTTTCGTAGAGACATATAGATGCCAAGTGGTTCCCTTCAGTAAGGTGACAGAATGATAATTTGCCCATTGAATTACATTTAGTAACTATTAACGCTTACCTGAGTTTTATTTGACTTGGTTGGTGCCTGGGCTGTCTGCTGTTTTGTCATACCATTGGCTGTTGGCAGAATCATCCCTTGTGTGAACTCTGAAACGGATCAAAACAAATTATAGCAATCCACATCCCCTACAGACAATGAAATAAAGACTGTTAAAACTTCTCGCAATGTGATGCCTGCTGTCGCTTTAGTGTGACTGACCTGATTTGAGGGAGTCCACGTAGTTGGAGAGAGCTGTACGAATTTTATCTGCTCCATCTTTCCTCATCAGAGAAAGCAACGCTGTGTCAGGTTCATCTTTACAAAGACTCACGCTGATCTGTGTGTGACATAGAAAAATACTCTCACTTACATAATAGAACATACTTGGCATGATTCGTTAATCCTATCAAATAACAAGAATGCAAATTTAACATCCTGCTCTATATAAAATAAATAAGTATAATAAGACAACTGCTTGATTTTCACCATGTACATTTAAATATACAATTAAGGACTAATTGTAGCTTTGGGGACAATTAGTCTTCTTTAAATGTATAAAACTTTGAGGCTGGTCATGCCAATGTATAACAATAACTTACATCAAGATCATCCATGTCATTTTCATCTGAAAGGTTCGGAACTTCAATGTTTCCCTTGTATTTGATGCCTGATTTCGATGTCCCTGTAGAGATGGGAACCCCCAAAACATAAATAAGTCATGGTATAATACACAAAGGGGCGGTTTCCAGGATTCAGATTAATCAGGGTTCAGATTTATCCAGGACTAGGCCTTAGTTACATTAGGACATTTAAAGGAATATTCCATTTTCTTAAAAGAAAAATCCAGATAATTTACTCACCACCATCTCATCCAAATTGTTGATGTTTTTCTTTGTTCAGTCGAGAAGAAATTATGTTTTTTGAGGAAAACATTGCAGGATTTTTCTCTCATTTTAATGGACTCTAATAGACACCAACAATTAACACTTAACATGTAACAGTTTTTTCAACAGAGTTTCAAAGGACTATAAACAATCCCAAACGAGGCATAAGGGTCTTATCTAGCAAAACCATTGTCATTTTTGACAAGAAAAATAACAAATATACACTTTTAAAGCACAACTTCTCATATTCCTCCGGTCCTGAAAGCGTCAGCATGACCTCACGCAATACGTCATGACGTCAAGAGGTCACAGAAGACGAACGCGAAACTACGCCCCAGTGTTTACAAGTGTGTTGAAAGAGGACCGTTCCGACATTGTTGTATGTCAACTGATACTAATTAATGTCTTTGTGTCAGTTTATTGTTTACAATGGTCCGCAAATGTGCGTTTTATATATGTAACACGTGACCTCCCTACGTCACTACGCATTTACGTTAGGTCACGCTGGACCGGACCTAGACGAAAAGTTGTGGTTTAAAAGAGCATTTTTTTTTTCTTGTCAAAAATGGCAATCGTTTCGCTAGATAAGACCCTTATGCCTCGTTTGGGATTGTTTATAGTCCTTTGAAAAAAACTGTTACGTGTTGAGTTAAGTGTTAATTGTTGGTGTCTATTAAAGTCCATTAAAATGAGAAAAATCCTGCAATGTTTTCCTCAAAAATCATAATTTCTTCTCGACTGAACAAAAAGACATCAACATTTTGGATGACATGGTAGTGAGTGAATTATCTGGATTTTTCTTTTAAGAAAATGGAATATTCCTTTAAGTAGTTTTTACAAACAAACTTTACAAAAAACTTTACTGGTGTAAAACAATGGCACTGATATATGTTAAGATATGCCACAAGTTGTTTTTAAATGAAGGCAGCTCAAACATGCATTTTAATCTGGAACTAATTTAAGACCTGTTCAGGAAACCGTTTCAAAGAGCGTTTAAAGACATAATATGTACGTTTCACCACTAAAGGTCACTAAACAACAACAGCGGCCGCAGCTTGACAAGGTTATTAAAAAGCATCGAAGAATGAGTAGTCTTCACCTTCAATGTTGATAGAAATCAATCTGACAGGACTTCGAGATCATGAAATAAAGTAATAAAATAAAGAGTGTTACATTACAAAGTTGACGACACACAGAGCTATGTGCGGTAGATTTTACTAATTCTGCATGCAAACCACTTCTACTGTGCAGACTGATTGGTATTTGACATCAAACTATCGCAAAAGGGATTTGAAAGCAATTCTTGCGATAGTTTGATGTCATATGCCAATCACTCTGCGCAGTGCCATATGAAATCAAACATTTTTTTTGTTTCTATGGCAGCAAAAGCAAAAACATTTCTGAAAACATTTGAGAATAACATAAGTACACGTTACACATGTTAGTACACAATCTTACATACTGTGCCTTTAATTCACAGGATTTATAGACAAACAATAAATTAAATAAATAAATCAAAATACTATCTTTAATCCCAACAAATATGTGAATGGAAATGAAACCGAGTATTAGCTGGAAATGAACTGCGACATAACAATTAGGGATACATCGAAATTTTGGCCACCGAAAACTGGATTATTGGGTTTCAATAAAAAAAAGGCCAAAAATATTAAAGGCAGAGTCCACGATGTTTTAAATATTTGAAATCACCTGAACAAACATGCCCCTACCCCAATAGAATCTGGACCTTCTGTTGATAGACCCGCCCCACACATACGCAACCCGGCAAGGATGTCGGTTAGTAGACACACTCCTTACCGCTGATTGGCTATAAGTGTGTTTTGGTAGTCTGCCCGTCTCCTTTTCCAAAGCGTTTTTCAAACATCGTGGACTCCGCCTTTAACCAAAAGTAAATGGTGCAGTGCTCTGCTTTTCAGATTAAAGGTAGATTTTCAGATTAAAGGTAGATTGGTGCCGATTAATCGGCAGATTCGGCACCAATAGTTAATTGGTGGAAAAAAATCGCCTATCGGCAAAAATCCATGCAGAGTTGTTCGGCATTGTGTCCATTGCTTCATATCATTATGAAGTTATTCATTTGCTGACTAGATATGCTGCATTAACAGCGAAACAACAGCGGGAATGTACGTTTGTTGTCAAGGCTGACAGAACGCTAATAACAGTAGTACCTCAAACAGTTACAAAAAAATGCATACAGATAAATCCAACACAATAGTCATGATTATTACCACACATTTGCATTAGTTTATATTCAGCTGGTTTATCTTTGATTTAGTCGGCTAAGCTGCATATTTTAAGTTAATAATGCAAGAAAGCGAACTATATTCAACTGTCGGCTACATTAACATATTCAACAATACTTATTTTGTAATTTTGGTTAAATAATCATTAAGTATTAAAAACAGAAGCAAATAAAGTACAAGACTACACATATAAAATGCATTTATGTTATTTAAAAGGTAACCAGTGCGAAGCGTTTACTTCAATACTTATTAATATAATTAATACATTTTTAATTATACATTAATTTATTTTGGACATTTTCATAGTTTCGTACTATTGTTTTATTACTTTAGGATTTTTTTTAGCACTGTTTAACTTTAAGTGTTATGTTTGTTTTTTTACCCAGTATCCATTTTAAAAACTATCGGTCGATTAATCGGTAATCGCCAAGTACGGACCAACCTAGTTAGTTATCGATATCGGTAAAATCCACTTCATTCTTATAGCAGCTGTTATCACAGCGCTACACAGAAAAGTGTAATTGTGACAGCTCTGTGCAAATACTTAAAATAACACACGTTCTGTGTCATGCGCCACTGCCCGTGCTTTAGTGTGTCTCTAGCATCAGAGATCACGCAAATTGACTCCGACACGTTACTTTTTAGTCAAGTTCAAATCATCCTACAAAACACAACAGGCAATAAAAAGTGGTTAATGTATATTGGATTTGTCCGTAACTAATGATGAAGTGCACAGTTTTCAGTAACTTATGCTGGACTATTATGTGTCCGGTGATGACATCACCTAAGCTCATTTCAAGCCTGTTGACATAATGCTTGCTGTTTTCATAAAAATTATTGTGTATCTTAAAGAAAAGTCTACCCTTTTGCCATATTAAACTATGCTATTACATCAACCTAGACAAATTAATACATACATATCTTTTTTCAATGCGTGTACTGTACAGCGCGTTGTGAATGTGTTAGCATTTAGCCTAGCCCCATTCATTCCTATGGTACCAAAAAAAGTTTTATTTTGTGGCACCATACTTACTCGTGTAACTACTCATGTAACAGTCTTTAAATAGGGAAAACACTGAAGTGTTTGGTGGCTTCCCTGTTTGGTACCATAGGAGTGAATGGGTCTAGGCTAAATGCTAACACATTCACGACGCACTGTACAGTGCACGCATTGAAAAAATATAGATATGTATTAATTCGTCTAAGTTGAGGTAATAACAGTTTAATATGGCAAAAGGGTAGACTATTCCTTTAATCAAACATTGTATAGACAAGGCTGTTAAGTTTTGCTGCATTACTTTACTACTGTTTTTTATATAATAGTTTTCTACAACTTTACATCATTACAGATCTTCTTTTTCTGTTTGTTTAATCCTTGCAATGAACAGGTCACTATTAGCAATACTTCCACTCCAGTTTTCTCACCTGTCCAGGCGGCCTTCAAATTCCATTCATAGAAGAAGATAAGCTTTCCTTTCCGATTGTTAATGGATGCCTCTCCCTCCAACTTGCTGACCTCCGTGATCTCACACTTGCCTTCTTCAGCCTCCACCTGAATCCCCATCAGCAGTTCCTTGAGCTTCTCTGATGACCAGTTTGTGGCGTCCCTCTCCGTCCTACCAATATAAGGAACATCAGTCAAAATTAAAAATGTACTTTAAGCTAAAATTAATCCTGTATGTCATCTCTAAAGAAACTGAAAGAGATTGTAATAGTGAGATTTTTAAATTTGTAAATAGTAGTCTGTTCCTCTAGCTCAGCTTTGTGTACCCATTTTTTTTGTTGTTAGAAGATTCCCATTAGTTTCTTTAAGTTTTTTTTTATTTTTATTGAAGATGACATTTATCTAAACCTGTATATAAAAGGAGTTGCTGTCAAACAGGAGAACAAAGTCATGCTTTATCCTTAAGAAAATAAAATGCCCGTCTTGGCTGACAGCCTTCATTCTAACTGCTCAATTGCAGGAAACAACAAAAAAGTGAATGAATCTTGCAGAAACATGACAACTCAAATGACAATAAAAGAACATTTTATGATTTTTATGAATTTAAACGCGATGAAATCATACAGAAATACATGGAGCAGCAGATCGAGGTGAAAGTCATCTTATGAATCATGCAGCATGGCATGATCAACTAACGACGATGCTAACTAGACCGGTTCACTAGACATACAGCAGCATTTCAGATTAAACAAACACAAGACAAAAGACTTAACCTACAACAAACAACTGTTCCATATGTCTTCAAATAACGTTATCTCTTTTATAAGGCAATCGATTTACAGATGACAGCCCTGCTCAGTGGCCAGTGTGCTTTAGCATGTTAGCATCAAGATGGCTTGGGTAACTGTGTGTGTGAGGGAGCATGACACCGGCAGAGTCTTACCAGTGCCAGTTGTTGACATTTGTAGCATCCGCTCTCTCCTCCACGATCCAACGAGGGTCTCCTTCTCCCCATTTTGCCATAATAAATTGGAGTTAATTCAGATATTCAGCTGGAATTGAATAAACCAGGAAGCGTTATGTACGTGACACCGGCACGACCAGCTCGTTTCTGGAAACCTCTCGACTGCTGCCGCTGATTTTGTTGCCCGTAGAAATTACTGGAAACGGAATTGAGTCACACGCAAAGAGCTTCGTGCAGAAACAGGACAGCTTGAATTAAGGTTCCGCCTGAGAAGACGCTGACGCTGTAGATAGGGCAATGTTTTGGTTTTATTAAATAACAAAAAGTGACAATTCTTTAGTCAACCATACTTTTTATTCGAACAGTTTAGGGCCCAGGTTCAGGGCGTGTAATGCGCTGTGTGTTTGGCTAGATTTGTTATATTATTATACGAACGGGAAAAAGGTTTGCAAGATGATATTCAATTGCCATGACAACGACTTCACATGATTATCTTTGCTCTGTCATCTGCTCATTAAAATCATCTTATGAAGTTATTAATAATAACCAAACGTAATGCGCTTTTAATGGCAAGCTAGAACTGAGCTGTCACTGACTGCAAACAAACAGACGGAGGTAAGCCAACGTCGAAGGTCACTGTTGGTTGGCTCGTACAGCTAAAACGCACTACAATTTTAGAAAGACTGATACATTTTTTTTTTTTGGAAATCTAAACTACTAAAACTATATTGTATTAATAGGTATTAAATTATTTGTAACATGTCTTGAATTTTTTTGTTGTTTAAGTAACTAGAGCAAGTAATAAACAAGCATAGTATAAAATATGGGATTACAAAAAGTAAATTGGGTGATAACAGGGGATCCAAAAATTATAGCATAATATTTTAAACACCTTTGTTTATTTTATTACAATTTCAGAGATAATATAAATAGAACAGTCACATATCACAATAAACATCATTAACAATGGGGATGAATTTAAACCTTGCTTAATGTATAAAAATTGCCAACAATGTTAATAAATTAACAATTTATTCAAGGCATTTGTTAATATTGTTTTCATATAACAATAATATAATTTAAAGGTCCAGTGTGTAAATTTTAGCGGCATCTAGTGGTGAGGTTGCGAATTGCAACCAACGGCGTAGTCCACTGCTCACCCCTTGCTTTTGAAACACATAGAGAAGCTACGGTAGCTACCACCGGACAAACATGTCATCGTCGGAGACAACTTAGTAAAAAAAATTGTCCGTTAAGGGCTTCTGTAGAAAGATGGCGGCACAAAATGGTGACTTCCACGTAAGGGGACCCTCTTTGTATGTAGATAAAAAGGTCTCATTCTAAGGTAATAAACAGGGGCCGGATTCACGAAAACATTCTTAAGACAAAAAATAAGAAAGTTCTTAAGATAAATTCTAAGAAGTGCGTATAAGAATGTTCCTAAGTGCAATTCTCAAACATTTCTTAAGAAGTTCTCAATTTTTTTCTTAAGAATATCTTAAATTTGTGTCTTAAGAATAAAATGACAAGCTTTTAAATGAATTAAGATACCCTGCTAATGAGGTAACAATACACTTTTCCATTAATCTTTTGACTCGATCATTAACGCGATACAAACGAGTGATGCATTAAGACTACTACAGGATGTTATTCGCTGTTGTAACAGAGGCCAGCTAGTATTAAGGTGGTGTGTAAATATAATTCCATAATGTCCCAATCGGTCCGTCATGTGGGTCGAGCGCTCTGGGTGTGCATGCTTCACTCTCCATGCCCACGGCTTCGTCTCCCACGAACGCACTTCACCCTCCGCGTTTGTCTCTTGACGCTTCAAGAGACAAACGCGGAGGGTGAAGTGTGTTCGCGGTTTCGGAGCCCTCGACTCGACTCACATGACTGAGCGATTACCAGTTCGCCTCCCACTTAGAGCGACTTTTAGCTGTTAAGTAATTTCCCATTGAATGTAGGCTATTACGGAGGAAGTTAAATGTTTGCTAATATATTATCACTAATACTTATTTGTGTTTCATGACATATTACTGAGTAAGCCATTAAACTTCATTATATGAGTGTGAAATTCCTCTTTAAACTAATCTATGCGAAGTAAACTGATTACATTGTCATTTTAGACTACAAAATACAACATATCACATTTAAAACAATCACATTAACATTAACTAATAAAACATCTTACATTTTGAGATTTAAGTCAACTGTTAGGTTATCCTAACTTAAAGATGTTATTTAAGACATACTTAAGGAAAAAAATAAGAACTTTCTTAAGAAGCTTTTTTGAGAATACAAAATATTCTTAACTTCTTTCTTAAGCTTGAATTTAAGATAAAAATGGCAGTTAAGAAGATTTTTCTTCTTAAAGGAACAGTATGTATGATTGTGGCCAAAACTGGTATTGCAATCACAAAACTTGTGGCTAAAACTGGTACTGCAATCACACAACTGGTGGCCAATACACAACATGACAACATAAAGATCAGTTGAGGGCTGCAAGTTAACTCCACTTTAAATGACAATATCCTGGCCATACCGTTGTTGTGAGTGATATAAGTATTTGAAATGAAAATTATTTCTTAATGTCTAGTGACATATCAGGGCCATTTTATGATTAATTGATATAAATTTCTTACAGTATACTGTTCCTTTAAGAATGTTTTGTGAATCCGGCCCCAGATAACGGTTCATTATGAAAGGTCTTTGTACACCCCTGATAATATAGTTTTGTATATTATTTTGCATTTCTGTCAAGAGATCCTTCTAAAAATTACACACTGCACCTTTAAAAGTATTTAACCTATACCCAGATAAAATATATTCTGCCAATTCCATCCAAAAGTTTTAAACAACTTGATAAACAACAAATGAGCCAAGAAGACATGTCTTGAAGTTTGTAGCCATTTGTATGTAATGCTTGTGAGATAAAATAACAGTGAGATAAAAGACATTTTAACTAGTAGGTTGTTTGTAAACAAAAATTGTCGAGATTTGCTATATTTTACATCGCAAGGTCTAAAAAACCTAAAGTGTACTTTTTTTTGAGCAGATGTTTGCCGGTAACTTTTAAAAAACATTTAACATTTATGAAATATTTATAACTGTAAATATCTTTTAAGTGTTACTTTACTATATGGTACCCCACAGTTTTCTAATTGTGTAAAAGCACACACAAAAGCTTTTTCACCATATCAAGCACTGGTGTTAGGTATCATTTTAGAAAGCGACAAGAAATTCTAATATTGTGCAACAAAGAATAAACAAAAGCAGATTTCAGATAGCAGTTTCTCTTTCACATGATCTTATGAAAAAACTTTCTTTAGCAACATTGTTTATTCCAGATCCTGAATTTTAAATTAAAGAGAAGAATAAAATACTACCTACTATATTACTTGATGATATTTGAGTTGTCATAATTAGTACTACACTTTACATTTTCTTCAGCATACAGTACTTTTACACACAGTAGAGTGCACACATTGAAAGCCACATAAGTTCAAAATGTAATCTCTGAACTGTAGATAAGGATTTACTGGCATAAGGACTCATCTATTGGGTGATGTTACTGAGTGTTGTGTAAATAATGAGATGGGGTTACTTACCCTCAGATGATTTTTTGTGTGCAGAGACACAATGAAGCTTCTGCTTGTGGCTGCTCTCTTTGGGCTTTGCTTTGCCCAGCACGACCCAAACACTAAACATGGCAGGACCTCCATTGTTCATCTGTTTGAGTGGCGTTGGGCAGACATAGCTGCAGAATGTGAGAGATACCTGGCACCTAATGGCTATGCTGGAGTTCAGGTATGTGTAATAATATTAAATTCTTACTAATGTTAAAAATAACATTTTGCTACCATAAACTGAGACTGGAAATTATTGATAAATTAATGATTGAGTAAAACTCTTTTGATACAATTGAAACCTCTTGACATGCTTTTGTCATGCCAAGTCACCTTTATTTATGCAGCGCTTTATACAGTATAGATAAAATAGTATGTTTTGTAGTATATATACATTTACGTTTATTTACATTTAGCATTTTATCCAAAGTGACAAATGAAATGAGGGAAGTAAAAAGTTAAGTATAAATATTGCACATGCAATTAAAGGACTAGTTCACCCAAAAATTAAAATTCTCTTATATTGTTATAAACCTGTATACATTTCTTTGTTCTGATGACTACAAAGAAAAATGTTTTAAGGAATGTTTTAGGTAATATATATTTTTTTAATCATGAGCCCCATTCACTTTCATAGTATTCTTTTTTCCTACTAAGATCTTTTTGGTTTCAAACATTCCTCAAAATATCTTCCTTTGTAGTCACCAGAACAAAGAAATGTATACAGGTTTGTAACAACATGAGATTGAGTAAATGATGACAGAATTTTCATATATTCCTTTAAAGGGACACTCATCTTTTTTGAAAAATATAATAATTTTCTAGCTCCCCTACAGTTAAACATTTGATTTTTACCGTTTTGGAATCCATGCAGCTGATCTCCGGGTCTGGCTGTACCACTTTTAGCATAGCTTAGCATAATCCATTGAATCTGATTAGACCATTAGCATCGCGCTCAAAAATGTCCAAAGAATTTCATTTTTTTTCCTATTTAAAACTTGACTCTTCTTTAGTTACAATGTGTACTAAGACTGACGGAAAATTAAAAGTTATGATTTTCTAGGTCGATATGGCTAGGAACTATATTCTTATTCTGGCTTAATAATCAAGGACTTTACTGCCGTACCATGGCTGCAGCAGGCGCAAGATATTACGCAGTGCCCAAAAACCGCCCCCTGCTATTTAAATTTACCAATTTACCCTAACCCCTTTAATAGTGACTGCTTTACATTCAAATCGTAAAGGGATCTGCTACATTATCACAAATATACTTTGACATATGCGTTTGAATAAAATAATGCATATTAAATAAAATGGCTGTTTTTGATCTGACAGATCTCTCCCCCCAGCGAGAGCGTCGTAGTGACCAATCCCTGGCACCCTTGGTGGCAGAGGTATCAACCAATCAGCTACAACTTGTGCTCCAGATCCGGAACAGAAGCGGAGCTAAGGGACATGATCACTCGCTGTAACGATGTTGGGGTAAAGCAGAAGAAAGGCTTATCATAGTTAAAAAGCCTAATGACCACACTGAATGTTTTTAATGGCTTAATATAAATTATGTTAAGAGCATCACCTTTGTGCTACCATTTTATAGGTGAGCATATATGTGGATGCAGTGATTAATCACATGTGTGGAGCTTCTGGTGGAGAGGGCACTCACTCCAGCTGTGGAACATACTTCAACGCTAAAAACAAAGATTTCCCATCTGTCCCTTACTCATCATGGGACTTCAATGATGGCAAATGTAAAACGGCCCATGGAGACATTGAGAACTACAATGATATTTTCCAGGTTAATTTGTGGTTAGATCAACTTTTGACTTAATGGTGAAGGATATACAGTGAGTAAATTAAGTATTTGAACACCCTGCTATTTTGCAAGTTCTCCCACTTAGAAATCATGGAGGGGTCTGAAATTGTCATCGTAGGTGCATGTCCACTGTGGGAGACATAGTCTAAAAAAAAATCCAGAAATCACAATATATGATTTTTTAACTATTTATTTGTATGTGTCACGACAGGGTAGGAGAGACAGGACGCAAACGCAAGGTTCCAAATAAATAACATTTAATAATAAAAACACGAGGGCTGACAAGGTGAATACAGAAACTCAGGAACATGAACACAGGAACAGACAGGGTATCGAAGACAATGATCCAGCAGTGAGCAAACAGAAGACAGAGGTATATATACACACACAGACTAAATGACAAACAGGTGTGATGAGGCAGGTAATTAATCAATGAATGTCCAGGTGATAACAATCGGAACAGAGACAAGACATGACACGGATTAACCGTGACATTACCCTCCCCTCTACGAGTGGCTACCAGACACTCACATAAAACAACAAAACAAAGTCTGGTAGCGAGAGTCCAAGGGAGGGGTGGAGGGCTTGGGGACCCTGGCGAAGCCGGCAGCCGCCGGGATGAGACCAACAGGACGGTTGGCCGGACTGCGCCAGGAGAACCGGAGCGATCGCTCCGAGAACCGAGGCAGACGAATTACCCCCCTCCTGGGAATCGTCGACGATCAGATGCCCCCGGAAATCATCTCCCATCCCCTCGCGGAAACGGAGACCCTCGGTAGCCACCCCGGGGAAATGATCGGGCATGGTCCGTTCCGGATCCCCCTGCGAGCAGGATGGTGGTCCTCCGAGGGACCGACGACGACGACTCAACCGTTGGGGGACCGCCTGGGCCGATCCTCCTCCCGCAGGAGCGAGCGATCGCTCACGGTGGTCCCCAAGAGACATCGGGGCTGATGGGGAATGAACCCCGATGTCACTACTCCCCCTCGACGAAACTCCTGGGGGAGCCGCCCTCCGTGAACCTGCTGCGTCCAGTTGGGCTGGATCATTCTGTCACGACAGGGTAGGAGAGACAGGACGCAAACGCAAGGTTCCAAATAAATAACATTTAATAATAAAAACACGAGGGCTGACAAGGTGAATACAGAAACTCAGGAACATGAACACAGGAACAGACAGGGTATCGAAGACAATGATCCAGCAGTGAGCAAACAGAAGACAGAGGTATATATACACACACAGACTAAATGACAAACAGGTGTGATGAGGCAGGTAATTAATCAATGAATGTCCAGGTGATAACAATCGGAACAGAGACAAGACATGACACGGATTAACCGTGACAGTATGATACAGCTGCAAATAAGTATTTGAACACCTGTCTATCAGCTGGAATTCTGACCCTCAAAGACATGTTAGTCTGCCTTTAAAATATCCACCTTAGTGATGGGTCGTTCGCGAACGAGCCGCTCTAAGAGCTGATTCTTTGTAGCGAACGAGCAGAGCCGAATCTTCAGACGCATGCAGGGGTGGAAGAGTCGGCTCTTCTAAGGGAGCCGTGCCAGAAGAGCCGAATCTATGAAAGAGCCGGACTGCCATCACTAAAAGGTAGAGCCGGAGCTTGAGCCGAAAGAGCCGAATCTATGGAAAGAGCCGGACTGCCCATCACTAATCCACCTCCACTCCATTTATAATCCTTATTAGATGCACCTGTTTGAGGTCGTTATCTGCATAAAGACACCTGTCCACCCCATACAATCAGAAAGAATCCAACTACTAACCAAGACCAAAGAGCTGTCCAAAGACACTAGTGACAAAATTGTACACCTCCACAAGGTTGAAAAGGACTACGGGGAAATTGCCAAGCAGCTTGGTGAAAAAGGTCCACTGTTGGAGCAATCATTAGAAAATGGAAGAAGCTAAACATGACTGTCAATCTCCCTTAAACTGGGGCTCCATGCAAGATCTCACCTCGTGGGGTCTCAGTGATCCTAAGAAAGGAGAGAAATCTGCCCAGAACTACACCATAGGAGCTGGTCAATGACCTGAAAAGAGCGGGGACCACCATTTCCAAGGTTACGTTCGTAATACACTAAGACGTCATGGTTTGAAATCATGCATGGCAAGGAAGGTTCCCCTGCTTAAACCAGTACATGTCCAGGCCCATCTTATGTTTGCCAATGACCATTTGAATGATTCAGAGGAGTCATTGGGAGAAAGTCAGTTGTTCAAATACTTATTTGCAGCTGTATCATACAAATAAAAAGTAAAAAAATCATACATTGTGATTTTTGGATTTTTTTTTAGATTATGTCTCTCACAGTGGACATGCACCTACAATGACAATTTCAGACCCCTCCATGATTTCTAAGTGGGAGAACTTGCACAATAGCAGGGTATTCAAATACTTACAATATTTTCCTCACTGTATATGTTCCTGTAGTTGACTTGTTGATTATGTGTCAATAGGTCAGAGATTGTCGCTTGGTGAGTCTCCTGGATTTGGCCCTGGAGAAGGATTACGTCAGAGAAAAAGTGGCTGAATATCTGAACAAACTGATTGACATAGGTGTGGCTGGATTTAGAGTGGATGCTTGCAAGCACATGTGGCCTGGTGATCTTAGTAATGTTCTCGGTAGACTCAAAACCCTGAACACCACCTGGTTTTCACCTGGTACCAAGCCTTTTATTTATCAAGAGGTATTTCCATCACATCATGGTCAGAAGTGACTAAAATGGTTGTTGAAAGCATTAACACAAATGTCTTTTAAGGTTATTGACCTGGGTGGAGAGTCCATTAAAGCCAGTGATTATTTTGAACTTGGTAAGGTGACAGAGTTCAAGCACTGTGCGAAACTAGGGACAGTTATTCGTAAATGGAACGGAGAAAAACTAAGTTACCTTAAGTATGCAGACTTCATACAAAGATATCATTAAGATTAAATGCCTCTTGTAGATATGATGTTCACTGGTGGTTTGTATTAGGAGCTGGGGAGAGGGCTGGGGTTTCATGCCCTCTGATAAAGCTTTGGTGTTTGTGGATAATCATGATAATCAGAGAGGCCACGGTGCTGGTGGAGCTTCTGTTTTAACATTCTGGGACTCCAGGTAAAATCTTTAGAGATTCCTTTAAAATGACATTGAGGCATTACTGAGCACAAATCGCTGATGAATCCTTCTTCTTTCTATTGACAGCAGTATTTTTTAAATTGTATATTTTTCAGGATGTACAAAATTGCTACGGGATTCATGTTGGCTCATCCATACGGTACGACCAGAGTGATGTCTAGCTACCTCTGGGATCGACACTTTGTTAACGGAAAGGTAAACACTTTCAAGGTTTATACTTTTTTAATTAAATAGAAGCCTTATAATTGGTGAAACCTATATGATTATAGAAAATGTAACAGTATTATTTAATATCACATGATCATGCCTAATGTGCAGGAACATATTGAAAAAAATATATTTTTGGTAAAATACAATGCAGGATCAGAATGACTGGATGGGCCCTCCAAGTAATGCAAATGGATCCACTAAACAAGTACCCATTAACCCAGACACCACCTGTGGGGATAAGTGGGTGTGTGAGCACAGATGGCGCCAAATCAGGTTGGTGTGATTATTATGGGTTTTATTCAACCCTTATTAAATATCAAAACCATGTCATTTATGTTAACTCTGTGCTGTCTGTTTACAGAAATATGGTCATTTTTCGCAATGTTGTCAATGGCCAGCCTCTCAGCAACTGGTGGGACAATGGCAATAATCAGATCAGCTTTAGCCGTGGCAGCAAAGGATTCATTGTGATCAATAATGATGATTGGTGAGATTTATACCTACCTTAGCTGTATTTTAATGTGTTATGAATATGAACCAAACAAGTAAATGCATTTTTACACAAACACCTAGGGAAATGAAAGTGACCCTGAACACCAGCCTTCCTGAAGGAACATACTGTGATATCATCTCTGGAGATAAGAGTGGCAACAGTTGCACAGGGAAAAAGATCTCAGTGGGTTCAGATGGACACGCCACTTTTAAAATCAGCAACACAGAGGAGGATCCATTTATTGCCATCCATATTGAATCTAAACTATAGATTCAGTGAGAAGAAAATGATATGAAAGCAACGTCACTCAAAGCAAGACACAAGACACATAAAATTTCATCATGACATTAAAAGACCCTTATAAGTAGTCTAAGAATTAAGCGTGTCAGTGTTATCAGATAATGGTACATTTATTTACAACATTGCTAATTTACTGTATTTGGAAGTGCCCTTTTAAAATTTTATTGATCAAAGTATACGAATTTTACCACACAATTTTGGTCAATTCATTACAAAATAAACGGAAAACATTAGATAAAATACATTTGGGAAAAGACTGCGTTTCCCACAAACCCATTTACCAGAGCAGACCATAGTTCTAACTCCCAGTGAATCCATGGGATGAACAGATCTAATGGCAATCACTTCGGAGTAACCTATGATTTAGTGCCTTGCTCATTGGCACAATGGTGACAAATCTTATTCACTGCAGATTTGGGTTACACTTTATTGCAAGGCATCCCTGTTACAGTGTAATAATACATTTAAGTACAGAGTAATTATAATTAACAGTACTTGTTATAGGATTTGGGACTTGTTAGGGTTAAGTAAGTGCATGTTAATATCATTTTTACAGTCTGTGGTAAATATGCACAATTTATTGTTATTAATATAATAGCTATGACCCTGCTGAAAAAAAAAACAATAAAACCATTACAGAAAATTTGAATGGTTTCCATTAAAATACCAATTAGGAACCATTAGCTTTTACCATTAAAACCACTACACTGCCATATTCCATTAGAACCAATACATACCATTAGAGACCAACAAAGACCAATACACTGTAGCGTGTTTTGGGCCATATTCCATTAGAACCAATAAAATTCCCAATAAAACCAATAGATTTTCTGTGATGGTGTCTATTTTTTTAGCAGGGGACGTAGTGGCGTAACCTGAATGTTATATTGTTCTCATAAACCAAAAGGCTTTAAAAACGTACAACTTTTTATTAAAAAAGCAAAAGGTTTTCTGTGAGGATTGGTTTTTAGGGGGTTGGGATAAAAAATGTATTAGCTCTGAATAAACATGGTTTAGGTTAAGCCTAAGGACTAGGCCTTAGTTATAGGACATTTAAGTAGTTTTTACAAACATAACTTACCAAAAACATTACTTGTCTGCATCTTGAAACAAAACAATGGCACTGGTTTATGGGCAAGAAGTTTTTAAATTACAGCTCAAACACGCATTTTAGTCTAGGACTAGGATAAGTCTTGTCAGGGGAAACATTACACTACATTACATTGGACGGTTAGTCTGGTGAGTTAATGAGGTAACTGTTACTGAACACAAACAAGAATATTCTTGAAGAAACGCTACATCTTGGTAAAGTATTAGTTATGAAGAAATAAGTTAGCTAACAGGAACCGTAAGTCTTGTCAGGGGAAACTGCCCGTTATGTGTTTGTGTGTTACAGCCAGATAAATGTACAATGTTTGTTTTTGTTTTTTATTTGTGTATCTAATTTAGACGATAACTATGCTTTTCTAAATCTAATTAGAATAATTAAATGAGTTACTGAAATACTTATTTATGAGTCCAAAAATGTATGGCTACTTTTAGTGGACTGCTTTGCTCACTGCCCAGTTCGACGACCCATGATGACGTTACATTTGCAGCGCGCACTTCAGGCGCGAAAATAGGCTTGTTCTATTTCATGCGGCGCTGCTAGGCAGGCGGATGACGTCGAAGTGCCGCGAGAGCGAGACGAAATTACACTTCGTATGATTTCTTGAATCGTTCTCGCGGTACTTTGACGTCATCCGGCTGTCGGTTGTTGCAGCGCCGTATGAAGTCGAACAAGCCTGATGATGACTGTAGCCTACATTACATTGGGCGGTTAGTCTGGTGAGTTAATGAGGTAACTGTTACTGAACACAAACAAGAATATTCTTGAAGAAACGCTACATCTTGGTAAAGTATTAGTTATGAAGAAATAAGTTAGCTAACAGGAACCGTAATAAACATTAGTGGTAAACCTTCTACGTGATGTCATGTAACGAGCGACCCTTTAGTGTTTTTTACGAAACTAACGTATAATGTCGGAAGTGGCATAAAATAAGATAACTTAAGCTTATAACGATTTTAGAGTAAAGTAGTTTGGCCTTTGGGACGAATGTTTATATGCGGTAGTATCTACATATTACCAACAGATGGCACAAAAAAACAATGGAAGTGTGGTTTAGGATTTACTTAATTTTTTTATCGAAAAAATGTAGAGGCACGAATGCATTGTATACTTAATCTAGTAGTGGATGTATATTGTGCAAAGTTTTTATTATGTGGTAAAATGTATTTAACTTTTAATATTTAACTTTTTTCTGTGATTTGCTAAGATAAGTTGCTAGGCGTCACTTGTGATGTCCAGTCAGAAAAAAACAAAACAACATGAACAAGATTAACAGAAGTAGATTAGTAGATAGCCACAAAGCAATGATGTTAGGACAAAAGCACACCCTTTATTTTAGCCCTGTTTAGCAATGCTATTCATCATGTTTAACAATGTTATTCATTATGTTATAAATCTCTGTTGAGGCAGAAAGATGCTGCGTAGCAGCACTGAAGAGGTGACACCTGGCTCCAGCTCTGACCCTGGACCAAACAGCAGTACTGTAACCCCGTTTAACTCGATCAACTATGGTCAGGCAATCTGCAGACAGCTGGATCCCCAATCGTCTTCTGTTCTGCAGACTTCATTTGGATCAGATGATGTTGGGAACGGTCTATGCCCAGGATCAACAGGTGCTGCTGATACCGGTGGTCTGACAACTGTGTTCACTGAAACACCACCGGCTGAAGGTGACAAAGGAACTACACCTAAAATATAAGATGAAAATCTAAATGACTAAAGTCAAATGGAAGATCAACAACTAAATGTGTTGACACTAAACTGTGACACAGACCTGTTATAAGTTTTTTTTTAGTAACGATTAAAGGGCCATGTCACAAGACTTTTTTAAGATGTAAGATAAATCTTTTGTGTCCCTAGAGTACACATGTGAGGTTTTAGCTCAAAATACCTTATAGATAATTTATTATAACATTATAATAATAACTACACCTAAAATATAAGATGAAAATCTAAATGACTAAAGTCAAATGGAAGATCAACAACTAAATGTGTTGACACTAAACTGTGACACAGACCTGTTATAAGTTTTTTTTTAGTAACGATTAAAGGGCCATGTCACAAGACTTTTTTAAGATGTAAGATAAATCTTTTGTGTCCCTAGAGTACACATGTGAGGTTTTAGCTCAAAATACCTTATAGATAATTTATTATAACATTATAACATTTCAATTTCTAAATTTTTCATGTGCTTGCAGAGAATGGTTTACTAAAACTAAGTTGCTGGGTTGATCTTTTTCACATTTTCTAGGTTGATAGAAGAACTGGTAACCCAATTATAGCACTTAAACATGGTAAACAAGTCAGATTTTCATGCCATGGCCCCTTTAAGAATCATTTAACAAGCATAATACCTCATAGATGAGTATGTGTAAGCTTATGAATATACATGTACATGTTATTTGGACTGAGTAATTTGATTAGATTAGACCTATTCTTGCTGGATATTCACATTAAAATAGGTTTTTAATAAACAGATTCACACACTAGATCTGTCATTTCTTCTCAGCTCAGGAGCAGGTGAATTTGAGGATCATTTCGTCAGTGGGTTCATCTGGTCCGACTGTCCTGTCAAGGAGCTTCAGCACCCCACATTTGAGGACTACGCCTGCACGCACATACCATGGCCAAACACCTCAGAGAGACTGCAGTATGCAAATAACTATACTGCAACTTTAGCTATGTTTTTTCCTAAAGTGATTGCTAATTGCTTTGCAAATCTTTAATACAGTGACATCATCTTCATCTGCAATGCTGTCTCATTCCGCCTCTGTGTTAGTGGCTGTGGTGGAAGGTCGTGGTTTAGCTCGTGGGGAGATTGGCATGGCCAGTATCAACATGAAATGCCCAGAACTGGTACTTTCACAGTTTGCCGACACTGGAACGTATGCCAAGGTAATAATATGTTGCACAAAATGGAGCTTGTTTCAAAAATGAAGATACTTTTTAGTGGCTGACAGTTTAATAATACACAATGTATGATAACTATGGATGCAGTATTTTATGCATTTGTATTCGGTAAATTGTCTGAAAATAACGTTGAATGTTATTTAGGTAATTACCAAGTTGCATAACCTGATGCCTCTTGAAATTCTGATGCCAGACACTGCTAGTGTAAAAGGACAAGGAACCAAACTCTACAACCTCATCACAGAGTCCTTCCCGGTATTATGCACTGTTTTTAACTTACTATCTCCAATCTAAATCATGCTAGGGTGACAGTGTGTAGGTTGTAAATTACAACTTTTGTCATTGATTCAGCATGCACCTTCATCCTAATTAATTAAAGATAAATAATGACCACTGCCGCTTTCCATCTGAGTGCTGAACATGTCCTTTTGCTTCCTGTCCAGTCAGTCACATTTACTGCCATTCTAAGGAAGTATTTCAATGAGAAGAAGGGCCTGGAGTACATACAGCAGCTCTGTGTGCCTGAGTATAGCACTGTCCTGATGGAAGTGCAAACCAAGTAAGATCCACTATTATGAGGTCAGCGCATAAAAAAAAACCAAAATATGCATTATATCATAGGTGACCTTTCACTAGTGTCAGAGTAAATTATTTGCATGTTTTAGTTTTGTAAAAGATAAGAGATAAATTGCAATAATTAGTTGTAATAATGAAAGTATTATTTAAAATAATACAATGTGTCTTGTTTATAGATACTACTGCCTGGCATCTGCATCTGCCCTTCTTAAATACATTGAGTTTGTTCAGAACTCCGTATACGCTCCTAAGTCAGTAAAAGTGACCTTTACAGGCAGCGAGCAGACAGCCATGATTGACACAATATCGGCCAGCAACTTAGAGCTAGTAGTAAACAACAGAGATCACAGGTAGGTTATAATTATGGATGCACCGAAAAAAATAATAATTTTGTGCCAATACTGATATTCAGGGTTCCCACGGTTTCTTGAAAGTTGGTGAGTCTGGGGAAAAAAATTCAAGGCCCTGGGAAGTTTTTGAAAATATACATAGATACAGGTCATTGAACGTGCTTGAATGTATTTTATGCAAGAAGTTTTCTGCAAAAAAATCCCTATTCCCTGTATAGTGTAGGGAAATATCATAAAAATTCTAGACTTTTTAAGCACACATGCTAAACTGTTCACTTTAAATGCTCATATCTTCCGTATGTTGATTCATACCAAAATGCTTTTTTGCATAGTTGTGTTTGACACATGAAAACGTCTCGGTTACGTATGTAACTGTTGTTCCCTGAGAAGGGAACGAGACACTGCGTCTCCCTTGCCATACTTCCTGCGTCCCTGTAACGCCGTCTTTGGCAATATTTCAGATAGCGATATACTTCCTGGCTTCCGCGTCACCCTGTCTTTGTCTTTAAGCCTCACCATTGGTTGAATTTGATATACACATTCAGACGCACTTTCCCCCTGGAGGCGTCCCCAAAGTGTCACCGCAGTGACGCAGCGCAAGTTCCCTCGAAAGGGAACTGTAACAATGTATCTTAAAAGGTAACACAATGTAACCTTGCTCTTACTTGAAATGTGTCCCCACATTTAGTCCTTGAATTTGAGGGTATTGGACCTGGAAAGTCCTTGAAAAATCCTTGAATTTGAAGTTTACTAAGGTGTGGGAACCCTGGATATTTACTTACTTAAAATGAGATCTGCTGATATCAATAGATAACGGTATTTTTTTTTACTTTTTTATTATCAAGTGCAGAGCATACAAACTGCAACTCTAAAGTCATTGTCATCCAATTCAAGGATGAGTTCTGATGCATAAGTTCGGCCCCTTTTGATTGCCAAGATACAGTATAATCTGCCCTGATTATAGGCAGATACGTTGGTGCATCCCTAGTTATAATGATTGACAGTTACTTTTATTCTGTGTTTACATTTTGTTAATATAAATAGAAGCTATGTGTATTACTGTACATTCCTAGTATGCATTCAAATGGCAGTAACAGAATGCTGTTTTATGCAGAAGTGATCACACTCTGTTTGGCGTGTTAAACTACACCAAGACCGCTGGTGGCACAAGAAGGTTACGCTCCAATATTCTCGAGCCCCTGCAGGATGTGGCCACTATTAACTCACGCCTGGATAGCATACAGGTAATCAGCTGTCATGTTCATCTTTCTGCAGTTTTTTCTTGGTTGAGAAAAGTCATACGAGCTCTGTACATGGTAATGACATACTGTGAGCCTCATACGCGACTGTTTCCTCCTTATGTTAACCTTGTGCATGCACAAGACAGCTGGAAAACAGGCCAATCTAAACATAAAACCAACTGTGACGTTACAGTCGAGATGTACGCCCCAACATTAAATTACACATTAATTAAGTTCAATGTTGTTACAATGCTAAAAACAAAATTGTGACTGCTGAGTTAGCACTATATGCTAGTTAATTCTATATGCTAGCATTTAGGCTGAAGTTCTACTATTTACAGTTATGTTTTGCGGGTCCATACTGAAAAAACACAAAACTTACCACTCAGAAATGTCCATTAACAATCTCCAAACTATTGATTTTTCCTCAAATTTCTGTATCCTTGTCTGATACAGGCTCAAATATAAGGTCTGTTTACACCAGGGTTCCCACGGGTCCCTTACAGGGTCCCTGTAACGCCGTCTTTGGCAATATTTCAGATAGTGATATACTTCCTGGCTTCCAGGTCACCCTGTCTTTGTCGTTAAGCCTCACCATTGGTTGAATTTGACACATTCAGACACACTTACCCCTGGATGCGTCCCCAAAGTGTCATTGCAGTGACGCAATGCGAGTTCCCTCGAAAGGGAACTGTAACAATGTATCTTAAAAGGTAACACTATGTAACCTTGCTCTCACTTGAAATGTGTCCCCACATTTAGTCCTTGAATTTTAGGGTTATTGGACCTGGAAAGTTCATGAAAGGTCCTTGAATTTGAATTTAACTTAGGTGTGGGAACCCTGGTTACACACACACAGCTATTCTAAAGACCTGCTCTGACAAACAGCCAATCAGAGCAGAGCTCACATTATTATCCATGACCCTTTCAAATAAAGTAATAATAGACCATTTCAAGGGCAAATCATAAGGTTGTAAATGGACATGTTAAACCGTCTCTGGATGATTTTTGTACATAATAAAGCCACATACCTTCTATGTAGATATCAGATAACAATTTAACATATTATTTCAATGCATTCTTTGGCACTTTTAATTGTATCTTTGATCTTTTTCCAGGAGTTATTGCAGAATGAGGAGCTCTTCTTCGGATTAAAGAATGGTAATTTTATTTTATACATCTCAGTTCTCAGTTTTATAAACGTTGGTTTCTTGTCCTTTTTATTTTTATCTGGCTTTGTGAACTTCTCACTGAGCAATTTGCTTTTATACATGGCGACTTAACAGTTAGGATTGTGGTCTCAAAGTCTTTATAGTTTTTGAGTATGACCACCTGAAATCCAACTATCATAATACATTATTATTAGCCAGATGCCTGAACGCCATATAGCTGGCACTACATGGAAAAACTGTATTGATGTTGTTCTCTGATTCACAGCTATTGGAAACTTCTTGGACATAGATGAGCTGCTGTCTGCTCTTATTCAGGTCCCAAAGCAAGAGACGGTATGAAAGACAGACTTAAGAGATGTTTTGTGAATGACGGCTTGTGTAATTATTTCATTCAGTGTAGTTCAGGGAAATTTTATGTGTGAGAAATTTATTGGTGTTTTTTAAACACAATGGTAATGTAATCTTTCATTGTCCAGCTTAGTGTTCAGTGACAACTATAAGTGCCACTAGTAGTGTAGACACTGAGTTTTCCATTTTTTTTTTCAATTTAGGTATCGGTGGCTGAAGCAAAAATAACACAAGTAATTCAGCTGAAGCACGTTCTGGAATTGGTCCCGCCACTGAAGGTTAGAATTGTCTGTACAATTTCAAATATAGTGTAAGTATTAAAAGGACACTCCACTTTTTTTGAAAATATGCTCATTTTCCAGCTTCCCTAGAGTTAAACATTTGTTTTTTACCGTTTTGGAATCCATTGAGCTGATCTCCGGGTCTGGCGCTACCACTTTTAGCATATCTTAGCATAATCCATTGAATCTGATTAGACCATTAGCATCGCGCTAAAAAATAACCCAAGAGTTTGGATATTTTTTTATTTAAAACTTCATCGTGTACTAAGACCGACGGGAAATTAAAAGTTGCTATTTTCTAGGCAGATATGGCTAGGAACTATCCTCTCATTCTGGCGTAATAATCAAGGACTTTGTTGCTGTAATATGACTGCAGCAGGCGTAGTGATATCACGCACTGCCCGAAAATAGTCCTCTGCCATTGAAAGTTACTAAGGGGACTATTTTCGGCTGCTGCGTAATATCATTGTGCCTATAGTCGGTCTTAGTACACGATGTAACTGCAGAAGAGTCAAGTTTTAAATAGGAAAAATATCCAAACTCTTTGGTTATTTTTTAGCACAATGCTAATGGTCTAATCAGATTCAATAGATTATGCTAAGCTATGCTAAAAAGTGGTAGCGCCAGACCCAGAGATCAGTTGAATGGATTTTAAAAAGGTAAAAATCAAATGTTTAACTCTAGGGGAGCTGAAAAATCCCTTTTAATATGTCCCTTTAATATTAGACACAGTTACATCTCTATCTTCACATTTTGATTATGTTATAGATCCTAGTTAGGAATGCATTTCATACATTTCAGTGTGTTCACTGTTCAGTGACAAATACCTTTGCTAATACATTCAAATGGGGTAGTTATACATTTGTTAATCTCTATTTTTTACAGTGTATAGTAATATGCATTGTATCATTTGTATCGTATTGCCAACATATCATAATAGTTTGTATCGTGCCTCATGTGCCATGATACAGTGGTTAAAATAAGTATTAAAAAAAGTCACAATTTTCTCAGTTAACATATTTCTAAAGGTGATATTGAAATGCAAGAATTTTTCACAAGATGTTTGGACCAACCCATCCAATCCACACATGCAAAGAAATCAAAACATAGATGTCCATAAATTAATTTATGTGTAATAATGTAAAATGACACAGGGAAAAGTATTGAACATGTCATTTATCTAATACTTTGTACAAAAGCCATTGTTGGTAATAAAAGCTTCAAGTTGCATCCTGTATGGAGAAACTAGTTGCATGCATTGCTCAGCTGTGATTTTGACCTATTTTTCCACACAAACAGTCTTCAAATCTTAAAAGGTTCTGTGGGCCTCTTCTATGAACTCTGATCTTTAGTTCTTTCCATAGATTTTCAATTGTTTTAGGTCAGGTGATTGGCTGAGCCATTCTAGCAGCTTTATTTTCTTTCTCTGAAACCAATTGAGAGTTTCCTGGCTTTGTGTTTGGGTTAGGGTTTAACCATTATGAGATGTTTCTTGCGTGACACCTTGATATTGAGACATTATTTTATAGGCCATCATTTGGGACTGATTATTTGCATTGACAAGGGTATTGCTTTTTATTACTGACTGTCTTGGCATTTCATGCCTTTTTGCACCTCCTTTTCTTCAGGGGTTCAATACTTTTGCCTGTGTCATTTTACATGGGATACTTCACCCAAATAGGGATAGTTCACCCAAAAATGACATTTCTGTTATTATTTACTCATCCTCATATTGTTCTAAACCATGTATGAGTTTGTTTATTCTGTTAAACACAAAAGAAGATATTTTGATAAATGATAGTAAGCACACAGTAGACTGTACTAATTGACTCCCATAGTATTTGTTATTCCTACTATGGAAGTCAATAGGTACAGTCTACTGTGTGCTTACCATCATGACGGGTTTAATACTTATTTTACCAGCTGAATGTATCTTATCATGAGGCCCATGCCAATACACAGCCCTAGCTAATATAAGTACCAAATGTCAAGACTGACATTGAGGATAGACATATTTTTTTAAAAGTGTGTTATTGTCTTAAGGTTCTGTATCATGTTTAATTATTATGAATTTAATTTCATGATTTATTAAGACATATTTAGCATCAGCTGAATGACACAGTGAAAAACATTACAACCCTGTAACTGTACAATAATTTTCTCCCTGATTAGGCAAGGTTAAAACATTCGAAAACAGCATTGTTGGAAGCATATTATACTTCACTTGAAGACAGTAGGTAATGACTTTTACACACTCCCTAACTGTAGCTATATTCAGCTCTGTGAACTATATTTGCATACATGAATGTGCTTGCATCTTATACTGACCTTTTAAGTCAAACATGAAACATGAGCCTGTTCTTCAATAAGATGCACAGTGCTCCTGTGCATATAGTAAAAACAGAAGGCTCTTAGGGCTCAGTCACACCAAAAGCGTTTATGGCAGTTGCAGGCGCCTTTTTTGAATAATATTCTATGGGCAGGGCGCGTTTGCGCGCTGTTTAATGCGCGCCGAGCGCCTTGCGGTTTTCTGCCGCCTGCCGCGCACGCGTTTTTGAAGGAGCGCTGAGAGCGGAGAAGCGCCTGACGTCATTCGCGTCTTCCATTGTCCAATCGAATGAGGGGAGAGGCGGGCCTTACGTTGTGGTGAGGGAAGTTTACAGTTGCTTTGAAGAACCGGACTCCACTCGCTCACTCCCCTGCGTGTTTGTGCACCTCTCACCCTCAAACAAGGTCAGAGCAAGCGTCCTCTTTTTAAAGTTTCTGCTAATATGACAGTTAACAGCAAAAGAGCGCTCACGCTTCAATATTTGATTGACAAGACAGCTGACTCGGTGGTTGCTTAGCAATATGAAAAGCCGCGCCGCACTGCTCTTTTTTAAAAAAGGCAGTGCGTCGCGCCTTGCGTTTGCAAGCGTTTAAAGCGCTTTTGGTGTGACTGGCCCCTTAGAGTACAACGTGTGTACAACGTCAGAAAAAAATTGTCAAAATATATACCCTTAAAAGAATTAAAGCTTTACACCTAAAAAGTTCATATACCTCAAAGATACGTACTAGTATCTTAGAGCAGTGGTTCTCAAACTGGGGGCCGGGGCCCTCAGGGGGGCCGCGAGATGGTGCTAGGGGGGCCCCGGTTTTAAGACATTTTATAAAATACATTCAATTATCATGAATTCTGTGTAATTAAACCTAAAAAAAATAAAATAAGGCTACTAACCAACAGCACTACTTTGTATAACTTAATATGTTTTGTTTAATTAAAATGTTAAATTTTAGAACATTTTTTTTGTCATAAATTTTCTTTGGGGGGGCCACAAAGGAATGCACCGTACACAAGGGGGGCCGCACGCGGAAAAAGTTTGAGAACCACTGTCTTAGAGGATGTACTTATTGGTACCAAATGTATACATATCTGTACCTAATGGAACATATTAGGACTTTTTTAAAGGGTACTGCCCTAGCTGGCATACATATGAAGAGCTCAGATAAAAAAATCGTCTAACACAGAGGTCTCAAACTCAAACTGGCTTGGGGCCATTTCTGAAATGGACATCTTGTCGGAGGACCACAGAGCAATTTTAACATAAAAAACACAATATTTATTTATTATAATGTTGCATTTAAATTCTATGATTTAACATACAATACTTAAAAATATAAACCTTTTATATAAATCTAAATCTTTTTTATACATTATTTTATAACAGTACGTAAAGCTTTTCCTAACCTTATCTTAAATATTAAAACCTTGCACTTAAATAACAAATTCAATTTCTTGAATACATTTATAAACTATTATAGCCTACATTTTTTAATAACAAAATTTTTATTTCTGTTTTAATTTATTTCAGATTTTTTGTTGTCTTGATTATGTTCCATCTCTTTAAAAATGAATATTACTGCTCTATGTGTACAGTAACTGCATAGCAAGCAACATAATGATACACTATATTAGATATATTTCATTATACACTTAGATTGAGATAAGTGAGCTGCTGCTGCATACATAGGCTCCTTTTATCTTTTGCACATTTCTTCCTATCTTTTCTCTTTTCATAACCTGGGCACCTGCTGATGGCTTTTCCTTATATGTAGTTTAATATGTGATGCATTACATTTACCGCTCACATTCCTTATGAGGTATCGCCAATGGAAGCTGTAACTTGAACTTACAAACCCCGCCATAGTAACACATGAGTAACCCCAAGTTACAGCTCTTAAATCGGCCCCTTAAACATCAATAATTAAATGATTATAAAACGAAGTAAATAAAAATCTTTTTGCGGGCTGGATTGTTATATTATTGATAGCAGACGCGGGCCTCAGAAAGGGGTAAGGAGGGCTGCAAATGGCCCAAAGGCTGGGAGTTTGAGACCACTAACATGTTTCTTGTAAATAAGCAATTTTTATCAGACTCTTAATGGATTCTGCCATCAAACCGGTATTTCTGAATGACCTGAGCCCTGGATTAAGCAGATTTGAAGCAAAAAACGTATGATACGTGCCGAAAGCATTCGGTTTATATCATTATCTCATTTTTGACGTAGGTGGCGTTTAGCGGCTTTTGAATCTGAGCTCATAATTTGTCAGATTTTTATATACAGAAATGCAATCATTGCTTTATATATGTAGTGTCATCTTGTACAAAGCCCATCAGTTATAGCAATGTCTTAATTTTTACTGTCCTAATTGCACTACTTAAGGTTTAACAGCATTCTGGACCAGATAAAATCCATGATAAATGATGACACCAGCTACATGAAAAGCGGTCTGCACATGCGCACACAGAAGTGCTATGCTGTGCGACCCGACGTCAATGAGTTTCTAGACATTGCAAGGCGGGCCTACACAGAGGTAGTAGATGACATTGCAGGTAAGCTCCGTATACGTCAAAGTGGGATTTATTGTAATTTTCCTCTGCAGGGCAGAGAGAAAAAATATAATATTCCTAGAAACCTTGGTGGAAACCAACAACATTCTAGTGACATTTTCATGTGTTGTCCTTAACTAGACACATCTCTGTTATTTTTGGAACAACACACTTTCTGTTGTTTTAACACATCTTGTGTTGTCCCTGAAAATCAACACTAAATGACACATAATGTGTTAAATAGGATAACACAAAACAACACATCTTTCTTAAAATGTACAGATGCACATTTGTTTTGTATGTCCCTAAGGGCCAATTCACACTGGTCAATGTGAAACCCCTGTTGGCAGTTGTTGGATCAAAGTAAATGAGACTTTAGAATGTGGGTGTCTGTTGGTGTCTGTTGGTATCTGTTGGTGTCTGTTGGAGTTGGTAGTTGTCTGACCAGTGTGAATTGGCCATGTACTGCCACAGCCTAAATAGGTAATTTTAAAAAAGGCACCTGTAGCTATGACTACTTAGATCTATTCACATTCCATATATGTTAGTCATGAACATTAGCATTGTTGTTTTCATGGATTTTTTTGTGTGGATCAGGATTGGTTGATCGTCTTGGAGAAAAGTACAGCCTTCCCCTACGGACAAGTTTCAGCAGTGCACGAGGATTCTTTATTCAAATGAGACTGGAGGGTGTGATTTTACCTGGAGGGAAATTACCAGAGGAGTTCATTAAAGTACATGAAAGATTCTATCAGAAAAGATTATGTAATGTAATATACCACTATATACATACATAATCCGCATTATGTAGCTGAAAGTATGTTGACAATTCTTCTAATGGATTTGGTTATTACCGGTTAGGGCCGTTTTTATTTCAGCATGACAATGACTATGTAGTATGTACAACGCAATATAAAAATGTAAAACTGAATGCAGTATTGAAGAACTTAACTGGCCTACACAAAGACCAGATATGGGAGCAGATTAACAAAACATAAATTTTTTTTAGATTTTCTTCTTAAAATCAAAATGTAAAATTATTATTTAAGAAAACTGTACAAAATATTTTAATATACTTAAAAGTTTTTCTTAAGTACATTTTAGTTTTTAAAGTTATAAATAACATTGTAAAATTAGGATTACAGTTGTCTTAAATTTCAAAGGTAAGATGTTTAAAGGTGCAGTGTGTAGATTTTAGTGTCATTTAGCAGTGAAATTGTGAATTGCAACCAACTGCTCAGTCCACCTTTTACCAAAACGCATAGAGAAGCTACGTTGTCATCTAAGACAAAATACAGTAGTGACAAAACTGTCATTTATGGCTACTGTAGAAACATGGCGGCACAAAATGGCGACTTCCGTGTAAGAGGATCCGCGGCGTATGTAGATAAAAACATCTCATTCTAAGGTAATAAACACATAACAGTTCATTATTTAAGGTCTTTATACACCACTGATAATATACTTATGTATATTATATTGCATTTCTATCAAGAGATCCTTCTAAAAGTTACACACTGCACCTTTAAGATGTTTCAAATGCTGAGTGAAAAATATACAGTATCACAGATATTAAACGTTATGTCACTATTTCCTATTAGAAAGGAGAATCTACATTTGGCCAAATAGTTGATGTTCAAGATAAACACCATTATCATCAACAGACAATTGTAATAATAGTGCAAAGTTTTTCTTAATAGAAATACAATGCAAATATTTATTAAAATAACAAATGAATATATATATTTATATATTAAAGAACTGTCAGGATGTGAATATGACAATTAAAGATTAGGTTAAAGTGTCTGGTTGCTTGTGTTTGCTGATGGATTTAAACTTAATACTATAGGTGACCAAGCAGAAGAACAACTATGGTTTCACCACATTAGACCTTATGAAAATGAATGACCACTGTGAAGAGGCTTTAAAGGAGATTTTTCACATTTCTTATGTGTGAGTATAGATCAGAGTAAGTTCGACCTTATTAATACTAGTCCATTTTTGCCATTAACTGTATTTTATTGTGCAGGGTTGTGTCCAGGTTCCTCAGTGAGGTCTATGAACACATCTACTGCCTGTACAAGCTATCTGATGCTGTGTCTATGCTGGACATGCTGCTGTCTTTGGCCCATGCTTGCACTGTGTCAGAATACGGTAAAGTCTTTTTCCTTCCTTAATTTTCCATTTCTAACAGCAGCTGCAGTGACACTGTCAAACTGGCGATTGGCCCTTTTCTCCAGTTGTGTCTCATGCTGCCTTCACGTGCTATCGTAATTATGGTAAATACCAAAATCCCACTTGGAAAATGCACATGAACACCCCTCATGTGGTATTTTCCACTGGGCAACTCGTAAAATATTTTGATGCCCGAGTTGCCGAGATGAGATTACCTTTGACCTTTTCAAAATGGCGGAGAGCAGCAGCAACGTCGTGAATGGTTGAATGACAACAAAAGCAATGGTAAATACCAGTTCACAAATGGAAAATGCACTTGAACGCAGCAAACTGGTAAATTCTAGTTCACAAATGGAAAATGCACTTGAACACAACACGCTGGTTAATACCAGTTCACAAATGGAAAATATAATCTTTCCCATAGCACGTGAAGGCAGCATCACTGCAGAACACCACATCCGGGGGGTGAGGTTGGTTCCAGATCCAGGGGTGGAGCCGGATCTCCTCCCACTGCATTTTGATGGGACGGAAGTATTACACCAACACAAGTCATAATCGTGTTGATATCACCCTGTCGGGATTCTGCCATAACATTCGTCTGGCTGTACATTATCTCTTACCTAACTGTGACCATTACTTACAGGGGTACACTAAATCAGTGGTTCTCAACTCCAGTCCTCGGGACCCACTGCTCTGCACATTTTGGATGTCTCCCTTATTTAACACACCTGATTCAGATCATCAGCTCTTTAGGATAGATTCCATGAACTGAACTGAGTGTGTCAGATATGAGAGACATCCAAAATGTGCAGAGCAGTGGGTCCCGAGGACTGGAGTTGAGAACCACTGCACTAAATTATATTAAATTATATTTATCTCAATGCACAAAACATTATCCCACCAGCTCTGGATAACTTCTGATTCACCAGATGATCGTGTCATTTACATTAAATGCACTTAGGCGCTGATTGCCAACAAAACATAGACATTTGTTTTACTTCCTGCTACTCATCATCTGGTTGCTTTATCACTGCACTCCACTTCTACCCCGGAAAAACAAACTACATCCATTGTTCCCATAATGCTGTTTTTTTTTTGGGAAGCTGAACAAGCTTAAATTTCCCTCACAAACAACAACATACGTTTTTGGTGACGTTGATTTTGTGTCGGCTCTTGGTTGATATGTGCGGGCGCCATTCGCTTTTAAGTCAGACATAAAAAATGCTGTTTCCGGGTCCAAGCCTCCACTCATTTTAATAGAGGATACTATTTAAACAGTCCTTTATGAGCTCTATTTATTCATATTACATATTAATAATTTGTAAAAAAAAAAAAAACATGTCCATGAGTCCATGTATGGTCATCTCTGGTCCTGTTATGGAGATACCATCAGATCGGGTGTTTTTGGTAGTTTTGCATTACGATACGAGTGTATATTAGCGTGATTTGAGATGGGTTGGACCTGTAAGTGCTGCATGATGTCAGGCGTAACAAGCGGATTCTGGTTGAAGTGCCCAAATAAGGACTTCCACTGTACTTGTAACACTGCTTACGCAACAGATTCAGTAGTCGGAAAAAAAACTTTCAGAAACTTGTACGAACCCCAACGAAGTGCATTCAGCACAGAAATACTCTGTCATACGTCCACATTGTGTTTTGAACCTTTGCCCATGTTTAGCATGATGAATCAAACTCTTTTAACTGTTAAAGGGATAGTTCACCCAAAAATTAAAATATGATGAAAATACTGATGTCACATGGACTACTTTGATGATGTTTTTATTACCTTTCTGGACATGGACAGTATACCGTACATAGATTTTCAATGAAGGGTCAACAAGCTTGCGGACTACATACATACAAACATCTTAAACTGTGTTCCGAAGATGAATGGAGGTCTTACGAGTTTGGAACGACATGAGAGTGAGTCATTAATGACATGATTTTCATTTTTGGGTGAACTATCCCTTTAATAAGTCAGAATGCATGAAATACCCCCCCCCCCCTTAATCAAACATAGACTTATATTGATATGTTGAAACTAACTGCATGCTGCAACATTGCAAATATGCTGGTTCATCTTCATGAGCAAAGTATATAAACTGGGTTGAGTTGGATCTGGATCCAACCTTGCCCCTGGTCCTGGATGTCATGTTCTGCAGTGAGGACCATCTTCTTTTATATGGGAGGTGAGATTTCCAGACTTCCAATAAGGGTCAGCTTTATGGAATCTCTGTTTTGAGGATCAAAGAGACACGTGTACCTTTTTTGTGAGCATGTGTGGTCCTGATTTTCTTTGTACACTTTTAATAACTGTATTATTCTGATTTCCTATCTGGATTTCCTGCAGTACGTCCTGAGTTCACCGATACGCTGGCAATAAAGCAGGGTCGCCACCCCATTCTGGAGCGCATTTCTGGGCAACAACACATCTCTAACAACAGCTACATTTCTGAGGGAAGCAATTTTATTATCATTACGGGCCCCAACATGAGTGGCAAGTCCACGTACCTCAAACAGGTGGCCCTCTGCCAGATAATGGCTCAGATAGGCGAGTATTAATATAGGTTTTGATTTGCTTAGCATTTTATCTGTTCACTACATAATTAGTACTTTTATGGGTGTTATTTCATTATTTTAAAATGTGGAAAATGTTAAAGGTCCCATTCTTCCTGTGTTTTTAATCTTTGATTGTGTTTACAGTGCGCAATATAACATGTGTTCATGCTTCACATGTAAAAAAAACATTTTTCACACAATTTACTTACCTCTATACCGCTGCTTTCACTGTCCTAAAACAGGCTGATGTCTTCCTTGTCCTATGAAGTCCCTCCTTCAAAAATACGTAAAAAGTTCTGATTGTGTAGCGTGTTTAGTGTGTTGTGATTCGACAGCAGCTTAGCTTAGCAGAGCCGTTTAAGCTTAGCTGGCGACTGACGTATTCCTGTGGGCGGAGTTTAGTCAAAAACTCTTGTACTGACGTCATTCAACCGGGAAGAAAGGGCTGTAGTCCAAACCGCCATTCGCTGTAGGCTTTGAAACGGGAATTCTGTTAAAGAAAATATATCGCCTGGCAGTGAACTTTAAGCTTTATAATTTTGCAGGTATTATTTGTGCTCTAACAGCAACATTACACACTAACTAAAGTTTGAAAAATGGGATCAGGAAGAACGTGATCTTTAATAATAAAGAGTTGGGATGTGGATAATCATCAGGTTTGTGGTAGGTTTTTGGCAAATGATTTGGACTACTGGACTGCTTTTGTCTTCCTGCATGAATTACCACCAGCTGTTTCAAACAAACTTATTACCAAAGCCTTTGTTCCAGGATCCTTTGTGCCTGCGGAGTATGGCTCTTTTCGTATTGCTGATCAAATATTTACCAGAATAGGCGTAGATGATGACTTCGAAACCAACTCCTCTACATTTATGGTCGAGATGAAAGAGGTTAATTTAAGCATTGTGCAAAAAACATACAGCTTGTATCAATTCTATCTAGTATTACGAAATGATTTTACATTCCGATATTTCACTACTACCCTACATTGAAAAAAATTGTGTCAACTTGTTACAAAGAGAATAGTATTAATGTAAACTTTTTTTAAGTTGAGGAAAAAATAAAGTAATTACATGTAACAAGTGTTGGGGAAAGTTACTTTTAAAGCAACACCAAAGAGTTTTTGCTCTTTGCTCCCCCTACAGGTTAGAAGCGGAATTGTCCATTACCACTGTCATAAATACTGCAGCATAGCTGGCTCTGATTGGATTGTAGGTCTGTCGTAAAGCAAGTTTTTGTAGTTTTCACTCAAACTACAGGACCGCGACCCGACTGTTGGAAACTTCTTTAGTGCGGTTTTGGCAGATAGAGGGCTGGAAAGCGAATGTGAAAGTGCCGTTCACCCTGTTTCGAGTGGATGAACGACTGAAACTTTTTTGGAAACGTTATTTTAAGGTAAAAAAACTCTTTGGTGTTGCTTTAAAAGTAATGCATTACAATATTAAGTTACTCCCAAAAAAAGTAACTAATTGCATTACTTAGTTACTTTTCATGGAAAGTAATACTTATGTTACTTTTGCATTACTTTTTCTTGGATGAGGCTTGATCTCTTTCAGGCCTTGCAGGTGTTTTTATTACTGAAAAGTTCTGCATTCCGAAATTGCATATTTCATCACAAAAATGTCGAACTCTGGCCTGCCATCTCAGTTTCTGACTGAGTAATTTGCATTACTTTTTAAAAAAAAGTAACTCAAATATTAATGTGTACATTTAAAAAGTAATACGTTACTTTACTTGTTACTTCAGAAAAGTAATATTATTACATAATGCACGTTACTTGTAATGCGTTACCCCCAACACTGCATGTAACAAGTTGACGCAATTGTTTCTGAATAAATATAGCTATACATATTTATGTATTTTTATACAAAAATGTTAAAAGATATGTAGGGTTAAGCTCATCTCACATCCTTTTTGTGTTTAAATACTTCTAGGTGTCTTACATCATCCACAATGCAAGTGCCAAGTCGCTTATTATTATAGATGAGCTGGGTCGAGGCACCAGCCCAGAGGAGGGTGTTGGTATCTGCCACAGTGTCTGTGAATTCCTCATCAATCTTAAGGTACTCCATATAGTATCAAAGTATACCTGATAAGAGGTAAAGAACATATACTGTATATCAACAGATATAGATACTTCACATTGTATACTTTGGCTCTTGTAGGCCTTCACACTGTTTGCCACACACTTTCTTGAGCTATGTCAGCTTGAAACGCTTTACCCCAACGTGGAAAACCAACACATGCAGGTTCAGCATGTCAAAAAAGAGAGCAAAGCGGACAGTGTAGTGTACACATATCTGCTAAGCCAAGGTCACTCAGACGAGCGCAACTATGGTACTTTACTAGTTTAATATTATGTATTTCATGATGTTGAAACTATACTTTTGTAGCAGAGACATTTTCTGCTATGTGTTTAGGTATAAGAGCAGCAGAGATGACCGCATTACCACTAGACATTATTCAGGAAGCCAAAACTGTTGCAGAAAAAATCAATCAAAGGCTATGGGTATGTTTCATCCTTGACATGTGATCCAGAAGTGCAAAAAAAACACACACTCTTAGAACGAATGTGTTAAAAACAACACATTAGTGTTGATTAGAGCCCGACCGATATGCATTTTTTGGGGCCGATGCCGATACAGATATTAGAGAGTAAAAAAAGACCGATAACGATATATCGGCCGATATTCATTATGTGCATAACTGCATATTATAGTACAGTACACATATACTACAGTATATTATACTACTACAGTACTGTACATAGAATACACTATATACATTAACAGAATATACTATATATAAATACTTTTTGCAATGATCACTCTATGATCACACCACAAATGTGGTGATCAAACACTTAAAATGACGTGACAAAGATATGTAATATAGGCAGGTGTGTTTTACAAGTTAACAATAAACTTTATTATCCAAAATGATTCTGATATAAGTGCACAAAACAGTAAACTTGACTTATTATAAATAACTTTAAAACACTAACAAAACAAAATACATATAACTTAAATCATTGTCAGTTTTGATGAGAATAATGTTATATTGGGCTTATTTTAAAAAATGGAAACTTATAAAGTCATTGTTTATTAGCTTTACAGTAAGTTATGGACTTCACAAATTAATTAAAAACTTACCGTTAAGACGACAATGCTTGAATTACTGACAACATACTGATGTAGGCTAATGTTTAATGTACTGCACAACGTTTTTATAACACAAACCCACAGTGTTCTGCCGGGACTTTAAACTTTTATAAAACTAAAGCGTCTGCTCTCCGCCTCTTTTATTTAAGAAAGGGTGTAAAGTTGCGCGAGCTTATTTAATCAATTGCTTTGAAATGAGCATGTAACAGCACAAGCAGCTGTACTCCCACAGACTGCGCGTAAGTTTAAGCGCGTCCTTTCTCCGCCTCGCGTCATTTCTTCCGCTTGCGTTTGAAACAACTCGCAAGTGGACAAAAAAGACTGATTAAAACCACCAAATGTAAACAGGAATGTGTCTCTCTCGTCCACTTATAATCCAATCGACCAAAGCGCGTCTTAATACCAGGTGTAAAATGTTTTGAAGAAACCGCGTGACTGCCGCGCCCGCCACCTGAACTGAGAGACTGACTGACTGAAGTGAAGGGGGTGGGGGATTGGCTGATGTCACTACAGTGAGTGACCTGAGTCGCCATTAGCAACCAATAGGGCGCACTCTGCTGGACAAACAAGTACTTACATCTTTCAAAAGCATTTAAAGGCGGAGTCCACGATGTTTGAAAGCCAATGTTGATATTTGAAATCACCCAAACAAACACGCCCCTACCCCAATAGAATCTGGACCTTCTGTTGATAGACCCGCCCCACACATACGCAACCCGGCATTTGATTTGATTTTATTGGCTATAAGTGTGTTTTGGTAGTCGGCCCGTCTCCTTTTCCAACGCGTTTTTCAAACATCGTGGACTCCGCCTTTAATGTGTTCTGTAAGGAACGTTCATATCGGCTTCATATCTGCGGCTTATACGCCGATACAGATATATCTGCGACATGCTCATATCGGCCGATAAAATCGGCAAAACGATAAATCGGTCGGGCTCTAGTGTTGATTCTGGGACAACACACTAACTGCGTTGTCCCAGAATTCACCCATCTCTGTGTTATTATTGAAACAACACATTTTGTGTTACTTTTAACACAACATGTGTTATATTTTAACACAAAATCAACACAAAATGACACATTATGTGTTAAAATTACACATAATGTGTTAAAAGCTTACCACACAATGATGTGTAAAAAATTAACACATCCTTTCTAAGAGTGCACCAGTCTTAGTTCTCTACATCCCTTTGATGTAATTCGTCATGTATCTCCTTTTTACCTGTTCATAGGCCAAGCATTATAGTGACCCTGCCACTCTCAGACAGCGGTCAGTATATCGTCTAGGCACCAGACTGTTGCAGACGGCCCGTAACTCACGGCTAGATCCACAGAGCCTACGTCACTACCTAAAAGGCTTGAAGAGACACTATGAAACTGAATTACAAAACAGTCCAGAGACAACAGAGGAGTGAGGTCTGGTTTGAGGGATAAGACATGGGGTTGGAATAAAGGGTAGGATTTATCCCATTTCAGAGAAAATGTGCTCATTTTCATCATTTTAGACTTCTGCAACATAGCCAGGAAAATTTTTATGATTTATAATATGTACTTTTTTTGTTGTAAGTTTGTAAAAATACCTTGTTCTGTAATTGCTGTTAGATTATTATTTGTATTGTATGGTGTTTAAAGTGAGATAATAAAAACATGACAACATTTGTTGTTATTGACTGTAGTTACATAATAACCTGACAGCTAAATCCAATCTTTTTTTTCCTTAAATTTGTGTTCAATACCATGCTTATTCAGAACACTGATGGAAAAATGTGACTGCTATCAACACATTTTTAATTTCTAACAAATGTTTGAGGTTTCGTGTTATTTAGTTTCACCTGAATGCCAGGAATGTGTTGTTACCGAATCAAAAAAAGTATAGATAATTACATATGTACACACATAGTATAGTTAAAATGCCAGTCATATTCTCTCTCTCTTTCTGTATATATATATATATATATATATATATATATATATATATATATATATATATATATATATATATATATATATATATATATATATATATATATATATATATATATATTTATTTTTATTTTTTTTGTGATGATTTTGGCTCTCATATTTAACAAAACCCCACCAATTCAATATCTCAACAAATTCGAATATTTCATGAGACCAATACATTTTTATGTGAATTGTTGGCCTTGTTGGAAAGTATGTTTATTTACTGTATATGTACTTAATACTTGGTAGGGGCTCATTTTGCTTTAATTACTGCCTCATTTCATTGTGGCATAGAGGCGATGTGGCACTGCTCAGGTGGTATGGAAGCCCAAGTTTTTTTGACAGTAGTCTTTAGCTCATCTGCATTTTTTGGTCTCTTGTTTCTCGTTTTCCTCATGACAATACTCCATAGATTTTCTATGGGGTTCAGGACTGGTGAGTTAGCTGGCCAGTCAAGCAAACCAAAACCGTGGTCATTTAACCAACTTTCGGTGCTTTTGGCAGTGTGGGCATGTGCATTTTCCATTTCCTTTAAAAAGCTGGTCAGCAGAAGGAAGCATGAAGTGCTCTAAAATGTCTTGGTAAATGGGTGCAGTAACTTTGGTTTAAAAAAAAGAACTGGACCAACACAGCAGATCACTTTGCACCCCAAGTCATTATTACAGACTGGAAAATCATCAAAATTAAAAGAACCAAAGACTTAAAGTACTTCAGTCTGTGTGCATGTAATTTATTTAATACACAAAGTCAACAATTTCACTGGCTGACTGCGCAAAGTCTTCTCCAGCACACCCCAAAGATTCTCAATGGGGTTATCCCTTACAAAAATTAACCGTGGTTTTATTGTGGTAAAAGTGTAGTAACCATGTTTTTTTTTTTTTTTTGGTGTATTGATTACTATCATTTTTTTTTTTTTTTTTTTTTTTTTTTTTTTTTTTTTTTAATTGTGCTTTAAACAAGAATACAACAACTCGTAGAGGTAACAGCATAAAAAACTCAAAGACAAACAACAACAGGGGATACACAGTAATTGCAAGGAGTGGAAAAAAAAAGTTATAATACATACATACAATTTTAGAGGACAAGAAATTTAGATATGTTTGTGGACAATTGATTACTATCATTAAAACCAGGGATGGGCAAATTCGGTCCTGGAGGGTTGGTGTCCTGCAGAGTTTAGCTCCAACCATAATTAAACACACCCGATGCAGCCAATTAAGGTCTTACTAGGCATACTAGAAACTTTTAGGCAGGTGTGGTGAGGCAGGTTGGAGCTAAACTCTGCAGGACACCGGCCCTCCAGGACCGAAGTTGCCCATCCCTGATTAAAACCAATCAACTTGGACTTTTTTAATTTTTGAACTACATATGATTACATTTCTAAATTAATATTAGGCACATATCAAGCCTTCAAAAAAACATATTTTCCTATCTCCTATTTTATTTTCAGTTTTTTTTCCAGATTTGTACACCTTTTATACTCAACCCCGTAACGGACAAAATTGAATTAGTTTAAACAGGATTTTACACAAAATTTGTTATAAAACAAACATACCTACCGCTCATGTGCCCCTACCAATTCAATGACTTCAAATGTAACATTTATGATAATTTTCACATTTGTATGTGATGGAAGTTACAAATATCCAAATTGTTTGTCTGTGGTTTCCTTGTTTTAGTAAGAAAAAAAATAATTTAGATGTTTCACTAAAACCACAATTTTACTGTGTTAGCCCTTAACATGTCGGGTGGTAATCATCAAGAAATGCTTTAATTTTTAACTTTCTTATTTTATTTTCCAAAAATATTAATGTGACAGGGTTGAGAATACCGTAATGATTACTGTAACAGGGTTGAAAGGACACATTGGCCTGCTTTAATTTGTATTTGTTTAATACGAAAATGAGACTCAAACTAAACACTATTTTATTTTAGGCCACCATGTAATAAAGACATAGTCCGCTTTTTTTTCAATTTTACTTTATTATCTGAACTGCAGTGAGAATTTAAACCAAGAAAACTACTGCAGACAGTACGGTCGTTAGTAACATAAAATAAAAATAGATTACCACACAAAACCTTTTATCAAATGGGCACAATAGGTAAATTCACTAGTCTGTGAGGTGCCCACCAAAGCACATTCTATTAATAGTCTCAATTGTAATATTTATGTATTACATATTTTTAATATTAACTTGGCTTGGTTTACATTAAACAATACTAAAACATATCAACAAGCAAAATAAAATCAACAAGTAAAACAAAAAAAATTGAGTAGACTATATCAAAAAGTAGCCCTCCAGATTGTTTTATCCATTGTGGTAGCTTTTGCTCACAAAAAGGTTGGAGACCCCTCAGTGCTGGAACATGACACAAAACTGCAACAGATAAAAGTTCATAACAACATAAAATAAAACTGCAGCAGATAAAAGTTCATAATAAGATAAGTAACAATCAGTGGGTTACCAAAGTAAAATGCAATGTTAATGCCCTTTTTTCTGGGTCAGCATCTTTGCATGCACGAAACTGCCTTTGCCTCTCTGCTGTTGATGTGGATGCCATTTCTGATGCCTGTTGAAGTTTAAGTGGACACATACATCAAATATTTTATCTATAACAAAAATCATTGATTCAATTAAGTGAATAACTCAACCCTGTCACAAAGTTTAAAACCCCGAAACAATAACATATGCGTCACGTTAATAACGTTTGTAAGAAACCAAACAGTTTGAAAATCGGTAAAAAATTCAGCAAGTTATGGTCATTTAAAAGTACCTGCACCATTAAAACTCAATGCTACGAGTGAGCGAGGTGCCTGTGGTAAGATGGCCGCCAAAGGCGGACGTTCCACTTAATTGGCCAGCAGCGCAGGCGAGACATCTAGCCTTTATTATACATATCTATGGACGTAACTTTATAAGTTGTTTTTTATCAAATATCTTGCATTTTTGTCTTTTCAAAAGCAAAGAACACAAATACTTGCGTAATTGCAGAAAATTATAGACACTGCACATTTTATTAATTATTTTCCAAGTACAAATTCAGCGAAGAACCTTAGGGACATGACAAAATGCTTGCTGTAAGATAATAAATAAATAAATAAATAAATGCACACGCACACACACATTTAATTGTCAGTCATATTATAATATATATATATATATATATATATATATATATACAGTTAATTGTCAGTCATATTACATTCAATTATGCATAATCACAAATAAAAATATGGCTCAGCAATTAAACTAATATATAAACAGGACACGGTACACAAATAATATACAAATAAGACAAAAACAATGAAAGTAATAATATAAAATAAAAAAAGATTTCAAAACTATACTGTATTGGAATTTGCTTCGTACTGACACAATTTAAGGAGAAGCCTCGTCATCGCGAGAGTTTGCAACCCCGCCTCCCCGAGATTTCCGCAGCACGTCATCCCCGGTTTCTCCAGCAGAGATTCGTCTCCGCTCACTGTGTGCGCGCCTCAGCCTTCACTGACCTGACCCTGCCAAAGCGAAACGAGCCGACGTGCCGCCTACAACCGGGCCGGAGCCGCAGTCCAAAGCGCTCTTTTTACTGAAAGCCTTTTCATACCGACAGTATAATAACAGCGAGAAAATCACTGTAGGTAAGCGGAGCACCTACTTAATATTTTTATCCACTGTGGCAGTGATTGTGAAGATTATACAGGGCCTAGCGCACTACCTGATCCGCCAATCCTCCTCCATGCCATGCCGAAGCACAAGGAGCCTTTAACTGGCTAAGGCTTTGGGTTTAAATAGTGATACATTTAAATAAGTCCACATACTCACTGTAGATTGACTAATAGTACGCAGACTTTCGATCTTTGTTATTATATTATTTACATAGAGTTTAAACCTGCTGAACAAGCTGATAATGTCCGGTCAATCCACGCCTGTCTCTTTAAAGCTAAGCTAAGCTAGTGGTACTAATGCTGTGTGACAGGGCTGTCGATGACCATTGTATTGCGAAATAATTTGTCTTTCTCATGTTTATTTTGCCTACTTCCACTAATCAGTTGCCTGACTAGAGACTAGACTGTCTTAATAAATGTTTTGCTTAAAAAACTGCTGGTTACTTGGTCATTCATATTGCCAGTGAAGTGACAGCCAGGTTCTTGTTAAATCGTTCGACCTACTTTAAATCCTGACTGCCATGGGATATACTTTTAACCAGGGACAGGCATGCTGGACTTAGCTCCTTCTCCCAACCCATTGTTAACTGTTATTAAGATATAAACTTTTACTGCACCTGTCGCTTGATGTGTCTTAGATCCCTAGCCAGAAATCTGTTTATATTGTTGTCAAAGTAAGATTTAAGCAGCACTAGCGTGCATTACACCTGTGCATTGATGTAGATTTTATAGGGATGCGCGATAATTTTCATGTGATTGTCATTGCGCATCTCGTCAGTGAAGCCGGTTTAGTGATTAGAATTGAATCGCCGTCACCTGCTATTCAGATGGAGCAATTTCGCATTAAAGGTGCAGTGTGTAATTTTTTTAGAAGGAGCTCTTGACAGAAATGCAAAATATTATACAAAACTATATTATCAGGGGTATATAAAGACCTTTCATAATGAACCGTTATGTGTTTATTACCTTAGAACGAGACCTTTTTATCTACATACACTGAGGGTCCCCTTACATGGAAGTTGCCATTTGTGATGCCATTTTTCTACAGAAGCCCTTAACGGACATTTTTTTACTAAGTTGTCTCCGACGATGACATGTTTGTCCGGTGGCAGCTACCGTAGCTTCTCTATGTGTTTCAAAAGCGAGGGTGAGCAGTGGACCAAGCCGTTGGTTGAAATTCACAGCTTTACATTAACAAAAGCAGAAGAAAACACAGAAAATCGGTGTACAACAGAAGAAGCAAAGTACAGCGGCTAAGTTTAAACTAGGCTTGCCGCGATAGTCGGTGAAACGGTGATAACCGGTGCTTCAGCCTCTCACCGGTTATATCACTTGCCCACCGCGACACCGTCTTTCACCGTCGTTTTGATATTTTAGTGTAATTAAATCATTTAGTTTCGTTAGAGAGAGCAAACACTTACAACTGAATGTGTCTGTTGTCTGAAATCAGCGGGGCTGAACGCGCGTCACGTCACAGTCACAGAGCAGCAGCAGGTGTCAGATTTCATTTATTTCTGTCAGAGTTTGCAAGGCGAGCTGACTGACCAGATGATGACAGAAGCCGCGTGCTTTGCTCGGTTTTGTTATAATATACATATGATGTTTAATATAAGCGAGATCGTTTTGTTGTTGTGTTTTTCATCAAGAAAAATATTAAACCCATCATTCAAGCAGCGCTTTTATGGAGAAGTAGCCGGTTGCTCTGCTTGTGACTGGCGGGTTCTGTGAGAATTACCTGCGCACATTGACTCAAGCACTTAAGTAAACCAGCTGTTGCACTCACATTGCACGCAAATTCATAGGCGATTTAACGCAGCTTACGCAAGCGATGCATTTAAACAGTTGCGTAATTCAAAGGTGAAAGTAAAATGTGCACGTCTGCATGCGCATTTATAAGCCCCTCCCACTCGGTGATACCGGGATCACCGAGTTTGTGACGCGCTGATTAACCGGTGGGAAAATTACGTCACCGCGGCAACCCTAGTTTAAACCATACTAGCGAGAGTAGTATTAATGTAACGTACAGAAGAGAGTTCAACCCCTAGGGGTTGAAAAAAACTCCTAGGAGAAAAAAACCCTTGATGAGTTAACTTGTCAACTAAGAGAAAACACTCTCCTGCCAAGGAGTTTTTCCTGAAACTTTTTTTTGTAAGCAGAGGGTCTGTTTTTTTCATTTGATATATTGTACGTTTATATATTTAAAGAAGAACATTTTCTGGAAGGCAGTAATAGTACACATGTTCGTACTGTACCGCTTCGGTACAGGACTTCCAGTTAGGTGCACGTGTACCAAATCAGGGGTGCCTTGAATTTGGGCTACCAAAATGTATCTCCGCCCTGCCCATGAGGCTATCTGGAATTATAGGGAGGAAAATATATTTAAATGGATCTGTATTTTCTCAGATTTGGTTGGATGATTATGGTGTATGTAATTCAGACATCGGATATTTAAATTGCGATTAAACGCGCACTCGCGTTTAGTAATACTTTCCATTAATGATCGCGCAAAGCTGGAAACTGTACAGGAAGCAAGAAGATCTGATTTGTCATTGACAGATAAATCTGTTGCGCAAAATTTCCAACGTCGTTCTGTCAGTCATTACTGTTTTCACGTAAAAAAATTAAATCACTCGCAGCAAGCTTAAAAGTGATATAGTTTAGATATAGAAAATTGTGACAAAGGCTGCAGTTTATTAGCCTGGGTGCCAGCCGATCTTAGCCCCGCCCACAAGATTTTGTAAACGGGAAGATGGGTCTGGGGTTTCTGCGTTGAGGAGCTACTATGCTAGGACAAACGCTGGTCGAACCAATCAAATTGTCAGGGCGGGCTTTATACGATGATGGACAGATAATCAACAGTAACCTAATGAACCACGTCACCAAAGAGCGCGTGTGTTGAATGGCTGCCGCTCTATGCTGCCGCTGTAGAGTTCAGATGTGTGGATTCTGACATTGAGTCTGTTCTAAAAGATATCGACAGAGCATTGATTTTAAAAGAGGAACAGAGAAACGCGAGCAGGGCATTTGTTGATGTTTTTGCCGTCCTTCCTATTCGGCAAAAGTTGGTCGCAATTGAAATGGCTAACGTTATCACGGCGATGCAACTTAGCGTGCACGACGAGATGGATATAATTAGCGGTCGTTGCCAGCTTCTTTTCGGAAGCCCGGAATCGTGGTTGCTGAATAAGTGGAGGGACATGCTAGGCTCCAATATTTTCAAGCAAACGTAATGGGTATCGTCGTGGATGAAGTTCACCTAACGTACAAATGGTAAGAGATAGTCTTACTCTATGACTTAGTAAATACTTCATGTTGTGATATAAACGAAATGTTGTAAACATAATAGGTGTTGATGTACATTCGCTAACTCAGTATAATCACAATGTTAGTGTCATTGTAGCGAAATAACTAGCAGTTCGGTTAGGCTGCAAAGACGTAATTTCAACAAACGTCACACACTCCGTTGCTCTGATTGGTCGTAGGTCTATCCAATTGAGTGCAGAGGCATTTTTCGGTTGAGACACGCCTCATAATTATTGCTCAATGGAGCGGTATCAGACTCAAATTCTGACTAGAATTGAGTATGGCAACGTCAGGCTAGCAGTTTATGTGACTCCATGCAGAACTCGCTCTTAAAGCGACAGTAGCCCCTATTTTTCTGATCGGAAAAATGATCCAATCTGTAACTGGAAAAACATTGGATGATCCAAACTGTGAGTTTTGTGACCCATTGAACTACTATTACGTGGTGAGTATATCCATTGTGGAAATGAGCAGGAACAGTTGGCTTGCATGGAAATTCAGATTTTTTTGTTTGTTAAAAAAACAACAGCATCAAAAACAACAACAGCAGCAGGAAAAACATTGTTGTCCGTGGCCCTGTAGGCTTTGTATTTGCAAAATACTTCCCCAAAGTTTCCAAATTAACGTATTAAGTGGCAGACCACAAGTTTGTTTAGCAAAGCCGCTTAAGACAAACGCGTTTTTTTATTCCACTGCGTTACTTTTCCATGCACGCATCTCGCATCTTTTGCAGTGTCTTGCACACAAGTGCCGAGTTGTAAGATGCTGTGTCATGTTATCATGCAGAACAGCTCATCATTGTCAGATCCGGAACAGTGGACCAATCAGGAACCCCCCTGAGGCAGTACAAGCATTGCAAGGTTTTGTTTACAGTATCACAATTATTTACAGCATTATGTACCTATTTGAATTTAACGAAATGCAAGAAATACTATCCTTGTCTCTCTGCTCTCCTGGAGTTGTTAGCCCGTTTTTCAGCTTTATTAATGTCTGTTTATCTACGCAGTTCGCTTTGAGGATGATAGTGACCGCAACATTACTTACTCACGTGAGTTGCATTTAAGAAACAAATGTTTAAAACTTTGCAGGCTGAAACATCAAGGAAACACCACCTAGGTCACTGAATTGCACTGCGCCTTCATGTAGGCCAGCTCGTTTTTGTATTTGCGCGCCAAAGCCATTTGCCTAAGATTAGGTAGTTGCAGTCATTGGATGAATTCAGTTATACATTATTAACAAAATCGTTATTTCAAAGTAAATGACTGAATTTAGCTATCCAATTTAATTTATGTCTGAAAAGAAAATTGGGGGCACAAATTCTTTCTGGAGGGGGTACGCCCCCGCGGTGCCTGCCCTGTAATAAATTGAAATAAATGTAATAAGCTTTATTCAAATATCTTAACCAACAGTGCAAATCATGCCCTCTGTCCGACTACGTCCTTACTTCGTATCCAAAATGAGTACTGAATGTCCAAAACCTCATACAATACCTGGATGGTCTACTGCAGGGGTGTCCAGACTTTTTTGTTGTGGTGATCTACTTTTAAAATGATAAAGCCGACAAGATCTACCTGCTAAAAACACAGTTAAATTTTTTTTAATAACACTTTAAATGCTTGTTTGGACTATACTGCATATATCTCTACATTGAATTTAGGGCTGTCACCATTAGCTTATTCTTTTTGAGGAGTTTAAAAAAAATCCTTGAGTACATGTCGAGTACTCCTTAAAGATTAACTAAACCCTAAACCAACTTTTTTTAGTTAATGATCTGTAAGAATGATGCTTTATTAGTGCTGTTCATTGATTTTAGTAAGTTTTTTAACATTTGGATATAAAGTGTTTCAATACTACAATATATGCTGCCCTCTTCAGGTTGAACGGTGGCTACTGCAGTTGAATTTTCCTATTGGATGTTGGGTCCAAAAAATGCCTCGTGACGTAAGCAGGTTCAAGCTCACCACGCCCTTGTTACCATCTCACCACACACTTAGTTCGTCCCCTCTATCTCCGTTGGGATCTGCCCACTTTTCTTGCATTTTTCAAATATTGCCAGTGGGTTGAGTCAGGCTCTGACCAGGGGTTTAGTTACGCTTTAACTTAAGTATATTTAACACATAAGTTTATATATGGCAATATATCATATTTCTGAAGGGAAAGTTTATAAATAAACTGTTAGCCAGGTGGCTCTTTTCAAGTGTAGGCGTAAAGGTACCAAGAAATGTACTTGTTGTGGTTAAATTGTTATTGTTTAACAAATTACTTTCGCTGTTGTTAATATGTTGTAGGTGATCAAACATGACCGATGTAGTATGTTTGGAGTGTATGCATACTGCTCCCACCCACACAGAGTGTACTATTTCAACGGTCAAGAAGTAGGCTGTGTATACATTAAAAGCTATTGACTATAGGAAAAAGGAACAGTTTTTCTGTGAAATTTCCCACTGTGACTTCTTGTTTCGATATGGAATATGCCAACCAAGGAAAGAAACTCCTTTTAGTCATTTTGTTTGAGTGTGGGGCTCTACTTGTCACACCTTGATGCCTTTGGACCAGTGTTTAGCAGTATTTTCCTCTGTTTGTCCCATCTATTGTTCAGAGCGGTGTGTATTTAAATTAACAGTGAGAGCAGTGTATTTATTTTAATGTGGATGACTTCATTTTTACTTCCTGTTCCCTCTGGGTTCCTTGTAAACGGAACTGAAGGGATGGAGCTTAGATTAGCTGGATATTATAAGCCACAAATCACAGTTTGGTTTTCAAAGCATGGGTTTTAGGATGGGTTATATTCTATGTATCAAGGAGTGTTAAAAACAACATGTTACAACCAAGTAGCCCTTAAATTTTACCACTCTGATGATTTTCAAGTTGTGGCTGAACCACATATTTCATTTGGTCCGCAATACTATGCACTTCGCACTTGCTGTGCAATGTTGAAATAGTGTAGTATGGTGTAATGCTATTCTGAATAACTCTTTAGACATAGTTTGTTGATTTTTATATACACATTTAGCTAAAAGTCATTTATATAGATATCAGTGTGCAGATGAAGCAGAGATATGCCTAGCTAAACAGGCCATCATGTGGCAAAGTTCATAGGAACACAACTGGCACTCATATTTGTTTTCAATTCCTCCGAGCACGACAAAGAAAAGTACACACAGTTCAGAGAAAGTTAGCACACCACACCCATCTCCAAAGCTGTGAATCTAACACGCAGAAGAAACGTTATTTCCAAATACTTGGCGAGGAGTATGAAAGTAAAAGCAGTGAGGAGATTTTGCTTGCACCTCAGCAGCTGCTTGTTCTGTCTTGTATGTTTTGAGCATTTTCAAAATTCCTTAGCTGCTTTGGCTTTAATCCTAAATGCTTATGCAAACACAATTGTTGTTCATATTTAAAACATTGTACCTCTCACAATTTGCTTCTGCCAGACTTTTCAGTGTTGTCCATTAGGGGTGCTCCGATCAATGCCGATCTCCACTAAAAATACGTGGCCGATCACTATTCTGAATCGGACAGCCGATCTTATTCACAGTTATTTCGGTACTATTCGGTACTAAGGTAAAACCATAATTATTGCACATAATCTTTATTATCATGAAAATACCTGGAAAAAGTTTGAAGAACAGCAATGTAAGTATATCCTTAAGCCATTTCCTGGAGCTGCATGTCATAGCCATAGATATGTATAAAGGCTAGATGTCTCACCCGCGCTGCTGGCCAATTGAGTGGAACGTCCGCATGTGGCGGCCATCTTACCACAGGGCGCTCGCTCACTTGTAGCATTGCGATTAATGGTGCAGGTACTTTTAAATTACCATAACTTACTCAATTTTCTACCGATTTTCAAACGGTTTGGTTTGTTATAAACATCAGTGATGTACCTATGACACTGCATACTTAATGAATAAAATCGGTAGAAAATTGAGCAAGTTATGGTCATTTAAAAGTACATGCATCATTAAACACTATGCTACGAGTGAGCGAGCTGTCTGAGGTAAGATGGCCGCCAGGTGATGACGTTAGAGACTCTGCCGTAACACATCTAGCCTTTATACATATCTATGGTCATAGCTGCCGCTGCGTGTATATTGTTCTGCGTCTGTAGCGCATATTGAGTTTCTGCACGAGAGCGCCCTCTGGCTTTTGGATGTAGTGACATTTCACCGTAATTCATTGAGAAACATAGCAAGCACTATTGGCTGATCGATCGGAGCATCCCTATTGGCCATGCACGTGAAACATTTTGTCCAAATGAGAGGACTACTTTTTTTTTTTTAGAGTCAACTATGCCTAGGTGGAATCAGCACATTTTATTTGATATAGTAGTAAAATGTGTTAAGCTGTGCATTATGTGCAGACTAGTAGCAAGCAAAGCAATCCAATTAGATTAAATGGGAAATAAATGAACTTGTGAGGCTGGTAGGACTTGAATGACAAGCATTCCAGATCTTTTCCAGATTAACAGGTACAGATGTGGCCCTGCCTAGGGAAGGACCAGTTGTTTACTGTAGCGTAGTGTGTACGTGTAAAGGTAGAGTTCATAGTATATCTTATTTGCTCACAAAATATGTCTTGTTGGTTTAGTAACTTTATGAAGTGGGCTTTTTAAAGGCTTCTCAGGCACTGAAGGAGAGATTTATTCTTAAAGATATTCTTAATGTGTCAGTTTATCCAGATTTCCCATACAATAGATCTTTTGAAAACACAGATCGGTCTGCAGACAGACAGCTTTTCCAGGACCTAATGCCTCTTGTCCGTGTTTACTTTACTATCCTGAAGGCAGAATGCAGCAAGGCATGTCATCCAGTACAACACTGCACTGTTTCTGTTTACTTCACATTTTGTACTGAAGCATTCAAGCAAACGTGTACATTTTCACTTTTCATGTCCTCCATCAGCAGGCTGTTTTTATCCTTATTCTCTGTTGTTAGGATAAAGAATTTTTTTTCAGTTTTTTGGAAATGCATAGTTTTTATCCACTGGTTAACTTAATATTCTAAATACATAATATTCATAATCGTGTAAAAAAGGTTGTTTAAAAAAAAGACAGCACTGAGGCCTTTGCTGGCTGAGCTTTTGGAGAAGATTATCATCGAGGGCAAGCGAATGCTGTTTTAAGAACCGAAACCACTTTGCGTCAGGCTGCTGGTGCAAAGGATATTTTTATGCCTTGCAAAACCCCTCTGCACTGACTTCAGGATGTCATTGCAATAAATTTGTAAGTAAAGGGTGTGACAGCTCCATGATGTCATCCATTTAACTTAAAAATGCAGTAAGGATGTTTTGATAATAATAGCAATTTAGTGGCTGTATTTTTATTTAGCTCAATGATCACAGGAATGGACTGTTTGTCACCACTTACCATTCAGCACCAGTTTATTCTGTATTTATTACAGTTAACCCTTTAACTGGTGAAGCCCTTTTTGAGTGGGGGGGGGGGTGGAAAGGTGATGTACACCTTCAAATTAATATAACTCTGGCATTTTTTGGTCTAATTTTGCTCTTGTTTTAAAGAAGACACTTTAACATTTTTTACGGAAGTATCTGGAGGTAAAAAATATTTTTTTATATAGTAGTTTACATTTATTTGTAATAAAAAAAATGCAATATATGTTTATTTTTAATACATAAAATTATAAAAAAAACTGATGTGTTGGTTTGCTGTGAGGTTTGGTGCATACTCTTGTCAAAAATGAATAAATTACAAATTACTGCATTATTATTACTGCTAAAAGGTTTTGAAACATGAAAACTACATTCTTAGACCTTTTCAACAATATATAGTTTGTCGTGATAGTAGTGCTGGGCGATAATTCGATAACGATAATTTTACCGATATAAACTTTTTCGATAAAACGATAAGGACAGTTCGATAAGTGATCGATAATGTTTACGCACTGTGCGTAATGTTGCGCGAGCACTTCCGGATGCGGCACGCGCTCTTGCTTTACAATCACAGTGTCAGTTAGACTTGAAGGAGTGGAAGATGAGGCAAGTTATTCATTTATTAGTTGAGACCTATGATTTTCGCGATGCGGACAACGCGGACGGAATCACGGAATCCAAATGCGCGGAAACATTTTCTTGTGTGTAATGTTGGACGCGCAAACAGGGTTCGTCAAACACAGCAGACACAATAGGTGCAGTATACTGTACTTTCATTCAACGTCCGCCTTGCGCACGCACACGTCCGCACAGCTTTAAAAGTATATTAACAGGACATTCACTAATTCAGGAAACTGAGGAAAAACAGCAGATCCACCACTGCAGTGAATATTGTGTATGCGTATGTGCGCTCCCACAGCAACGTGACACTCTTGACATCCATTTATCAGCGTGTATAGCTCGTATATGTATAACACACGCGTGATCACTGAACTAAGTTTTCTTTCTTGTTTAAGTAAACATAAACAGCTGTTACTCAGTATATAGAAACTTAAAACAGTCTGTCTTGGTTCTTAAAGTGACAGTAGTCTGCTGCTTTTGTGTCAGAAATGTGTTGATTTCATAAAAAATAGATTTACATTTAATACAGATGCATGAACATTAAAACAAGATTTTAGTATTTGTATTTGTCATGTTCTGAATAAAAAGTAGTTTAAAACCATTATTAACTGTCTGGTTTTTACAATTTTCATTCAGGAGCAAAAATCTGCCTTTAAATTTGACAGGAGTAAAGATTTGTTATTTATCATGATAATTATCGATATCGACTGATATGGAAAACATTTTCTCGATAATTTTTTGGGTCATATCGCCCAGCCCTACGTGATAGACTAACATTTTCATTAAAAATAGTGAAGTAAAATTAGGCATTCTTTCGATCAGGATTTTTGCAGCCGATACCGAGTACCGATTTCTTTCGTCATTAGGGATGCTCCGATCAATGCCAATCTCCACTAAAAATACGTGGCCGATCACTATTCCGAATCGGACAGCCTATCTTATTTACAGCTATTTCATGTACTACGGCTTTTGATCAGTAAATCCTTATCGATCTAAAAACACTTAGTTTGAGTCGTTTATAACATGCATTTGAAAAAGCAACACTAGTCAAACATAATTATTAAACATATTCTTTATTATCATGAAATACCTGAAAAGGTTTGAAGAACAGCAATATAATTATATCCTTAAGACATTTCCTGGAGCTGCGTGTCATCGTAGCTGCGTGTGTTCTTCGTCTACAGCGCATTTTGAGTTTCTGCTTCTTTAACCTGATATGTAAGCTTTTTGATGACTGTAACTGTTAACTTTTTGTCTAGATAAAGTAATAGCACACTGATGTTGCCTTTGTTATATTATTTAATCAGGTTTATTATTGTTTTATTAGATAATCAAATAAATAAGCACAACTAATATTTATTTTACAAAGACCATTTAATATGTCTTTTAAAAAGGCTTATGTTTTCAGTTAAAAGTACTGAAAATAAAACGCTGCATAGTCTTCAGTGTATGAATTAAATATGAATACATTCTTATAAAGTAAAACAGTTCTTATGAGCAGAGAGTGATTTTCTCTTTAATATTATTGACAAATAAATTAGGTTACTGTAGCTTTAATTTTTTATTTTTGCAACTTTTAATTTTCTGTCGGTTTTAGTACACGATGTAACTAAAGAAGAGTCAAGTTTTAAATAGGAAAAATATCGAAACTCTTTGGTAATTTTTGAGCTTCTTGAAGTCTTACCCTGGGATACTTTTTAAACGGTATTCTGGGCTGCTTTTTCTTTAGTATTTGGTCCATTTCAAATACATTTTCTTTGTAATAAAATGTGCCTTAAACATTCAGACATGTGCCTTCAATTTAAAAGGGGTTTTAAGATAATGAAAAACAAGTGACTTTAAAGTTTTCAATGCTAGTATACATCCATCCACTGTTTCTGGATATGCCAGAATAGGTGTTGCCCTCACTGGTATTGAGCTCACTATCAATAAGTAAACCCAGATTGCAGCATTCAGCACACATACCACTGCAAGAAGGTGGAGGAGGAAAACATAGAGTAGGAGGCATGGAGGAGGTGATAAGGTATGTAGGGGAATGGAAAAATACTTATTTATATTTGGTAGAACAGATCTATTGCTGGTTGGGTATAGCAGAAACTCCTTTTAATATTTGTTTCTGCCACTTTGTCACCATGTAGATTGCACTAAATGTAGGGGTAAACTTAACGGGTCTGAAAACTTAAGTGATTGAGTCTCTCAAACCATGGCATTAGTTAGAAATGCATGTTTTGTTGTGTCCACCACATTTGCTGTTGAAATAATACTGTGTCTAATGGTGTTGTATGATCATGGGTTTATATGTACCATCCTCTCTCTTCCAGAATGGCGCTGGACATTGCTGACTCGCAGTTCCTCCTCATCCTGGCACCGTCGCTGGTCATTGCTCTCATGTTCCTGTTCTTCTGGCTGTTCATGAAAGAGACTTCCTACGACGAGGTTCTGGCTCGCCAGAAACGAGACCTTAAACTGCCTCCCGCCAAGCCCGATGCCCGAAAAAAGAATGAGAAGAAGAAGAACAAGAAGAAGGAGACCGGCGGAGGGGGAGGAGGAGGGGGCGGTGAGTCGGAGGAGGACCTTAGGGATTTTGATACATCAGATGCCGGCAGCCCTGCCTCAAACGATGAGGATTCTGAGGTGGTACCCATCACTCTACCTGTTGTCGCTTCGGTCCAGGTGGAGCCTCCATCTGGGGTAAGAGAGAGGAAGAAGAAAGAAAAGAAGCCGAAAACTACTCCAACCTCTTCTCCAACCGCTGTCCCCCCTCCCCGTGCTACTCCATTCATCCCTCCTGTCTCTGTAGAACCTGAGGTCAATGGGTCCAAGCCTGCCATCCATAAAGAGCAGCCCCTACCCCTGCTCAAGCAGTCCAGCCCCCCAAAACCTAAAGCTACGCCTCCTGGCCCCACTGAGACTGTCAGCAAGAAGAAGGCCAAGAAGCAGAAGAGTGAGTCTGGTGAGTAGTTGCTTTTTTAAATGCACGTTATAAACGAGTCAAACTTGTAGTGATTTTAGATTGATAAGGACTTCCTACTGATCACGGAGCCGTAGTACGCACAAGCTGTGCATGAAACACTGAATCAGAGCCTTACGATTCAGAATCGATTTTAGACAGGTCTTTTTAATGGGAACGCAATGCATCGATGCACATCCCTACCTCACACACAACAAAAGCAATCCGGTCAAAAGTGTTTTTGACTACCTCTGAACAGTGTTGGGGGTAACGCATGACAAGTAATGTGCATTACATATTATTATTATTATTATTATTATTATTATTATTATTATTATTATTATTATTATTATTTTCTGAAGTAACGAGTAAATTAACGCATTACTTTATAAATGTACACATTAATATTTAAGTTACTTTTTAAAAAAGTAATGAGAGTTACTTTTCATTTTAATTAATTCAATTCAAAAATAAGATAATGAACTGAATTAAACTGAACATATTAACGTAGAATTACGCACTCTGTGGGCCTGTGTGTGAACAGTTTGAGTCAGAAACAAAGATGGCAGGCATGAGCTTAATATTTTTGCGATCATAAAAAACACCTGCAAGGCCTGAAAGAGATCAAGCCTCAGCCAAGTAAGAAAAAGTAATGCAAAAGTAACTTAAAAGTAACGTAAGCATTACTTTCCATGAAAAGTAACTAAGTAACTTTGGGGAGTAACCTTAATATTGTAATGCATTACTTTTAAAAGTAACTTTCCCCAACACTACCTCTGAATTTGGTTGGAAGTGGACGAGCTAAAAACTTTTGAACACCGTTTACACCTGTCTTTAGCATTGTCCACTTGTGATCCGATTGACGAAACGCATCTTAATACCAAGTGTTAATCCAAACAGCCACTGTGATGTCACATGCTCCCGCACCACCATAATTCTGAAAAGCGAACATGCGTCCCCTTCATGCAGCATGAGCTGTGTGCTAATATTTAAAGTCTTCTTCATACAGTACACATTGCATGCTCAAAGTGCTTTATATTTATACAACGTGAGCTGCACGCATATAAAACAAATTTTTTTGCACTTTTAAAACTTTTAAAACTTTAAAAGTAAAGTGAAAAATCTAATTAAGATATTTAGGTTTTTATTTGAGTAATCCAATTATTCGATAATGAAAATAATAGTTTGTTGCAGACATAGATTTGCCATAGAGACAGAGCGCATTTATGTAAAATTGAAAAACACGCCCACCGGGGGGGGGGGGGGGGGGAAGACAATCCAACCGTCTCCATTGACTTTGTATTGCGATAGGCCGCATCCTTGTCATTTCTGGCTTATAACAAAAAACAGAATAATGCCTAAAAGCTGCTGTGTGACAATATGTACAGCTAACAAGCCAAAGAACCCAGAAATACATTTTTATAAACTGTCGAGCCGTAAAACCCTGCCTTTAAAGAGTAACTAAACCCTTAACCAACTTTTTTTAGTTATTGATCTGTAAGAATGATGCTTTATTAGTGCTGTTCATTGATTTTAGTAAGTTTTTTGACATTTGGATATAAAGTGTTTCAATACTACAATATATGGTGTAAAAACGTCTGAGTGCTGCCCTCTTCAGGTTGAACGGTGGCTACTGCAGTTGAATTTTCCTATTGGATGTTGGGTCCAAAAAGTAACTCGTGACGTAAGCAGGTTCAAGCTCACCACGCCCTTGTTACGATCTCACCACACACTTGGTACGAGCTTAGTTCGTCCCCTCTATCTCCGTTGGGATCTGCCCACTTTTCTTGCATTTTTCAAATATTGCCAGTGGGTGGAGTCAGGCTCTGACAAGGGGTTTAGTTACGCTTTAAAGCAACACTATGTAGTTTCCATGTAAAAATGATTTACAGCTCCCCCCTGTGGTTGAAAAGCACAACAGTGCCTGGTATCAGACACTCTTCTGCAGGCAGGGGGAGGGGCGGGGCTGTGTTTCCTACCCTCCACCGACACTTTCAGAGTGTGCTTGTAGCAGCTAGGAGGCTGCTCAGGTTGCAGCAACAGTACAATTTGTCCAGTTAAAAGTTGTTCTATCACTAAAATAATTTTAGAGAAATTATTTAAAGGTAAAAAACTACATAGTGTTGCTTTAAAGAAAACACTTAAAAAAAGCTCCACTGTGTAGGATCTACTCCCATCAAGCGGTGAAAGTCTATATGACAACCAACTGAATTTTACTTTCTAGCCCCCCCCATTCGGAACGCGTTTTAACTCGTACGGTGGCCCGGCCGTGTCATGCCAAGGTTAACATGGCTTCCAGTAGTTACAAAGCAAAAGCAATGAAAAAAAAATGAACAATTTGCAATGTCATTTGCGTGTGATCCATCAAAGCACACAGATTTATGTTTAACATGGAAAAAGTCTGATTGTCATGATATGTCCGCTTAAAATCACATACAAAAAGCAACCATAAACGTAGCTTAGACACTTCTTTTTTCATCGACGCGAGGAAAATATCACACGGGCTGTTAAACTTGGTATTAAGATGTGTTTTCATTGATCAGATCACAAGTGGACGAGAGAGACACATTACGTTTACACTTGGTGTTTAAATCCGTCTCTTTTTGTCCATTTTCGACAGCTTCTCTTCAGATTACTGAGGAGATGGTTTGTGGACGAGTCCCTCTCCTGTCATTTACTCATGAGCTGGAGTAATGACAGGTTTAAATGGACACGAACTAATATGTCAGAGTCCAATGCTTATGTTTAAGTAAACATTACATGTCTGTGTATATGTACGAGCTTTCTCTGATATTGGTGAAATAAGATCGCTCAACTTTCACACGCTTGTAAAATGAAACGAAAGACGCGCAGATCAGACGCTTTTATCAATGAAAGGCTAAAAATAGCGCTGTACACCGTGTGTTTGTGTTAGAGGTCAGAAAAGATGAAAAACATTTATCTCAGTACCTCAGATTACATAAATGTGCGGAGAGACGGCGTGTGGCTGTTCCAAGACATTAAACCACATGCATGTTTACACTAACAAGTGTTACGCATACCCATGCTATAGTTAGCCAAGGAACTATAAAACTTCAAGTTTACAACATAAACTGTATAGATGTAAACGAATATGCTGAATTACCTGTGGTGAAGTAACCTAGCAACTTCATTGTCCAATGAGCCCCATCTTGGAAAACTAACTCCAATATTGACTTTGATCTTGATGTTTTTCCTGTCGCGTTGTCGTTTAAAATCCCTGTTTCGCTTCCTTGGCGACTTGTTTTAATGTCCTCGAGAATAGTTCTTCAACAGGCTTTCAAATCAAAGCATTAGATCGCAGGTTTATCACGGCGTGCGGCCGAAGGATTCAGTCTAACGCAGGTCGCATATCCGGGCTGCATACGTCATCAAGCCTGGTTTATTTAAATTAACTGAGCATTACATTCGCAAGTCATAAGCATATTACATCAATTTACAATTAACTAAGAATAAATGTCAGTTTTATAATTGTTAATATTCTGAAATAAGACTGTCTTGATGACGTATACCGCCTACACATGCAACCTCCGTAGGCTTCAGCTCGCGGCCAGCTTGAGTGTACTCTGAAAGCGCGAAAGGTGGAGCTTGAATTTCAGGAATGTCCCTCGTCGGCGAATGTATTTCAAAGATGGAGGCACAACATGGATTCAGCCAGAGAGCGACTCGATCGTATGTATTTTAAATAGCAGATTCTACACTTACGAGAATACTTTGATTAGTGGGGTGGAAGGAATTACACATGAATGAGCACATACTTTTGGAAGAAAACATGGGTTTTTGCTAAGAATTAACTAAAAAAAGTACACACTGGAGCTTTAAGGAGAAAAAAGTGGATCGCCGTTTACATTTCCCCCCAGTGGACGCAGTTCTACTAATAGGAGGGGTATGAAAAGTTTCCTGTTTTCCACTTTTGTGTCTTTAAACGCTCGTTTTTTTTGAGGTCGACAGCTTATAAAAATAATTTCTGGGTTCTTTGGCTTGTTAGCTGTACATATTGTCACACAGCAGCGTTTAGGCAGTATTCTGTTTTTTGTTATAAGCCAGAAATGACAAGGAGGCGGCCTCTTGCAATACAAAGTCAATGGAGACGATTGGATTGTTATCCCCCCGGTGGGCGTGGTTTTCAGGTTATGACGCGCTGCGCTCTGTCTCTATTATATGGAAAAGAGGAGCAAAATAAAAACATAATGGTTTGAAAGTGTTTAAGTGTGACAACATTTTTGGTTTGAACAATACTTGTTAAAATGGGCAGAAGTTTTCTTGAATATCAGTGGTCACTGCAAAATATTTTTGAAACGCATGCCTGAGGCTTTTTTTCATGTCACACTGCTCACAGTTGCTCACATTAGTGTCCATGGTGAAGCTTTCTGCCTGATCACATTTATTCAGCTTGCGTGCTTTAGCATGAACCACCATTAATATTGCTTAGCTTTTGGTTGGACTAGTATTAAGGTTTACATGAAAACTCAAAATGATCTAAAGTGACTACCCTAGCCCACCTTAATATTGTGATAGAGAGTTTGGTGCAATCAAGACTGCTCCTATATTATTTGGACATTCTTGTGTGTCGTACTGTCTGTGAACTCCATTTTACTGTCAGATCAGGCTTTTTTTGTGCAAGATTGTGTATTTTTGTTCTCTAATTTTTCTAGTTTTCATTTCTTTGTTTCCCACAGAAGAGCCTCCAGCTGAGGTCAAGCCTGATCTGTCTCCTGCAGTAAAGAAGGAAGAGCCTGTGATCGTTGAGGTGAAGGCACAGGATGGATCCGCCCCTGTTACCACGGCAGCACCACCAACTGCCTCCAGCGGCAGTGGCCGTAGAAAGAAGAAGCAGAAGGTGGAGTCTGTTGTCACAGGTGAGGTTTCAGTTAAATTTCTCTAGTGAGTCAACAGTGAGCAAATGTCAATAATTGATTTGAAGTGGATGCCCCATCAATGTGGCAAGATGTTTTTAAAGAGAACATTTACCAAGATTAGAGTCCTAAATGAAACTTGTGAGTTGTTTATATGGTTAACACATTATATGATTTATTTATAAAAGAGATAAGACTTCAGAGGAAAGAGTAAGAGTAAGATTCAACTGTTTTTTATCTTATCAGCAGAATGCTAACGTTGTTTGTGTTCTTGCAAACAAGCAGCGGTGTCATCCATAATTTTTTTTTGAAGGGGCTCAGTGTACACAGCTCATAGAAATTTGTGCACAAACTGATATAAATATTATGTTCACAGTCTTTTGCTTGGAACCTCCACTTACGATCTGAGCCAACGTGGCTTTATGAAAAAAAAACTTTTATGTCAAATACTAATATATCAATTAATTCAACCAATCAAAATAATTGTTGGCATTTATGTTTATTAACCTTCTGTTTAATGGCCATTAATGGATTTGCACAACAATTGCGTTATGTTATAGTGTTGCTATGTTATAAAAGTAATGTAATTTAAAATGCATAAAGTATATAAACAATGAAAATGACAAAAACAACAGTCACGTGATTTATTATAATGCTCAACGTGCCCATGTGAACTCTGGCATTGTTCCAAGATGAATCTAGAAATATACAAATATAACGTTGAAATTCACATTTTTAACCATACACAGGTAGGGTTAATTGCACATTACCATACTGGATTGTGGAAGTGTTGAGCGTGTTTTAATTCTTTAGATTTTAACAAAATGCAGCAGCAAGGAGCCTGCGACCCCATACAGATGCTGATGTCATCTGCGACAGCCCTGTTGTATCTGCAGCGCCTGCCGCCTGAATAATGCAACATCAGGGTTCCCACAGGTCCTTGAAATCCTTGAAAGTTTGTGAATCTGGGGGAAAAAATTCAAGGCCCTGGGAAGATTTTGAAAATATACATACATAGATACAGGTTATTGAAAGTGCTTGAATCTATTTTATGCAAGAAGTTTTCTGGAAAAATCCATATTATTCCCTGTGTAGTGTAGGATAATATCATACAAATTCTAGACTTTTTAAGCACACGTGCTAAACTGTTTGCTTTAAATGCTTATATCTTCTGTATGCGAATGTTGATTCATACTAAAATGCTTTTTTGCATAGTTGTGTTTGACACATGAAAACGTCTTGCGTATGTAACTGTTGTTCCCTGAGAAGGGAACGAGACACTGTGTCTCCCTTGCCATACTTCCTGCATCCCTGTAACGCTGTCTTGGGCAATATTTCAGATAGCGATGTACTTCCTGGCTCCCGCGTCACCCTGTCTTTGTTGTTAAGTCTCATCAATGGTTGAATTTGATATACACATTCAGACCCACTTACCCCTGGAGGCGTCCCTAAAGTGTCACTGCAGTGATGCAGCGTGAGTTCCCTCGAAAGGAAACTGTAACAATGTATCTTAAAAGGTAACACGATGTAACCTTGCTCTCACATGAAATATGTCCCCACATTTAGTCCTTGAATTTGAGGGTATTGGACCTGAAATGTCCTTGAATTTGAAGTTAACTAAGGTGTGGGAACCCTGAACATTTAACATGATCAAAAACCTATCAGAGCGGTGAAAATGTATTGAGGATGCACAGAACTGATTATATTAGACCTATTAAACATTAAAATGCAAGTAACAGATTAGTAGATGCTTCTTTGATTTGTAGGTTGTATGCAAAATCCATTTGGCTCGACAAACTGCATGACGCCTCTGCAAACAAGGGATTGAACCACATGTACTTATTTTATGATTTACTTTTGTACTTTGCGGGGCAATGAAAACAAATTTTTATAATCATTCCCTACTATCAAGTTCAAAAAAAATTTCCCCAAAAACAATATGATGTGTGTAAGCAACAAGCCACAGTTTAATTTGTTATTCACTGAGAAATTTGGTCAATGACAGAAATGTTATTTTTGACTAAATTGTTTTTTTTTTTAGTGGAGGAGGTACATCTGGTCCAGTCTTCTGCCCCCATCATTGAGTCGACTGCCCCGACAAATCATCAAAACAACCAGAACAATCAAAACAACGAGGCTCCGCCCCCTGCCCCTCCACCCACTAAGCATGGCAAGAAACAGAAAGGTGAAACCAACAAAGGTGCTTTGTTTATTTATTTAAAGCTCACGTAACACACGCTGTTTTTGCATTTCTGATGTTAATCTGGAGTATCTATAGAGTAGTATGACATCCTTTATATCTCTGAAGAGTCTTTAGTTTAATCAGATTTATAAAAGAAAGATTAGCTTTACTGAATCTTTCTGATAACGTACGAAAAAATTAAGAAGGAGGAGTTATACTGCAGGAGGAGCGAGTACGAGTCATGCAACACTATACAACACTGTTTTAACTTATGATTCACTACATATTTGTGTCATTTATATAATATGCATGCAACTATTTCCAACATAAGACAGAAGTCTTGCACCGCGTGCAACTCGTCATGACCCGGTTGGGAAAATCCACCGCATCAAACACACACGTAAAACTCCGCTGCTACCCCGGATAATAAACTATATCCATCGTTTTCATAAGGCTGGATTTCTTCTCCTTACATCCAAAAACACACATCATCTTTCGTGCCATTGTTGACTTTTGAAATTAAAGTAAGCTGAGTGGCGTGATAAGCTGTTTGCAAGCTCTAGTGTCTCCCGCTGATTGACGGGTGGGCGGGATTTTCGGGGAAAGTGCCCATTTAAAGAAGTGATGCGTATAGAAAACCCCTGAAACGTCAGTTGGAACTGTAATCGAAAAAAACTTTCCGAAACTTGTACGAACACTGGCGAAGTGCATTCGGCACAGAAATACTCTGTAACATGTCCAACTGCTTTTTTGACACTTTGCCTACGTTTAGCATGAGGAAACAACTCTATAACTGTGTTAATAAGTCATAATGCTTGAAATACCATTGAACCCCCCCTTTAAAACTAAAAATAATCCGTTTTATTAATCTGAATGCAGGTGTAATGTAAAGCTGTTTTGCACTGCCACTACACAGCCTTTTTGTTTGCGTCCACTAAACACCAAATTTAAAGGAAAATTTAAAAGTTTATAGAAAATAATAAAAAGAGAAAACCAAAGTTTATAATTCACCCGATTTTCCAAAATAGGCTTTATCACGTGGCTTTTGAAATATAATTTACCTCAATTTCAATGCATTTTGGTAATGGCTCACCTCAGTCACCAAAGCATCCACTTGCATCAATGGATTTCCTATATTTTATTGGTGAGCTTGAGTTAACTGTTTATATTTTAACTATTGTTTTTAAATAAAGAAATGGCCATGACCACTCAATCCATTCAGTATTATATAGGACTATCGTCAACCCAAATAACTATAAGGCTTGTGTCTTATTCTCTCAAAAAAATAGGATGGCAAAAGTCCAAGTATGCAAATGAACGCCCAACCTTGAATTGTTGCAAATCTGTGAGAGTCCTCTAGACAGTGAGCACCATATTTCTGAAGATCCACTGCAGTGACAGATTGCAGTTTGATATGAGTTCTGTAAAGAGTTGGCAGTGATTACATCATACATGCTTTCTGAGTACTGTAGCGATCACAGCAGTTGTCTGATACTTTTGTTTATATTTGTGTGCAGAGAACCCAGAGGTGAAGTTTAAAGAGCTGGCGGCGAGTCTCGGGGGACTGGTCATGTCGGACTCTGATGTGGTCAACCTCGTCTCTATTCTCCGTGACAAGAGTCCCAATGCTCTGGACGCCTGGTATAAGGTAAGAGGGGATTCATATGCGTCCTCTCAGCTTTTAGAGTTTGAGAGCTTTTTATGATCGTTCTGGTTTTGCTTTCACAGAATGCAGTTAAGTTTGAGCCAACTGCACAACAACTGGCAGAGAAGGATCGTCTTTTGAACACGCTGCAGGAGGAAGCGTCCATCGCCAAGGGCAAAGTCAAACAGCTGAGCCAGGTTAGCCATTCGTGTCTTTTGTTTACTTGAATAAAAGGTTGTGGAGTACAATTTGATGTTTTATGATATTTTATTAGATGTTACATTATAACATAGCATGAAAAAATACTGAATACAGAAGTAGTTAAGTAGTTAAGCTCATATCTTTTCAGCATACTAAACATACTTTTTTTTGGCCTTTCCCACCTTGGTAGTCTTGGTTTACAGTATTTAATAAGTTAAATTTATATAGTGGTCTCATATAGGGTTGTAAAAATACATTGGTATGGAATGATGCATCAATCAATAGTCTAATGATACGATGCATTGATGCCACAAGTAAAATGTCAATATGAAGTACCTTAATTTTGACTGTTTTTACATGTTCACGTAACGTTCGTCTACATATTTCCGCCAAAGGTTGCATTTTTATTGTATGCCGAACTTTTGTGCTGCGTATGGATGTTAGGCCTACTAGCACTATGCATTATATTTAGAATTATAATTATAATTTATAATTAGTTTCGGTCATGACGGTGTTGCCCTTGCTTCTACTTTGTCCATCGATCAAGTGACTTTTCATAAATGAGTGAAAAACGAACAAATTAATAAATCAGTAAACTACTGCCCCACCCCCCAATACTATCGTGTATCGGCGATCCTACAGGCTGACTTTCTCAAATGGGACATACCGTCCAAAACTAGTCTGCTGTCAGATGCTGTCTAAATATCATTAAATCGATCAATATACCCCTGAATTGAACTGAAATGAAATCACAGAAATGTTTTATTTATTTTTAGAGGTATTTGGCTAGGACAGTGGTTCTCAAACTGGGGGCCGGAGCCTCGAGGTGGTGCCAAAGGGGGCGTCAGTTTTATGACATTTTATAAAATACATTAATTTATCATGAATTCTGTGTAATTAAATCAAAAAAAGTTTCTACTAACTTATTTTAATTAAACAAAACATTAAATTATACAGTTACATTTTAGAACTGTTTTTTTGGCCTAAATTTTCTTTGGGGGGCCCCCGAAGGAATGCACCGTACACAAAGGGGGCCGACCGCTGAAAAAGTGGGCTAGGAGAATCAATATAATATCATATCATGACCCTAAATTCATAATTTTTGCATTTATGGTCCCTCACACATTTTTGCAGAAAATCCTGGTGTGCGAAAATTTGCCACTAATAATTTATTTATTATTTATTTTTTTACTTATTAGTTTAATCTTTTTTTATTTTGTAGGTTTATTTAATGTTTTTTGATTGAAAAGAGACTGTCTCCATACATGTTACAGTGTGGCAAAAATTACAAAAACCTAAAATATAGCACCTCATAATATTTAGCTTAACCTCCCAAGGTGGTTTTTGAAAGCAGCAGAGATTCAACGGTTATTATTTGTACGCTATACATAGAGAGCGCCATGTGCAGTACAATTATAACAGAATATTGCAAATTGAACTATAAATATAACACTATTAGCTTTGCTTCACTTTGAAGAGCTTTATGGTAATTTATTGAATGGGGCTTTAGGAACTGCAGGCTGAGAAGCAGAAGACGAGCCGTGTGGAGTCTCTGCTACATGAACAGCGGGTTGCCATAGAGAAAGACATCATGCAGGCTAAAGCTCAGAGCTACAAAGAAATGCAGATTAAGGTAATACATCTCACCAGTTGATAAAGGCTATCCTGCAGAGGATCGCACTCTTGTAGTGTGTTTATGATAACAACCAAAGAAAAGTAAACGTTCTCTTTGCAGTTCCAGCAGGTAAGAGAGCAGCTGGAGGGTCAGATTGCCCGATTACAGCAGGAGAACGGCATTCTCAGAGATGCTGTGGAAAGATGCTCCACCACCAACCAGATGGAGACCAAGTGAGTTCCAACAAACCCCTGACATTCATTAATGCTGTTAAATGGTGCAGATTGTTCTCTTGAACAGCATCAAAATAAATGGTTCATTTATCATCTCCATTTCACAGGCTTTTGGGTTTATCCTTGCTTTGATCCTGTGTAACATTGGGTCTCATTCATCAATCCACCGTAGAAACAAGCATAATAAAAAGACATTGTGTAAAGGCAGTTTAGAGCCAGATCACTTTATTAACTTAATTATATATTTTTTTGTAAATATATAAGTATTATGTATATAAGTAGTTATTGTAAGACAATTCTTGTGATATAATGCCCACACGAAATTTACATTTTTTTAGGTATTGGTGTTCTTTGGACTAAATTAATTAATAAATATCATACTTTGTGTGAATTTTGTTGCAGGTTTTGCACATAACAATGAAGGTAGAATTAGTAAATTAATGATAAATCCTATAAATACACTCCCGCTCTCTTTCTCTCATGAAATCTCTCTTTTCATTTGTTGAACTGAACAAAAACACAATTTCTAACTTACTCATTATTCCTTTTTAGATCGGATTATATCATGCTAAATCAAAACTTGCGTAAACAACGTGAATCCTGAAGTGAGATTTGACCGTAGCCACCATTCACATTTCATATTGAAAAATCTTAAAGGTGCAGTGTGTAAATTCTAGCGGCATCTAGTGGTGAGGTTGCGCACTGCAACCAAGTTCTCCGTCCACGGCTCACTCCTCGCTTTTGAAAAACATAGATAAGCTACGGTAGCCACCAAAGGACAAACGTGTCATAGTCGGAGACAAGTTTGTCTGATAAGGGCTCCTGTAGAAACGTGGCGGCACAAAATGGTGACTTCCATGTAAGGGGACCCTCGGTGTATGTAGATAAAAACGTCTCATTCTAAAGTAATAAAAACATAACGGTTCATTATGAAAGGTCTTTATACACCACTGATATTATAGTTATGTATATTATATTGCATTTCTATCAAGAGATCCTCCTAAAAGTTACACACTGCACCTTTAAGACAAAAGTCTTAGTCAGTTGTATGCTTCTTTCATAAAGAAGACCCATTGCGAGAGGTTCACAAAATGAGAAGATATGTGCAAGTAAAACTTTTGAGATACACTACAGAAAGTTGTTTGGGACAATATTAAAGCCATTGTTTTGACAAGATTGTAGTGGCAGAGTAAAATCTAACCAGCTAGTATATTCTGCAACACAACATTTTAGGGCAACATAACAGTAGTGAGTTTATCATCTTATTTATCTTGGATATACCAATGCCATTGTATGACCTATTAATATTCATATGACCCCTGTTAAAGATCTTATATGTCCACACATGACGAACATTAAAGGAGTATTGGAAACCCCTGGGAAAGTTTCCACAATGCTTTGAAATGGTTTAAAATTTAGCTTGTGTTTGTGTGTTCAGGCAGTCATCCGAGCTTAATAAGCTGCGTTCAGAATACAATGGCCTGATGAAAGAGCTGGGGGACACCAAAAACAAGCTCCAGCAGGAAGAGCTACAGCGGAAGAGCCTTGAAGTCAACTATAAGCAGAACGTGTCTCAACTGGAGGTACACAGCCCATGACACTTTCATGCAGCTATGCGCTACACATTCAATCATGACATCATCACACCCCAAGTATACACACTGGCATCATCACATTCTTACATGGCTCTGCACTATAAACTTCATCATGACATCACCCCCCCCCCCCAGTATACACACTGGCATCATCACAACCTTACAGGGCTCTATAGTCTGCACTATAAATTTCATCATGGCATCATCGCACCTTCAGTATACACTCTGACATCACATCCTAACTATACGAATCATTACAACCCCACATGTCTGCCCTATACATTTCATGATGACATTATCACATCCTTTATCAGCCCTGCATTCATTTAGTTATTATTTCTGAGTCATTTCTAAAGATACTGGCTTACAAAAATGCATTATTATGTGCCGAATTATTTACTTATGCTCTGTACCGATTTCCACATACAGTATGTAAGTGCAGGTTAGAATCAGTATGATTTTTCCTTTTTACGCTGTCTTCAAAAATCACATTTTTGTTACATGTGACGGAAAAATAATCAATGTTTCCTCACTGCTGTGTGGCGAAAATTTGCAATTCACCTTTTTTAATGGCTTTGCATAATCTCTTTTGACTCTTGTCTCAGGACGCTAAACGTAGCTGGGAAGACTTGCAGAACTTTTTGCACAGCGTGAATGCAGAGCGAGAAAAGCTTCAGGCTGCTAAACAAGGTACAAACACACACATCAGCTTACAATCATCAAGTGTTCTGCACACAGCATTCAACTTTCTTCTTCTGTGTCCTCTCAGAGCTGCAGAATCAGCTGATGGCAGTCGAGACCGAGATAACCAATAAAAGCAAGGAAATCCAGAATCTCCACAACAATCTGACAGAGACTCTCATCTGTAAGGAGCAGGAGCAGAAAAAGGTCATGCAGCTGGAGCAGAAGGTCAGGCAGCTTTTGGAGGCATCACAGCACACCATGCAGCCTGACGGACAAGTCCAGGTATCTTGTTATTATCTCAAACTAGGGTGACCTAAGGTTTTCCTCGTGTTATGACAGTGCTGACGACTGTGCTATGTTGTTGCTTGCAGGATCTTCTTAATGAAAACAAAACGCTGAAGGTACAGATGGATAATCTTCAGGCTCAGATCAACACTCAGGTGTGTGATGAATCTTGTCTCTGCTTGTTGGTGGACTGTCGTAGTTGAGACTGACTTCTACTTTTCTCTTCCCCATCAGGCTACAGCTGTATCACATTTTGATGAGCTTCAAAAACTGTAAGTGATGACCTCTCAGAGCAAGCCGTTTTTAGTTTCTTAATGTAGCGTCTTAACCGGGCAAGACAAGTTACTTTCCACTGTTGATTTGTGTCTGAAATGGAAATTCTTCACAAAGCAACACACTGACCCTCATTTATTAAACGAAAGTAGAAACCGAATGAAAAAACCCGCTTATGACAACGCCCACGTGTGATTCATTTCGTATGCAGACAGTTTCGTCCCACAAATGAATGGGGGTTGATTAATGTGACTACTGAAAACAATGGTCATTTGAATATTACACCCATATAAATTAAGCCTATTTTGAAAAGCTAAATAAAACGAGAGTTACGTATGTAACTACGGTTCTATGAATCCCGGATGACCGCCAGAGGCGGTGCTTAAGCACTGAATGATCCATCTCGCGCATGCGCAGGTCGAGTGTTTATACCAACAAAGTCACCCGTGACCCCTGATGCCTACGGAGAGTCTATAACTTCCGGTGACATCAGAGGATCTGTTCCTACAGAATCTTCTCGCGAGTACACGGGAATTCTGAGTGACAGAACGCTCTGGCGGTCATCCGGGATTCATAGAACCGTAGTTACATACGTAGCTCTCGTTCTATTTCATCCCTACTGACCGCCAGAGGCGGTGCTTAAGCACTGGATGACACATACCAGAAAAGTCACGAGGAATTTAGCACGTACCTTATTGAGAGGACAGCGCAGAGTCTGGCAACAGGACCACCTCCAGTGGATGGGGGGTGGCGACATTCACCCGGTAGAACCTGGAGAAGGTACTCGGGGATGCCCATGATGCCGCCTCACAGATGCGCTCCAGGGGCACGCCGCGCAGGGCCGCCCATGAAGTTGAGACTGCCCTGGTAGAGTGGCACCTCACCCCGGATGGCAGGGGGTGACCACCTCGTTTATATGCCTGGGTGATTACATCCACCACCCAATGAGACAACCGCTGTTTGGAGAGAGCACAGCCCCTCCTAGGACCACCATAGCAGAGGAAGAGCTGGTCTGACTGCCTTATACTTGCAGTCGCGACAACGTAGGCTCTGAGAGCCCGTACGGGACACAGCAGCTGTAATCTGTCCTCCCCTTCTGGGGGAGTAAATTGTGCCAGGTGGATAGGCTGGTTAAGGTTGGTTGATGACAAAACCTTCGGAAGAAAAGCTGAATTCGGCCACAGGGTAACCCCCGAGCCATCGGAGTTCCACCTCAAACATGAGTCACTCACAGAGAGCGCATGAAGTTCCCCAACACGTTTCGCTGACGTGATAGCAAGGAGAAAGGCAGTCTTAATAGAGACCCACTTCAGCTCTGCCTGAGCCAGGGGTTCAAAGGGAGGTGAACATAGGGAATCGAGCACCAGGTGTAGATCCCAGGCTGGAGCGCGTTGTGCTCGTGGGGGGCGTAACCGCCATGCACCCTTCAGAAAAAGGGACACCAATCTGTGACACCCCACCGTGTCGTTGTCCACCCGAGCATGTCGAGAGGAAATGGCTGCCACATATACCCTCAAGGTAGCCGGGGACCGGCCGCCATCCAAGAGTGACTGGAGAAACTCTAGAATCTTTGGAACTGAACAGTGCACAGGGTCCACATTCCTGTCTGAGCACCATGTAGTAAACAGCCGCCACCTGTTCTCATACTGCGCCCGGGTAGAAGGCGTCCTTGCATTCAATATGGTATTGCAGACGCCATCTGAACACTCAGTCAGCAGCGGGTCGGGCCCTGCAGCGACCAGACCCACAGCTGCAGGCGGTGAGGATCGGGATGCCAGATTTGGCCCCGTAACTGAGACAGGAGATCCCTCCTGTCTGTGAGGCGCCACGGTGAACCGTTGCAGAGACTGTACAACAGTGGAAACCATGTTCTTCCCGGCCAGAAGGGGGCTACCAACAGTAGCCTGTGACCGTGTTGGAGGACTCTCTGCAGTGTTGGAAGAATCAGAGGGATTGGTGGAAAAGCATAGAGGAGAACCTCTGGCCAATCGTGTGCGAGAGCATCCTGGCCCAGAGGGCTGCTCTTCTCCGTCCAGGAGAACCAAAGGGGGCAATGGGTCGATTCCTCTGAGGCAAAGAGATCCACCCCTGCCCTGCCGAAGATGTCCCAGATGCTGAGGACCACATCCGGATGAAGCCGTCACTCCCCCGGCGGAGGCTTGCAACGGGAGAGTAAGTCTGCCGCCTGATTCTGCTCCCCAGGCAAATACATCGCCCTCAGGCTGGCCAGGTGTGGCCCTGCCCACAGCAGGAGATCCTGGGATGCCTGCAGCAGTGGTGCAGACTTGGTGCCTCCTTGGTGGTTTATGTGAGACACAGTCGAGACATTGTCTGATCGCACAAGCACATGCCGGCCTCCCAGGAAGGGAAGGAAAACCTGCAATGCCTTGTGCACAGCCCGCAGTTCCAGGACATTGATGTGCTGTGAGCGCTCCTGCACAGACCACAGCCCCTGAGCTGTTCGATTCTGCCACACAGCACCCCATCCCGAGAGGGAAGCATCTGTTGTGAGGATTTCCCGACGAGATGCGATGGAACCCAAGGGCATGCCCTGCAGGAGAAATGACCTTACTCTCCATGGGGCCAGAGCAAGAAGGCAACGACGTGACACCTTGAGTTTCCTGTGCCGGTGCCACTTGACATCTAGATGAAAGCCGTGCAACCACCTCTGGAGGGGACGCAGCGACAGCAGTCCTAGAGGAATCACGGAAGCGGCAGCTGTGAGTTTCCCTAGGAGGCGCAAAAACTCCACATAGCATAACTGCCTGCCCCCCCGAAACAGGAGGAGGCGGCGGAGGATGTCGTCCACCCGCTGTGGTGATGGGCGAGCCTTCATGGTGATTGCATCGAGAGTCATCCCGAGAAAAAGCGTGCCCTGCGATGGAACCAGGCAACTCTTTGTAAAATTCACCCGGAGGCCCAGGCGGGCCACATGAGAGAGAAGACACGACGTGTCCAGTGCCACCTGAAACTGGGATGGCGCACAGATGAGCCAGTCGTCCAGATATGGGAGAATCTTCATGCCCCGCGACTGCAAGTGCGAGAGGGCTGCCGTCACACACCTGGTGAACACCCGAGGGGAAAGGGAGAGACCGAATGGGAGCACTCGGAACTGGAAATGACGCCCTTGAAAGGCAAACCGCAGAAACTGACGATGGTGTGGAGCTATAGGAGAGTGGTTTACGTCAGTAGACCTGAAGGATGCCTACTTCCACATCCCTTTGGCAATTGTACGTAGAACCTCTGCAGTGGTCAGCATGTGGAACCTCAGAACCTTCAGGAACCTGTTGAGACCCCTTAGGTCGAGGATAGGACGGAGTCCGCCATCTTTCTTTGCTACCAGAAAGTAAGTTGAGTAGAACCCCCCGGGGTGCAATAGGGGATCTACTGGCTCGATGGCGCCCTTGTCCAGGAGGGCGGACAACTCCTGGGTGAGGGCTTGGGCTTTTGCCGGGTCGCTTATGATGGTCATCTTGACCCGGCCATGGGCTGGGGGCCGGCGTCGGAACTGAAGTTTGTACCCGTGGGTTAAGGTTGAGAGCACCCATGGGTCCCTGATGGAAGCAGCCCAATAGCTGAGCTGCTGCTGGGAAAAACAGCCGACGGCCGACCCCCGGGCTTCAGCGCCGGGGTCCCCGGCCTCTAATGGTTCCAGAGGCACGACGGGTTGGAAAGAACTGAGGTTGTCCTGAGGGCAGCCGGTCAGGCACCCGAAAGGTCAGTGCCTGCTGCTGAGCAGGCTGTGGACGTGGGCGCAGAGACCTTAGGTAGCCCCTAGGGTGAGCCTGTGGACGAGAGCTGCGCTGTGGGGCAGCTGGAGGACCTCTAGGCCTGCTAGGAGGCGGAACGCTTCTTTGAAGCCCGGACAGCTGCTGTCGAGTCCGTCCGGCTTGGACCGTGCGCTCAAGCGCTTTCAGAGCTGCGGAACCAAACAGCTCCCCTGGTTCCACCGGAACACTGCGGAGGGTTCTCCTACAGGCCTCAGTGAGAGGAGATTGTGCCAACCATACCTGGCGGCGAGCCTGCACAAGAGTAGACATCAACCGCCCCAATTCCCTAGACATCAATGCGAATGCCTGTAGTGAAGCATTGCTAAAATTGTGGACAGAGGCATCCAACTCAGTCTCCTGCAGGGAAGTTGACAAAGCGAGCATCAGGTGGGACATGGAGTTACCGATGCGTCCCATGCGGGCCGCTGCATCATAGGCCTTACAGAGCAGGTCATCTGTAACCCGGCACTGGGGACGAGGGCACCTAGCATCCGGCCTCAAAGCCTCATCAGGTGAGATGATAAGAGCCGCTATTGTCGGCTCAACTGCTGGCATGCGGTCCAATCCGAACTTCTGGGCGTCCTGCATGGCTGCCAGGGTCCGGCCATCGGACGTTGCATGAGAGAGGGCCCTAGAATCCCTCCAACATGCCTGCAACTCCCTCAAATACTCCTCCGATGGGGGCGCAGTAAAGCTGACGGAGGCTGGGACACGCCTGAAAAAAGCACTGGCCGGAGCCGGCTGAGTTTGCGGGACGTCCAACTGGAGACGAGCAAGAGCCTTACGAATGATGGCTCTCATAGAGCAGTCCTCAACACCACCAGTAGAGCTATGGGTTGAAGAACGGGAGCAGGCCCCAGAAGGTTGGGAGGCTTCCATCTGTGGAAGTACCTCTGGCTCATATTCATTAAACTGGCCAGCTGACGCTGCCATGGAAAGCACATCGTCCTCCGACTCCAAGGAGGCTGCCGAGGGGACAAAATCATCTGGCGGCTCTGCTCCAGTACCGGACTGGAAAGCCAGGAAGAGGGACTTCATAGTATTGAGCTCCGCTGTTAGTTGGTCCACTTTAGAGGCAAGCCGGGGTCCCTTAGCCTTTTTTGCAGGAGTGGGGCCTGCAGCCTCAGCAGCCCGACGTTTAGACTGCCCAGACTGATCTGGAACCAGTCGCTGGGCTGGGGTCAAATGTCCAATCGACAAAGTAGAGCCCAACAGTTGCTCCACCTCAGCCAGTCTAGCTGCCCTCACTGCCCGAGGCATGATACCGCAGTTCATGCAGGGGTCGTCAGAAAGACCCTCCTTTAAATGTTCGAAGCCAAGACATGAGGGACATAAATCATGGCCATCCTCAAGCTGCAGAGGAGCCATACAGGCCGAGCAGGAGTGGTTGCCAACCATGCTGGCAACTGAGAAAAAAGGTAGCCTCGGCGGAAACGCTGCCACCAATTAGTCACAGGGGCACACCTATGCTGGGAGCGGGAACGAAAACACTACCTTCACCAGCTAAGGGTAAACTATCCCAATGAAAAAATAGACACAGAATGCAGTACAGATGCCGGGAGAGGGAGCGAAAGCACAACCTTCACCAACAAATGTAGCAAAAAAGAAAAAAGATTAGCTTCAGCGGGAACACTGCCACCAATCTAGTCACTGAGGTACAAATATGCTGGTAACGGGAGCGAAAGCACTGCCTTCACCAGCTTAGGGTAACGAAAAAATAAGACACTAAACGCAGTACCGGTGCCGGGAGCGAAAGCACAACCGTCACCGCAAACGTTGTGAAGCCAGTTAAGGGTAAGCGCTATTAACAAAAACCGGCACAACCGAGTTGGCACGAATACACAAAGCGCCGTTAAGCGCCGAAACGATTAACAAAAAACTGGCACAACCGAGTTGTTGCAAAATACACAAAGCGCAGTTTAGCGCCGAACGATTAACAAAAAGCTGGCACAACCGAGTTGGCACGAATACACAAGCGCAGTTAAGCGCCGAACGTTTAACAAAAAACTACACAACCGAGTTGGTACTAAATACAAAAAGCGCAGTTAAAGCGCAAAAAGACGTTTAACAAAATAAACCGGCACAACCGAGTTGGCACAAAGTAACTACACGAGCGCAGTTGAACAATCAACCAAAAAACTTGTCCGTGTTACAACAATAAATCGCAGATGAATCAATAATATAAAGGTAACTGTTAACGTTAGATTACAAATGTCGGGAGAGGGAGCGAAAACACAGCCGTCACCAACAAATGCACCAAACGAGCAGTTATATAAAAAGTTTGTAACTCACCTGTCGGTAGATTTCGTTGCGGCCTTTGGAGGGCGAGCAACTCGCTGCTCCGACAATAAAATGTCACAAGGCCACCAGCAACGAATGAAACACAATATCCTGTAGTCTTTTGCTAGCGCGGAAAAAACAACCTGCGAAGCGAGAAGATGAAAAGGAACAGATCCTCTGATGTCACCGGAAGTTATAGACTCTCCGTAGGCATCAGGGGTCACGGGTGACTTTGTTGGTATAAACACTCGACCTGCGCATGCGCGAGATGGATCATTCAGTGCTTAAGCACCGCCTCTGGCGGTCAGTAGGGATGAAATAGAAGGAAGTCGGGGAAATGCAGTTTGGAGCCAGGTAACTGAAGAGAAATTGATCTTACGTAAAAAACTCTTGTAATTTCCAAATAATGAAATGATTAACATAATTACTAAGTATTTAATGTAAAAATGTATGTGACTAGTGCTGGTTTAAAGCATTGGGGTTGCTAAATGAGGGCTTAATGTACATACTTTCTTTCGCCTGTAAGGGTGTCACGATTTCAGTTTTAAAACGAAATCGATCGAAATTAGGTCACAACCTCGAACTTTGAATTAAAAAATGGGATCGCCGATGCTGCCACGCCCCCATGTCACGTCCGGTTGGCTTGCCAAGCGGGGGAAAAAACCTCTCAGAGGCAGAGATGGGGACTCGAGTCTGAGACTCGGACTCGAGTGCGACTTAAGTCGCACACACAGTGACTTCAGACTCGACTTGAGACTCGACCCTCAAAGACTTCAGACTCGACTCGGACTCGAGCCGCGCGACTCGTGAACAATGTTTATTTTTAGGAAACGTCTGATGAGCTCGCTGTCATACCCCTCCCTCCGTTACCTACAACCTGCCCACGATGTGACACGTGACGTATCTGCTCCGCGCGCGCGGCCGCGAATCGAATGCACCGGCTGCTGCTGTCCCACTCATCTGAAGCTTTGGGTAGTGCTGTGACGGATCAGCGGTTCGGCTCGCATGCGATTCGCGGATTAATATGCATTTTAAATAGGGTAAGTTTATCATTAACTTGTTATTAAGGCTCGCAATTGTTTAAATGGTTAAACAATTTAACCGCAAAAAGGCGCTCAATTGAGCAGATTTCTGTACGCACATGCGGTTAAGTGTGTCCGGTCCAGCTCCAGTCAGGTCCAGAGTTGCGCTACTTTGTGTCATACTGTAGTCCATTAACATACATTTGCTGAATAGAGCAATGAAAAACAATGTAACGTTTTTATGTGAAGCGACTGCTGCATCTTCTTCCTGAAGCGCTCCACCTGTGTTTGAACACGCGTTTCAGTGCCCCTAGTAGTGCACATACAGAGAGAAGTGTTTCAAAAGTTAAGCCAACATAAAATCTTTCTTTTCTTGACAGGGCACACACACACAAAATGATCTCACAGTATTCTTTTTCTAATAAAAACATTTTTGTTTATGTCTTAAGAAACCAGTCAGAAACCAATCTGGGCTTATTTGTTCTTAATAAAAAGACAGTAACCTCAATTAACCTACTTAAGTCTGTGTCATTTATGTTAATCAAACAACCCAAGACAAACAGAAAATCACGTCTATTGCTCAAAAATATAATAATAATATTTAATTTGTACAATAAAGACAGTGTTATTATCCATTTAATTTCTGTACCTAATGCTAATTTTAGACCTTACTTAATGTGCAACTTTTTTATAAATGTTTATAATTTCTTTATTTGTTATTAGAGTTTTATTTGTTACAACGAGACTTGAGACTTGACTTTGAGCTTGAGTCCAAGTCAAGTCTGAAGTCTTTGAGCTTGAGTCCAAGTCAAGTCTGAAGTCTCTGGGCTCGAGTCCAAGACTTCAGACTTGACTCGGACTCGAGCTCAAAGACTTCAGACCTGACTCGGACTCGAGCTCAGAGACTTGTGAACATCTCTGCTCAGAGGTGCCTTTAACCTCTTGACGCGCACTAGCTCGGGGGCGGGAAGACGTCAGGTTTTTTTTAACGCTGCTAACAATATCTATATAGCCTACTGTCTACAAACATGAATAATATTAACATTACTATACATCGTTTAAAAGGTCTACGGGTTTAGCATCAATGTATGGTCTCTGTTTTGAGATACAGATGCTCTAGCATCATAAATGTAGTATTTTGTTACAGAAGTCCAGATGACAACATGCAAAATATTAACGGGACTCTTTACCCTTTGTGTTGATATTACAATTGTGAATCGTATCCAGTCTGTTTCAGATGTGTGAATAACTCATGAAAACCGTCTTATAGAATACATCCAATGACCATTTTTGTACACAAATGCGTATAATCCGTGAAATATAGATATGTTGTCCATTGTTTACATCATATTTCACATGAACGTCTTGTAATAGAATATAATATACAATCTGAGGACTGTTTACGTCGCAACACTGTATATGAGATTACGCTCACGTTCAAACCCGCGTTCAAACTTTGTTTTAAAAGTAGGTGGGAGTATAATACATAATCTGACTCGCTTGTTCCTCCAATGACTTCATGGAAAATATTGATAGACAGAAAGTGTAGCCAATTAGATAACGAATCCAACGATCGTTGTGTGACGTTTTATTTCCTGTTGTGGAAACTGCATTTTATACGCTAACATAAGGATAAATAATAAGAAGAACGAATGTGTATGCATGTAAACAAATTACTTTTATTTTATGGCTGATTTGTAACTTTTCCTTATTTCTCATTATTTATTTTTTAACTCTTTCCCTGCCATATGACGAGTTATTTTGTCAATTAAGAGAAAACATTTCTCTGCCAATGACGCTTTCCTGACGAGTTTTTACGGTAATCTGTAATTCCGCTACTATTGAGTAGATGGCTCTTACCTGAATCTGAACTCTGACAAAATTCCTTAACAAAAATGCAATTATTTCAGCCTTTTGCTGAAAATTTTGTATTTTCGAAGAAACCTCCCTATATTTAAGAGGTTATAAAAAGAGAACAAATAAAGATAGAATTAAACTTTTTTCCTATTTTGTTTGTTTGAAACCAGAGGGTCTGTTCCTTCATATAAATTATATATGATATATTTGTATGTTTATATATTTATAGAAGAAAATTTTCCTGGAAGGCATTTTGTGAAAATGCTGTCAGGAAAAAAGTTAACATAGGATATTAAACAGGTAAAACATACATCTTAATGCTAACTCAACTTTCATACACAAGGTGGAAACCTGACGTGAGTTTTGATTGTAGCCACTGCTCACGTCCATATTGATAAATGCAAAGTCTTGTGTGGAAAAATGTACTTAGAGTTTTCTTGCTCGCTTGATAAATGAGGGTTAATAACTGGATCTACCTGGTGCAACACAATGAAAATTTACTGTAGAGATGTTGTACCATTTATAGAGCAATAGATATTGTTGTACAGGAATTGTTGAAAAGGCTTTATATTACTGTGGGTGAGTAATGTCACCAGTGTTTTGGCAATGTCTGCTCTGTACAAAATGAAGCTGTGGCTTTTCATTTTGAATTGATGGATAAGCCAACAAACTTGGAGCTTTATTATGTTGTGCCCGGTTAGGTCACATTTCAAGATGGTGTGTGTTGTTGGGTTATACTCCATTTTAAATCTTACTATGTCCCTAATTAGAGTGGCTGAGAAAGAGCTACAGAGAAGAAGTCTAGAAGATTCTCTTAACGCAGAAAGGAGCAGCGGCGCCAGTCGGGAGACCAACATGCAGGCAAGTATCATTAATATTATTCCTGCTCACACCAGTTACACTCCAGTATAGGTTTCTCTGTTTAACGGATACACGGCTGTACCTCTTTCTGTTTCTCTCACTTCACAGGCCATGCTTAATGAGAATATGACGTTGAAGGTGGACCTCCAGAAACTGCAGGCACAGATTTCTGAGCAGGTTTGATTCTGTTTCTTTTTGTATTTTTTCTGAAAAGTCCACGAGTGGATGTAAAAACATCCAATAATTTTTGCCAATTCTGTGTCTTTGGCAGGCCTTGTCTGTGGATCAGCTTCAGCAGGGGTAAGTGCATTCATGTTGTCATGCACTATATTCTAATGCCGCGATCACATGAGATTTTTCGTTCCACTGACTTTCATTCATGTCCGATCATAAAAATTCTGGTTTGGTGAACTATGACTTTGTATCACGTGAAGATGTGATGCGATCAGTAGATGATTGATATATCACAGTATGACCTTTTCAGGGAGAAGAAACCCTTAAAAAACAGTATCACACAATCATATTTTGTACAGTTTGAAGTTTGAGTCCCAGCTCGAGGTCCTTTGCCAATCCTGTACCCCTCTCTTCACCCTGTACTATCTCTGACATACTGTCTATCAAATAAAAGCAAAACAACTAAAAAATATGATGCATGATATCATTCTGGTTGCTGCCTATTTAGGCTGCGCTCTGTGTAGATGTTTTACATGCTGAAAGTCTGGTGTGAAAGTGCCAGAAGTCTTGTGCAAGGAAAAAGTTATCATAAATCTTATATATAATTTGCAATAAAACGTGGCCCCTTAACATGCTTTGTGCCAGGTTTCAATTTCATGCATTTCTCTTCACATCAGACCTGCTGTAACGTGTCTTTTAGCAGCATGTTTACAAGTGCAAATGAAGCGTCACTTCTACAGTGAGGGGAAATTCAATACACAGTAATGCAATCATTGTTGGAAAAGAAAGTGGTATCAATAAATGTCCAAAGTGACATGTGAGGTTCAAGTGTGACACATTATGCTCTGTGTTTTTAGCCTACATGAGCGTGATGAGAAGTTGAGCACGGTGGAGGCCCTGCTGGAGTCCAGCCTCATTCAGGTAGCAGATAAGGAAGATGAACTGAAGGTAAGTGAGAAAAAATATACTTGATATGCTTAAAACACAGGGCTTTACAAACTGGAGTCTGCAGAAATTTCAAGGGGGACCCCAAAAAATGTCAAGAGATAAAAGACGAAAAAATCTAAGGGCCCTATTTTAACAATCTAAGCGCATTGTCTAAAGCGCACAGCGCGACGTCTAAATGGGCGTGTCCGAATCCACTTTTGCTAATTTAACGACGGGAAAAAATCTTTGTGCGCCGAGCGCATTGTCGAAAAGGGTTGGTCCTATTTTTTTAACGACTAATGGGAGTATTTTGGGCGTAACGTGCAATAAACCAATGAGAGTCTCAGCTCTCATCGCCTTTAAAAGCCTGTTGCGCTGGCGCTATGTCTAATTCCCATTTAGATGACAGACTTTGTAAACTGAAAAACTAAGCGGAGGAAGAAGATCCCCAGTTTAAGATTAATGTTAAATAATTGTGTTGTTTTTCACTTGTATTGAAATTTTTATTTTTTATTAAACCTTTAAAACCTGTTTTCTTTTAATCATGGAAGTAAAAAAGCAGGCTTTTAATTGCTTTAAATGTATGGCTATCCAATATCATCAAAAAATTATTTACAAGTTTGTAAGAAAAGGTTTGTACTCTAAAAATACTTTATTTGTTACAAACAGGAGATAAAGAATTTACAAACGTCTCTCCGCACGTTTCAGCACTTGGACAGCATCACAAGTTTTTTTTTTAGCATTACTTAAATGTTTCTCATCTCACCATATCCACAGGTACAGAGTCATCATATACAATAAATCTGTGAGGTAGCATTTAAAAACATTTAAAAATAGATGCATTTGTTTAAAGTAAAGCATTTATTTACCAGGCTACAGGTGAAGCAGCTCTTTGCGGATTCTAACGTCTCATAATCGGTCCTCATTTATGTCCAAGAGACTCAATAATAATCTTTTACATTCAATCCTTTAATCTTTCATATTTAAAAAGTTTTTGTGCTGCATTCATGTGTTTGATAAGCAAACCCATGTTGTCGTCCCGTTTATAGGCGCATATTACTAACACGCTCTTTAAATAACAAAAAAATAATGCGCCATTGACTTTAGACTTTAGAGCAGGTTTTTGTTGGTCAATGGCATAATCTATTTTAGTTGCCTCAAAATAGCAACGCGCCAACAATGCGCCTGAACACACCTCGTTTTCAGACCAGAACGCCCATGGGCGCAAAAGGGGGCGCAAATGCATTTGCTATTTAAACAACGCGGCGCTAAACGTGAAAATTATAATTGCGCAGGGTGGAAACTAGCAAAAGACACTTGCGTTGCGCATTGTGCCGGGTGTAAGATAGAGCCCTAAAAGTCTACTGTGTAGCAAATTTTTTAAGAGAAAATATGCTGTCTTTATAATAGCACAGTTAATATTTATCTAACATAGTTTGAATCTTTCTTTATACAATATAATCCACAAATGGATGTATATATTTTAGGAAAGGGGTCCCTTGCAAAATGTTCATCACATGTCGGGGTCCCTGACATAATTTGGTTTGGTAAGTTTGGAAAACCTCTGGCTTTTAAATATTAAAACAAATACAAAGCCACATAATTGAAGTGGTTTGGACATAATCAAACCCTTTTGACTTTTGGGTGTTTTGCATTTCACCCAATGGGAAATGATTGACAGGGTTCCCACGGGTCCTTGAAATCCTTGAAAATGTGTGAATCTGGGGGGAAATAATCATGGCCCTGGGAAGTTTTTGAAAATATACATACATAGATACAGGTCTTTGAAAGTACTTGAATTTATTTTATGCAAGAAGTTTTCTGGAAAAAAAAATCCATATTATTCCCTGTGTAGTGTAGGATAATATCAAAAAAATTCTAGACTTTTTAAGCACACATGCTAAAGTGTACAATGCTTTTATCTTCTGTATTTGAATGTTGATTCATACCAAAATGCTTTTTGGCACAGTTGTGTTTGATGCATGAAAACGTCTCGGGTTACGTATGTAACTGTTGTTCCCTGAGAAGCGTCTATTGCTGCGTCTCCCTTGCAATACTTCCTGCGTCCCTTTAACGCCGTCTTTGGCAATATTTCAGATAGCGATATACTTCCTGTCTCCCGCGTCACCGTGTCTTTGTCGTTAAGCCTCACCATTGGTTGAATTTCATATACATATTCAGACGCACTTACCCCTGGAGGCGTCCCCAAAGTGTCACCGCAGTGATGCCGCGCTAGTTCCTTCAATAGGGAACTGTAACAGTGTATCTTAAAAGGTAACACGATGTAACCTTGCTCTCACTTGAAATGTGTCCCCCCATTTAGTCCTTGAATTTGAGTATAGGACCTGGAAAGTCCTTGTAAGGTCTTTGAATTTGTAGTTGGCTAAGGTGTGGGAACACTGGATTGAGTATTGATTGTTTTAAAGCTCTGTTATGCCTGAAAGATTGCATAAGGATTGGTGAAAATATAGCATGGCTTTTTTGAGAGCTCAGATCATTATTAGGCTTTCTAATACATTTTGGACAGTGCTGAAGTCTCATAAAGCCTGGAGTATAGTTGTACGCACAGCCTTTTAAAGCATAGTTTATTGATACGTTTGTCTCATGGACATTGCGACGAAATGCAATGCATCTTCTGGGCTACATACGACATTCTCCTATATGTGAATGCGCAACCTACGCATACAAAGTCAGTCCAGTTAAAAAAATCTGGCGGTATGCGTACTATTCTGATGATGAGATTTGCGTCACGCACATTATGCGTGGACCGCCGCGTATGCGTAAAACCTGATCTATACCTTTAGCTTAACACTGCTTATCAAGATGAATCGCTTTGCTGTAATATTCATGTTAAATAATGAATTTGTTTTTTATATTCTGTATGTTTTTGAATAGGGATTAAGAAAAAAACGTGAAGATTTACAACAGCAACTGGAGGTGGTACAGAAACAGAACACAGAACAGGTAACGAACAGACACATGGGTCAAATATAGAGAGGAGAGAATTTAATACGTGTTTAATGCACATCACATCTGTGCTCATCTTACTCATATCTTTCCTCATTTCCTTTTCCCAGGCAACATCAGGAGCAGCACTAGAGGAGCTACAGCAAAAGTACGTCTGAAAACATTATAGATATATCAGCGATGAAAAATGAAGCTCATCTCAACTATAGACCTGACTTAACGTATTAGGTCCAAAACAAACTCTATGCAAGCGGTGCAATTTCTTAGCAATCTTTTTAATGATGCCGCTAGGGGCTCTGCATGCGTGGATGAGCAAGAGTTTGAAAATAAATCATTCATGCACAGAGAGTTGATTTAACTGTGTATGTGTTATTTAGGTAGGTAGCAATAAACGTCCAGTTTATTGGCAAAACTATGCCTTTTTTACAGGATTCAAGAGAAAGATGAAAAAATCAGATCAGTGGAGGAGAGTTTGCGGTCGGCTTTAGAGAGTGAGTCAGAAAGACAGAAGGTAATGAAGGTGAGTGTGTTCTGAACAGATTTATTATTACTGTAGAGCAGTCAATGCTCATTCATTTGTGTACTTTATCATGATGGATCTATGAATTTGAATCTGTCCACAGGATCTAAAAGAGCAGGTAGAGGTTTTGAACAGTGAACTGGCTCAACTGAGAAGCAGAGAAACTCAGGAGTCAAACTCCGAGTTGAGCACTAAACTACAGGCGCTACAGGATCAGTATGTAGTATTTAAGTGTCTTACAGATGACCTTGTTCTTTGCTCATGTTAAAGCTTTAATGATATGACCATCTTTGTCAACTGGAGTCCTCGCTTAGGTTTTCTTGTGCTAGGTTAACTATTCTTTTTTAAATATGTCATGAGCAAAACATCAAAAAGAAAAGGAATACACCTTAATAAAAGAATAGTCTCTTAAAAAATATGCAAAGTTTCAATAAAAAATTTATAAAACAATGAAGCAGATTGATAATGATATTTCATTTGTCTAACCAGAAGGAATGTTAAACATGTTTTTTTTTATATATATTTTTAAATTAAAAAATGAATGTAGAAGCCATCAAACACTTCCATGTTTTCCCTATTTAAAGACTGTTAGTCGTGACGTGAGTCGTGACGTGAGTCGTGACGTGAGTCGTGACGTGAGTCGTGACGTGAGTCGTGACGTGAGTCGTGACGTGAGTCGTGACGTGAGTCGTGACGTGAGTCGTGACGTGAGTCGTGACGTGAGTCGTGACGTGAGTCGTGACGTGAGTCGTGACGTGAGTCGTGACGTGAGTCGTGACGTGAGTCGTGACGTCAAATTAGAACTATATTTTATGGCGATAGAGCAATTCGACCTCGGCGCGCAGTAACAACATCACTTCTGACTATTACCCCTTTCGCTCAAACGTCTGTCAATATTTCTGTGCCTGAGGTCGAAGTTCTGCAAACTAAGCGTTCTTTCACCATTTAATATAGTTCACATTTTAAAATTGCTTAAAAATTACCACGTTTCATTTAATGCCACCATACTTACTTGTGTACTTATGTAACAGTCTTTAAATAGGGAAAACATGGAAGTGTTTGGTGGCTTTTAAATTCATCCCTGTTTGGATCATAAGGAATGAAAGGGGCTAGGCTAAATGCTAACACATTCACAACGCGCTGTACAAAGATTAAGTGTACACATTGAATAAAGATAGGTATGAATTAAAAGTTGGGGTAAGAACATAGTAAAATATTAAAAAAACGGTGGTGTTTTCCTTTAAGAAATGGGAATTTAACTAAATGTAACAATCAATTCAGTGTTTACAATAAAATTAGTGCCACAAGTGCCTTTCTCATTGGTGCATATGTGTATCATAGGTTAACGGTTAAGGACCAGGATGTTGAGAGACTGCAGAGAGAATTGGAAAAGGCAGCACAACTGCAACAGGTAAAAGTGTTGACATTCAGATCGGACTATTTGAAAACCACCAAAGTATTAGGTTTACAATAGACAATCCAGAATTCACTTTGCAATGCTGATATTATGTGTTTTTTCTGCAGCAAACTGTTTCAGCAGCTCCCAGTCAGGAGTTATTAACAGCGTAAGTATTCATGTAGTTACAGTTTAATCCTCCTGTTAATGATTCCATGTTCATGCTATTCTGCCATAAAACACAAATGCTGCTCTGTGTCCTTAGGCTTGCTGAGAAGGACAAACATCTATCTGATCTTCAGGCAGAGCTGTTAGGGTTAAGGGAATCCGTGGAGCTTCATCGCAAGAAAAACAATGTAAGTTAAGTAAGAATGAGTCTTTCTGTTGGGGCGAGAACAACGGCTGAGCTTTAGCTTTTCCAGATGATGTGTTGTAATGCTCTTGCTAATGAGCATGTAAAGCAGGTGACCGTCATTTGAATGGCAGGTCTGGGCTGGCCAACAAATCTCCAACAAATGCTGTAGGAAGTTTTAATAATAATTATGCCCTGTAGAGAAGACCCATTTCTAGTTGTATGCTGCTCATTTCATCTGGGAAACATACATATTGTGGTTCCAGAATAAATTAATCTGGTATTTCTTTCATTAGATAACCAAAAAGTTTGCTTTCTGCATGCTACTATATTCATAGCTATAAGCAGGGTCACACAGAATCTGAGAGACTTCTCAGAACTGGAGCCCATGTCACACAGTTTGGCACATGCTTTGCCCTCTTTGTGCTTATTGCATATTTTGTGCAATTATGCGTACTATAAGTCATGTTTTTTGTAACCAATAATAATGTAGTGCTTTCAGCTTTGTTTAAGGCATGTTATCATGTTTCAATCCATCCTGCAGAATTTCTTCGATTTCCACAAAATGCTAAGAAATCTTAAAAAAATGCAAAGAAAGAACAATAAGCAAAACATTTTGGTGCACCAGTGTAATTTTCATGTTTTTGTTTGCGATATTGCAGGTGCATTACTGTAAATCTATGAGGTATTAAAGCAGCAGCCACACAATGTCATTTATTATACAGATTTTACCACATGAGAGGGCTTTCGTTTAAAGCGCTTTAATAAAAAGACAATGGGCCCTATTTCACGATCTAAGCGCATTGTCTAAAGCAGTGGTTCCCAAACTTTTTCAGCGTGCGGCCCCCCTTGTGTATGGTGCATTCCTTCGTGGCCCCCCAAAGAAAATTTGTGACAAAAAACTGTTCTAAACTCAACATTTTACTTAAACACATATTAAATTATACAAAAAAGTAGTGCTTTTGGTTAGTAGCCTTATTTTTATTTTTTTATGTTTAATTACACAGAATTCATGATAAATTAATGTATTTTATAAAATGTCATAAAACTGGGGCCCCCCTGGCACCATCTTGCGCCCCCCCCCCCCCCCCCCAGTTTGAAAACCCCTGGTCTAAAGCACACAGCGCAACGTCTAAATGGGTGTGTCCGAATCCACTTTAGCTAATTTAAGACGGGAAAAATGGTTTGTGCGCCGAGCGCATGGTCGAAAAGGGTTGGTCCTGTTTTTTTAATAAGTAATGGGAGTATTTTGGGCGTAATGTGCAATAAACCAATGAGAGTCTCAGCTCTCATCCCCTTTAAAAGCCAGTTGCGCTGGCGTTATGTCTAATACTTATTTAGATGACGGACTTTGTAAACTGAAAAACTAAGTGGAGGAAGAAGATCCCCAGTTTAAGATTAATGTAAAATAATTGTGTAGTTTTTCACGTATTGAAATTATTATTTTTTTATTAAAACCTTTAAACCCCGTTTTCTTTTAGTCATGGAAGTAAAAAAGCAGGCTTTTAATTGCTTTAAATGTATGGCTATCCAAAATCATCAAAAAATAATTTACAAGTATGTAAGAAAAGGTTTGTACTGTAAAAATACTTTATTTGTAACAAACAGGAGATAAAGAATTTACAAACGGCTCTCCGCACATTTCAGCACTTGGACAGCGTCATGAGTTTTTTTTTTAAGCATTACTTAAAAATGTTTCTCATCTCACTATATCCACAGGTACAGAGTCATCATATACAATAAGTCCGTGAGGTAGCATTTGAAAAAAAATTTAAAAACATGCATTTGTTTAAAGCTTATTGCGCTCTTTAAATAATAAAAAAACATATGCGCCATTGACTTTAGACTTTAGACCAGGTTTTTGTTGGTCAATGGCGTAGTCTATTTTAGTTGCCTCAAAATAGCAACGCGCCAACAATGCACCTGAACACACCTCATTTTCAGACCAGAACGCCCATGAGCGCAAATGCATTAGCTATTTAACTCTTTCCCCGCCAGCATTTTTCATGATTTACAATACTTCCGGTTTTTATAAATTGTGGTTTTTATAAATTGCGAAAGTGCCCCACCTGGTGGAATAGCGGTATTGCAGATTGACGAGATAACTCGTCAATGGCGGGGAAAGAGTTAAACAACCTGGTGCTAAACGTGAAAATGATAATTGCGCAGGGTGGAAACTAGCAAAAGACAATTGCGTTGCGCATTGCGCTGCATTGCACCGGGTGTAAGATAGAGCCCAATATGTAATGTGTAATAAAAAATATGTATTATGTTGCCAGAGGTCACTAAATAACAACAAAAGTAGTGGATGATGATGCTGTGAAACAATGGGGAGTAGCTTTCACTTTTACTCTCGATATAAATCGGATCATCAGGACTTACAAATTATGTTCATCTTGGATGACTTAATGACTTAATAATGAAGTTTTATAAGCATTACATTATAATATTAGCCCACAGGGTGGATTGATGGTAGCAAAAACAGAGTGATGTGCTAGCAATTCAGGTACTACTAATTCAGGTGTACTTTATATGTGCTTTATATGTCACACGCCAGTCGGTCTGCACATTGCCATATGAAGTCGAACACACCTGTGGTTTCTTTGGCAGCAAAGTGAAAACCAAGGATAATCCAACCCCTATGAACAAGGGTGCTACACTGTTTGAATTCAAAGAATTGGCAGGTTTAACCATTGTTGAAAACATTTGAAATTTAAGTACACATTTGAAAAAATATATAACGCTGTGCAAGTGATCAATGGATATTTTAATGCAAAACCCATACATATTGTGCCTTTAAGCAGCAGAACTCGCACACAAATTTCTAAACCAAACCTGACTTTTATAAACCCATTTCTGTTTGAAAGAATAATTAAAGGTTGTACCACATAAGTTAGGATCAATTGGAAAGGCAGTTGAGAGAACTTTGTTGGCCTGGGAACATTTATGCACCTGTGCAGGATACATTTGGGGTTTATTTTATATTATGAGGTGATTAAAGGAAAACACCACCGTTTTTCAATATTTTACTACGTTCTTACCTCAACTTAGACGAATGAATATATATACCTATCTTTTTTCAATGCGTGCACTTAATCTTTGTACACCACATCGTGAATGTATTAGCATTTAGCCTAGCCCCATTCCTTTGGATCCGAACAGGAATGAATTTAGAAGCCAACAAACACTTCCATGTTTTCCCTATTAAAAAGACTGTTACAGGAGTAGTTACACAAATAAGTATGGTGGCACAAAATAAAACATGACCTAAGGGGCAGTAATGATGGACGTTTAAGCGAGAGGGGGACTAGTCAGGAGTGATGATGTTACTGTGTGCCAATGTTGAAGTGCTGCAAACTAAGTGCTCTTCTGCCATACAATATAGTTCTAATTTTTTGTCTGCTTAAAAAATATCGCCATTTTTCATTTTGTGCCACCATACTTACTCGTTTAACTACTTATGTAACAGTCTTTAAATAGGGAAAACATGGAAGTGTTTGGTGGCTTTTAAATTCATCCCTGTTTGGATCCTAAGGAATAAATGGGGCTAGGCTAAATGCTAACACATTCACAACGCTCTGTACAAAGATTAAGTGCACACATTGAATAAAGATGGGTATGTATTCATTTGTCCAAGATGAAGTAAGAACATGGTAAAATATTGAAAAACTCTCTAAAGGTGTTGCTTTTTTAAAATATTTGTACTTTTGCTTCAATGTCGAAAATGGTACATTCATGGTTTGATGAACAGAAATGGTTAGGGCTTGGTTTGTTGGTTTTTTTTGGTTAAACCCATTGTGTGTGGCACAGTCATTTCTCTAGCAAGAGTGTAGGCTGAACTGAAAGTGGTGTTTCTTTGAAACTGACTAGGAGCTACGGGAGAAAAACTGGAGCGCTATGGAGGCGCTGTCAGCCACCGAGACCATACTTCAGGGAAAACTCACCAAGAGCGCCAAGGTTCGCACCGCAACTCCCAAATTACTTCACTCTAGAGTCAAATCAAAGCCTCTGTCATTTATTGACCAGTGAAGATCTCTGCATTCTCATTAACTTCTTTACGTACAGCTGCATACTCATTTCATAACACTGAACTGTTAAACCGCATGATGCTAATGTGCTGTATTGAATGCCACAAGCTGCAAGAAGCTTCATACTTACAGACGTATGGCAATTGGCTGAAACTTGCTGTTCTGTTTTTAAATTCTCCTTTCATCAAGTGTGTATTGACACCTGAAATGAGTGTGCAGCTAACTTATCATTTTTATTAGTTGATCATTAGTTTAGGAATTATTTTTGCCCATTTTGTCATTTGATCATTCATTGGTTTTTATCCTGTTGTGTGACCTCCCCGCTCCTCCCTTCCCAGCATGCTAATCTCCACCTGATTTCCACAATTTTCCTCTAAATGTTTTCGCAATTATCACAATTATCCCCCAAGAAGTACTGATAATATGATGAAATCAAAAAAGGAAGGTAATGAACAAATCCAAAGAAGTTGTTATCACCTCACATTCCTGAAATGATTTTGTAATGTGTACATGTTGTGAATTTGTAAGTTGCATTCATTTTATCGTTGCCTTTTCCCAACATCTCTGAGGGTCTCACCAACTCTCCTCCAGCAGGATATGAAGATCTGTCAGTAATAGGAAACCTCTGCCCTCTCCCTCCACAGGGTTGGACAGCCATCTAAATGTAGCAAGAAATTTGAGTTCATATTTAAGTAAATCTATAAACAGTCCTGGAGGTGTATATTACCCTGCTTACATTATACTGGGGCTCGGCTCGCTGACAGTTGGACAGATCATGCTAATCGATTTGTCAATATATTTGCTCATGGCTGTCTCTGGCATCTGTTGTATTTTCCACAATTTAGTATTCAAGTGGATAAAAACAAGAGCTGTCCTACTTTTTTTTTTATTTAATTTAAATTTAAATTGTGTTATTTATAATTATTTAAATAATTTGGTACTCATTTCTGTAAAAAAAAAATTTTGTCTTTTTAAACACTTTTTGCAGAAAATGTTATGCCTGTAATGTCTGACAATGAGTCTAGATTGTTAAAATAATTTTAAGGATACCTATTATGCCTACACTCTTAAAATGAATGTGTTAAATTAACACATCTTGTGTCTAGTTAAGGACAACACATCTAGTGTGTTGTCCTTAACTTAACACATCTCTGTGTTATTTTTGGAATAACACACTTTGTGTTGTTTTAACACATCTTGTGTTGTCCATTTCATTTATTTAAGCTCACATTCTACACGAAATGACACACAATGTGTTAAAATAACACATAATGTGTTAAATAGTTTAACACAAAACAATGTGTTAAAATTAACACATCCTTTCTTAGAGTGTATTTTTACAAAATGTAATACAAGTAGCAGGTTTGCCTAGAATGTGTCTCTGAAGTTTCAGCTCAAAATATCCCACAAATCATTTGTTATAGCATGACCCTATTTGGGTGATCAAAGCCTTGGGAAGTTTTTGAAAATATACATACATAGATACAGGTCATTAAAAGTGCTTGAATTTATTTTATTTAAAGAAGTTTTCTGTAAAAAAATCCATACTATTCCCTGTGTGTAGTGTACACTCTTAAAACGAATGTGTTAAATTAACACATCTTGTGTCTAGTTAAGGACAACACACCTAGTGTGTTGTCCTTAATTTAACACATCTCTGTGTTATTTTTAGAACAACACACTTTGTGTTGTTTTAACACATCTTGTGTTGTCCCTTTTATTTATATGAACTCTAAATCAGCACGAAATGACACATAATGTGTTAAAAACAACACATAATGTGTTAAATAGTTTAACACAAAGTGTGTTGTTCAAAAAATAACACAGAGATGTGTTAAATTAAGGACAACACACTAGGTGTGTTGTCCTTAACTAGACACAAGATGTGTTAATTTAACACATTCGTTTTAAGAGTGTAGGATAATATAAAAATTTTAGACTTTTTAAGCACACGTGCTAAACTGTTCGCTTTAAATGCTTATATCTTCTGTATGTGAATGTTGATTCATACCAAAATGCTTTTTTGCATAGTTGTGTTTGACACATGAAAACGTCTCTGGTTACGTATGTAACTGTTGTTCCCTGAGAAGGGAACGAGACACTGCGTCCCCCTTGCCATACTTCCTGCGTCCCTGTAACGCAATCTTTGGCAATATTTCAGATAGCGATATACTTCCTGGCTCCCGCGTCACCCTGTCTTTGTCATTAAACATCACCATTAGTTGAATTTGATATACACATTCAGATGCACTTACCCTTGGAGGCGTCCCAAAAGTGATGCAGCGTGAGTTCCCTCGAAAGGGAACTGTAACAATGTATCTTAAAAGGTAACATGATGTAACCTTGCCCTCACTTGAAATGTGTCCTCACATTTAGTCCTTGAATTTTAGGGTTTTGGACCTGGAAAGTCCTTGAAAGGTCCTTGAATTTGAAGTTAACTAAGTTGTGGGAACCCTGAGTAAGTGCTTTTGGTCAAAATGGATCTAATTGGATTCCAATCTCTCTGATGAAGCCAATATGGAAGTGATTTAAATTGCAATTCATCGACTGGCTGGTAGAGGCTGGCTTCAAAAGCGAGTCAATTCCCATGGACCCCCATGTTAAAATGGCCAACTTTACAGCAGAAAATAATCCATTTACAGCCTGGTACAAAAAGTGTTTTTGGTCTGTATAGCTGTGAGGGAGGGGAATTTTTTTTGTAACTCATCCATTTAAATTATATTAAGCCTCAAAGTTCTGCATAATTATGGGCGTGGCCACTAGAGTTACGGTTGAACAGCCACTGCTGTCACTAGAATTCAGCTAGGGGGCGGGGTTTTAGCAACCAGCCACCTTTGCTTCACCCATGTCCCGCCTCTTTACCCATTTTCGGTTGTCCGCGAGTGATGCGCAGTGACGCGCGGCCAAGATGGCGACGGCAGGCAACGCCTACTTTAAGCTTCAAAAAGCTCTTCACCAACTTATGGGTGACATCATGGACACTACGTCTATATTTTTTTTTACAGTCTATGACTTTTATACATCCATTATTTACTGGATTGATCAGTCTATTTTCTTTTCCTGAAAAAAATACAGAGTGGAGTAAAAAATGTGTTGTTATTTTTTGTATTTGTTGCAGAATTTGGGGTTTTATGAATGTTTTACAACACTAATGTCCTCAATAACAGAACTGACTATACGTTTTGGTTGTAAAAAATGCTTTTTTCAGGAAACTTGAAATAAGCAGATTATTCTGATTGATATTACAATTTTATATTATTTGTATGGGTAAATTGAATGGTTGTGTTATAAAAAAGTGATAAGTGAAACTAGTATTGCATGCTCATATGCTCACAATGCTTAGGGGGCGTGCACACCAAAGCTTTTACGCCGGCGGCCAGTGTATGTTTTCATTTGTTTCCAATGGAAGTGCTGCGTTTTTCAAAAAAGCCAGCAGCTGGCATTTTTTTTCTGTGCTGAAAGCCGGCCCTTGGCGGTTTTTCCGCGCTAAGCGCCAAGAGTTGAAAAATAATATTTAACTTTGGGTGAAGAGCTTAGCTCGTCAATGTCAGTTCTCACACGCCGTCCAATCACAGTGGAGCAGGGGCAGGACAAATAGCACAACAACCAATACGCTCGGCTGAAGAAAGCTGCCAGTTGGTGTCCGCCTGCCGTTTTCAGCCGCGTTTAAAAGCTTTGATGTGCACACCCCCTTAGAGCCTTGCAGTGTTTACTTAAAAGAATCCTTGCAGTAATCATTCCTTAAACAATTGTGTGTCTTGTTTTCTAGTCAAAAATATATTTTGTCAGCCTGGAATAAATGTATGATGTATACATAAAATCTATTTAAATTTGAACTGAATGATATTGAAATAAATGCACATTTTGTTGGGTGTATCAGTCACTGTTTGGGGTGAGAAACAGTACTGGCTTTCTGATTTGGGCATATTGTGGTGTGGTGATACAAAGTGTAATTAAATGTATGTTTAAAGGTGTTTGATTGATTGGTAAAGTGTGTGATCTTGTGTCTCTTTTTTTTCCCAGGATCACCAGACGATGTTGGAGTCGGCAGAGGCTGAATGCAGAGCGCTGCTGCACAGACTTCTGCCACACGTGCCCCTACCCACCGACCAGGTGCCCTACCACCCTAGTGATACTCACAATTACAATATACATTTCATTTAATGCTGTTGGACAGTGGATATATGCAGAATCATCTAATGTACATATACATTCTGATTACTCAGAACCACCAGCAGTGGCTGCAGAAGTTTGAGACATCTTTGAAGGAGTGTTCGGCTGCAGAGGTCAGAGTTGCCGCAGAGGTGACCTCTGCCTCTGGGGATGCCCAGGTATGGATGCTTTAGATATATTGTAGTGTTCTATCTAACAAAAACGTGGGGAATTGTTTAATGGTTTGTTTGCAAGTAAATTAAGCGGTTGTTTTCTCAACAGGCTTTAGCAGAAAAGTTGAAGGAATCTGAAGAGGCCCAGAAAGTTCTACAGAAAGATTGTGAGACGTACAAGAAGGTCCTAGCAGAAACGGTGAGCTCCAGATATGGATTTAACTGGAAAATGTGTGATGTAACAGCATATTTTTGGAGTTCTGCTTCATGAGTGTTTCTAAGGGTTATGTTGGTGTTGTGCACACAGGAAGGGATCCTGCAGCGGCTGCAGAGCAGCGTGGAGCAGGAGGAGACACACTGGAGAGAGAAGTTGGAGCAGTCACAGGCTGATCTCAGAGAGGTTTGTCAAACAAAAACTCGCTGGATTATCCACACGGTTCCTGTGACATTTAGTTGGGATGTTGAGATTGCTTTTACTGTATTGGGATTGAATTACAAGTGTAAACATGCTCAAAATAATTTGAAGTTATAGAAGAAACACTTTGGATAAAGGAGTCGGGCCGACTACCAAAACACACTTGTAGCCTATAAGCATTAAGGGGCATGTCTACTAACCGACATCATTGCCTGGGTTGCGTATGTGTGGGGCGGGTCTATCAAAAGAAGGTCCAGATTCTATTGGGGTAGGGGTGTGTTTGTTTAGGTGATTTTATGTGTCAACATTGGCTTTCAGAGATTATGCACACTGGGGCTTTAGACAATTATTGGTCAGCATTATAAAGGAAATTATGCCTTTGGATCAAATCCGATTTTCATTCAGCTTATAGTAGGGATGCATATCAATTAATCGTGATTAATCTATAGCAGAATAAAAGTTTTTGTTTACATCATATATGTGTGTGAACTGTGTATAATAATTATGTATATATAAATATGCACACATGCATGTATAATTTTAAGAAAAAAATATATTGATATATTAAGTATTTATATTTATATATAATATAAATTATACATAAATATACAAATGTATATACACATGTAAACATTGCTTAAATATATACATGCATGTGTGTGCATTTAACTATACAAAGTTATTATACACAGTACACACACATATATGATGTAAACAAAAACTTTTATTCTGCTATAGATTAATCGCGATTAATTGATATGCATCCCTAGCTTATAATGATACAATAAGAGATTTTATTTGGCCAAATTCTGTGACCGCATCATATATACAGTAGGGACCAAAAGTGAGCACAATTGATAGCGCTCTATATTCAGATATTTTATTATAGTTGCGTTAAACATTTTGTGTGCATGTTGTATTGTTGCTTTTGGAGTGTAAACATGAGCTCAGCTTTGAGAGTAATTTAAAGAGGATTGGTAAAAAATTATTATTACAGTATTAAGACTAGGACAATACCCACAAAATATGACCACAAAAGAGTATCAACTGGCATTAATAACAGATAAAATTGTAGTCAATGTATGACTGAGTATTACCTAAGAGCTGTTTGTTTTTTAATGCAATTTTGGCATTCGCTAATATGCTGCTATTTTCCTTTTTGCCAAACCATTTTTTCCAATGAACCTTAAAAGTTTAGTGTTTTGTCAATTTTATACCATGCACCTCATACTTTGCTTATTTAATTTAACCTGGGGGTGCATTAATTCATTCCCTGCCAGCATTTCAGCATTTTTGTGATTTTCACAATAGTTTCACAAAATGCCTTTCAGCAACATTTTCTTCTATAAATATATAAACATACAAATTTATCAAATGAAAGAACACACCAGTTGCTTTTAAACAAACAAATAAACAAACAAAACGGAAAAAAGTTTCATCATATAATAGATTTCTTCAAAAATACCAAATTTAATTTAATAATTACAGTTAATTGCATTTTTGTAAAGGACTTTTGTTAGAGATCAGAACGAAGATCAAAAGATACAGGGCCCTATCATACATCCGGCAGAATGGAAACTCTTGCTAGTTTCAACCCAGCGTTCTGGTCTGAAAACGATGTGTGTTCGGGTGCATTGTTGGCGTGTTGCTATTTTGAGGCAACTAAAATAGACTACGCTATTGACCAACCAGGGTTCCCACGGGTCCTTGAAATCCTTAAAAGTTTGTGAATCTGGGGGAAAATATTCAAGGCCCTGGGAAGTTTTTGAAAATATACATACATAGATACAGGTCATTGAAAGTGCTTGAATCTATTTTATGCAAGAAGTTTTCTGGAAAAAAATCCATATTATTATCATAAAAATTCTAGACGTTTTAAGCACACATGCTAAACTGTTCGCTTTAAATGCTTATATCTTCTGTATGTGAATGCTGATTCATACCAAAATGCTTTTTGCATAGTTGTGTTTAACACATGAAAACGTCTTGGGTAACTGTTGTTTCCTGAGAAGGGAACGAGATGCTGCTTCTCCCTTGCCATACTTCCTGCGTCCCTGTAACGCCGTCTTTGGCAATATTTTAGATAGCGATATACTTCCTGGCTCTCGCGTCACCCTGTCCTTGTCATTAAGCCTCAACATTGGTTGAATTTGATATACACATTCAGACGCACTTACCACTGGAGGCATCCCCAAAGGGTCACCGCAGTGACACAGCGCCAGTTCCTTCAAAAGAGAACTGTAACAATGTATCTTAAAAGGTACCACGATGTAACCTTGCTTTCACTTGAAATGTGTCCCTACATTTAGACCTTGAATTTGAGGGTATTGGATCTGGAAAGTCCTTGAAAGGTGTGGGAACCCTGACCAACTAAAACCTGGTCTAAAGTCAATGGCGCAATAGTGTTTTTGGCGGGTTAGAAATATGTGCCTATAAACGGGACGACAACGCGGGTTTATTTATCACACACAGATGCTCAGCAGCACAAAAAAGCTTTTAAATATGAAAAATTAAAGGATTAAAATGTAAAAGATTATTATTGAGTCTCTTGGACATAAATGATGACCGATTATGAGACGTTAGAAGGCGTAAAGAGCTGCTTCACCAAATAATTGCTTAGCTTTAAGCAAATGCATCTGTTTTTAAATGTTTTTTAAATGCTTCCTCGCGGATTTATTGTATAACTTTCTAGTGGATATGGTAAGATGAGCCTTTTTTAAATAATGTTTTAAAAAAAATCCATGGCGCTGTCCAAGTGCTGAAACGGCTGTATTTAAAAATACAAATAACAGATAAAGAATTTACAGAGTACAAACCTTTCCTTGCATATTTGCTAATTATTTTATGAGATTACAATGATTATATAGGATATCAATCCATTTACAGCAATTAAAAGCCTGCTATTTTTACTTCCATGACTGAAAGAAAACCGCTTTTAAAGGTAAACTGGTGGTCTTCTTCCTCAGCTTAGTTTTTCAGTTTACAAATTCCACCATCTAAATAGGGATTAGGCATGGTGCCAGGCGCAACTGGCTTTTAAAGGGGATGAGAGCTGAGACTCTCATTGGTTTATTGCACTTTACGCCCAAAACACATCTATTACTCATTATGAAAATAGGAACAACCCTTTTAGGCTGTGCTCCGTCATTAAAGTAGCACAAGGGGGTTCGGAGACGCCCGTTTAGACCGTGCACTTTAGACAATGCGCTTATATCGTTAAAATAGGGCCCACAGAGTTTACAATGTTGTAGAATTAGCTGATGCTTCAGTTTTTTATAAATTGGGTAAGAGTGTAACCTTGTGGATAATAGCAGAATTAAAGATTAAGGTAAAAACTCATCAGGGAAGCGTCATTGGCAGGGAAATGTTTTCTCCTAATTGACGAGATAACTCCTCAATGGTGGGGAAAGAGTTAAAAGCAAATATTGTACACCCCCAACCGTAAATGTCGCAGAAAGGGAATCCTGTAATGAACTCTGACAATCTTGACAAAGTTACAGTAGTCTATTTGGATTATGCATGGGTGATTTAGGACTCTCCCTGATGTTCGAAACCAGAAACCTACAAGCTTTAGGAACGGTGAATTTTACCTTAATGATGTGTTTCTTATTAAAACCACAAAAAAATCGAATTTTCAGTTTAAGTACACGCATGCATGTTTATACCCCTGTAACTATAATTACAGTACAGTATATTCTGATAATTTACATGAATAAATTGATCAAATAGTAAAATTAAACCTTGAACCTGTCATTTTTAGATGACACAGAGAGTAATTGCACTGGAACAGGAAGTGGACAGATTGAGCACAGATGGAGATCTGGAGAGTGTGAGTTATCTTCAGTCATTGGCAACAGGCACCTGTACTATACTATATACAGCATACATTTGAAAAACAAAAAAGCTCCATGAGCTAATGAATGAAACTTTGAATGCTGTTTTGCAATTTATATATTGCAGTTAAGGAGAGACAAGGAGCACCTTGAGTCTGAATTGGAGAGAGCGGAGCGTGAGAGCGCCACCTATGTGTCGGAAGTCAGAGAAGTAAGTGTAAATGATTCCTGATGCCAACAAAATAACCAAATTGCATGCTTGTATATTCCTGGTTTATAGTTCTGTCTTTTGTTTTTGTGTGTTGCTTGTGGTTTATAATTGACTAACATTGTTTGAATTAAGTAACAACTTTTATAACTCTAGGTGATTGGTATTGGCTGTCCATCCTCAGTAAATTTACACAAAAGATGTGGTTTGTCTGTTAACATCTGGTTTAGACACTTTAACCTAAATCTTTACTACTGACTGGTTGATGGGACTGTTTTTCAATAACAACAAAAGGATTTTGATCCAGTAACATCTCACCCGTGTGAATCACATAAACTCATGTGCCTACTCAGACCTGAAGCAGATTCATTCAAAATAAACCTAACTATTCAAGCCCTTATAAAATAAGGTATAGTTCACCTATGAATTTTCAATTTTCAAAATCTCTATTTGACTCTTTCTTCTGTGGAGCACAAAAGAAGATTTTTTGAGAAATGTGAAATTTTGTATCCATACAATTTTGTTTGTTACTGTCATTGTTCAAAATCTTCTGTTATGTTGTGCAGAAGAAAGAAAGTCATACAGGTTTAAAGACATGAAAGTCACGAAGGAGCAAATAATGAAATAATTTTCATTTTTGAGTGAACTGTTCCTTAAAACGAACTTTTGGAAATGACACGCAGTGTTTCCTCACTTTGGATCCAAACACCATCCTGCTGGTCTCAGCCCCACTAGTTTCTTAAACATCTCAAACTTCATTACAGCTCAAAGATCTCTTGACCGAGTTGCAAAGCAAACTCGACGGCTCATACACAGAAGCCGTCAGACAGAATGAGGAGCTGAATTTGGTAAGCTGTACCCCTGGTTAAACTAAAGAAGCTTTTCATCTCTCTATTCTTGAGCCACTGTCACATGGTTGCTTCAAGGGCTGGATCTTTACGGCAAGGTGTCGCTATCCGTCATCTTTCATTTCTAACCTATATGTTAGGGTTCTTTTTATGATATTCTTCACTTGTTATGACATACATGACTTTATTTATTAAGATTTAAAGGCATACTCCAGCCAAATATCAAAATTACCCCCATGGTTTACTGACATTTGGTGTTATTTTAGTAAATGTCTTTGATCTTCCAAGCTTTGTAATGGTATTAAACAGGGATCAGGGAACAACTTCTGACTTTAAAACCCCAAAAAAGTGCATCCATCCAGAAACCCAAAAATATCCAATCTAATTATGAAATGCAACCACTGACACTGATTGGCTGCCTTTGCTGCTGCTTAAACTAATTTAAACTTCACCGTCTTCAGAACACGGACAGACCAAAATTTTACAGCTAGAAGAGCACACCTCAGAACACGACTCGCCATTTTGCCTTGAACTTCGCGAACACTGCTGCAATTTATTTCTCGTTGGTGGCGAGAGGCCGAATGTATGCAAATTATTTTCGAAGGGAACGGAATTGAATGAGAGTCAGATGCATTTTACATAACATTTATCCGTTGTTCAAATTGGGCCCGTTTCTGGCGGACATTTCTAAAGGAGGAATTTCAATGAAACTGAGATATTCAGAATGTCTAGCACTCTTCGTTTGTTCGTGAATGCGGGTAGACTACCGGTATTTAACTAAGACAAGGTAAAAATTTATTTTCATTCTCTGTCATGGGATGCACCAATGTTAAGGTGCTGTATCGCTACCTACTGTAATGGAGTGACTCCTATATTCCTTGATATGAGTGCCGTTAGGTGACAAGAGGGTAGAAGAAGCTCTATGAATGTGCCTTTGCTGATGCAGAAAGCTAGTTATTATGGTTTTAAATATGGATATTTTTGTTAGAAAATCACATTAATTACCTGCAGAAGACCTTTATTAACCCTTTGGAGCTGTGTGGATTACTTCTCTACAGGATGGATGCACTTTGTGGGCTTTAAAGTCAATAGTTTTTCCCTGATCCCTGTTTAATATCATTATGAAACCTTGGAAGAGCAAGGACATTTACAAAAACAAATATGTGTTTGTCGGAAAAATGATGGACATGTGTATCGGATGGTCTAAGGGTGAGTATACCATGGGGTAATTTTGATATTTGGCTAGAGTATCCCTTTAAAGGGGCACTCCACTTATTTTGAAAACGGGCTCATTTCCCAACTCCCCTAGAGTTAAACAATTGATTTTTACAGTTTTGGAATCCATTCAGCTGATCTCCAGGTCTGATGCTAGCACTTTTAGCATAGCTAGCGTAATCCATTGAATCTGATTAGACCATTAGCATCGCACTTAAAAAATGATCAAAGAGTTTATATATTTTTCCTATTTAAAACTTTACTCTTCTGTAGTTACATCGTGCACTAAGACAGACGGAAAATTAAAAGTTGTGATTTTCTAGGCTGTATGGCTAGGAACTAAACTCTCATTTCGGCTTAATAATCATGGACGTTGGTGGCGTACCATGGCTGCACCAGGCGCAATGATATTACCCATGGCCTAAAAGTAGTCCCCTTGATAACTTTCAATAGCAGAGAACTATTTTTGGGCACTACATAATATCATTATATCGGAATGAGAGTATAGTCCCTAGCCTTAATGGCCTAGAAAATCGCAAGTTTTACTTTTTCGTCGGTCTTAGTACCCAATGTAATTACAGAAGGGTCAAGTTTTAAATAGGAAAAATATCAAAACTCTTTGGTTAATTTTGAGTGCGATGCTAATGGTCTAATCAGAGTCAATGGATTGTGCTAAGCTATGCTAAAAGTGGTACCACCAGACCCAGAGATCGGCTTTGGCATAACTAGGGGAGCTGGAAAATGAGCCTATTTTTAAAAAAGTGGAGTGTCCCTTTAAGTGCTATGGCAGAAGGGAAGATTATCAGTGAATTATTAATTTTCAGTCTTTACACCCGAGTCTACTTTTGTTACAGCTTCACCTTCTGTTCCGTTTTATTTTCATCACTTGAAAACGCTCGTGATATTTTGTGATATTCATTGTAGAAAAGAGCGTTTTAATTGTGTAAAGATGAAAAACGCCATGAGGAGTAAATGACAGAAAGTTTTAGTGAGCTGTCTTTTTAAATGAATGTCACAATGACAAATGTAAGAGCCGTTCTGAATAAAAGAACTGACTTTGAAGCCCCATCTTATAAAACATTAGAGATGACGGATACACCTTGCCTGGATTATATCCTAATCTATCATCTAATACCTCACTCTCAGTTTACTCTGAATTCTGCTGTTTGACTCTCTGCCACAAGAACTTGGTACGGAGGACACTTGTACATGCACAAGTATTAACTGCTTAGCTCTTGTCTGTTACTTAATGTTTATTGCTTTTATTGTTGCTTATTTTCTGCTTTTTGTTATTTTCCTTGTTTGTAATTTAATCTTGAATTCTCTAAACTTCGAAAAACTCTGCAATTGACATGATTTCAAAATTGAAGTTTCAAAATTCAGCACTGCAATGTGGTAAAATTGATTCACTTGCATAGTTGAACAGAGTGCAAGGTCGTTGTATAAGTCATTTTCAGTCTTTAGAAATGCAACACTTATGTTGCATTTAAACGTATAGCAAGAAAGCCAGACATAACAGTTAAAGGCATGGCCTATATCTAATTTGTAAGGCAAATGTGTGCAAAATTTGAATTTCAGTTACCATTGACCTTTTATGTAGCCACTTAAAAGTTATAGACAAGCTTTACCACAACATAATTGATATTAAAAAAACACAATTCCGCATTTGCAACTTAAAATTAATTATAATGATTATATAAATGATTATAACAGTCAATACCTCATGTATTATTGTAAACCTACAAATCCGTGCTGTAACTTCAGATAATGGTGGCATGTATTTAATGTGGATAGTATTTAATATAAGATAGTAAGAGAATAGTATTTAATATAACTCTGATTGTGTCATGCACACCTGGGATGACATGTACAACATGTAAACATAGTCCAAGTGTTTCTCTAGTGATTTTACATTCCAGTAACGTGTTATCTGATTGGCTGTTGCGTTTCAGCTCAAGACTCGGCTGACCGAGACGTTGTGTAAGCTCGAGACGGAGGAGAGAGAGCGGCAGAAAGTGGCTGGAGATCTCTACAAGGTAAAGCATACCGGACGACTCATACTAAAGATTTCAAAATGTTTGTTTTGTGGCCATGTTAACTATCATAAGTTTCTTGTGTGTTTATGATGTTTTTCTCTCTTTTCCCCATTACTGTATGTTGGGGTCAGGCCCAGCAGTCTCTAGAGTTGATTGAGGCAGAGATCCTTAAAGCAGGCCAGGCTGACCTGATAGAGACCAGCGGCCTCACACAAACGGTGAGAAGTTTAAGTTCTTGTAAGATACAGTCGGATAATATGCAGTTTAAAGGACATACAGTTTAATGTTATCTTCATAAAGTCATCTTACATAATGTAAAGAACATATAACCTTGATATTTATATCGAAATCAATGAGTAAAGAAAAACTGCGATGCTCCTAATCTCAAAATTAGGTTATGAGACTTTAGCCTGGATTTTACAGACAGGGCCATTTGCAATTGTAATAGTAGCGACGAGTGAGGGATAACACATCGTAAAATAATTATTGTTTTAGCGATTGCATTACTTTAACACATTTTAAATTGTGTGAAATCCTTTAGCCTTAAAGGTATAGTTCACCCCAAAGTGAAAATTCTGTCATTATTTACTTACCCTCAGGTTGTTACAGACCTGTATACATTTCTTTATTCTGCTGAAAACGAAGGAAAATATTTGTAATCAAGCAGAAAACAGGAGCACCACCGACTTCTATAGTAGGAAAAACAAATACTATGGATGTCAGTGGTGCCCCAGGTATGCTTTGTTACAGACATTCTTCAAAATATATTTGTTTTCGTAATGAACAAAAACATTTATACAGGTCTGTAACAATTTAAATCATGTCAGATTTGTTTTGTGTGTGAACTAACCCTTTAAAAATGCTTAAAAAAGACAATGGGTCTCATTCACTGCGTACATTGTTTTACTTGAACTTCTCACGAAAACTTTCCGCCTAATTCATAGGGCTGGGTAAAAATATCGATTCATCAATGCATTGCAATTATTTGTTTCTCAATTCAATATCGATTCATCAAATCCTATGAATCGATTCAGCCCGCGGCCAGTGGCGGCGCTGTGGGCAACACTCTAGTGAGAGCGTTCAGCGTTGTACAAGATGCACTTTATCAAAACAGAAAGATCAAAGATGGCAAACAGCAGCACTTCTTTCAAGCCTGCACCATCAACATTATCAAACATTAGTAATACTACACACATTATTTAAAAATATACTCAGGTACTTAATTGCTTGTGTATTTATTTATTATTGAATCGATATCGAAGCAAGCAAATCAATACCGAATTGAATCGAATAGAATTGAATCGAAGCCTCAAGAATCGGAATCGAATCGAATTGCGAAATTCCTAACAATACAATCTGTGCATATTAGAGCCCGACCGATAAAGGATTTTGAAGGCCGATACCGATGCAAATGTTTGTTGGTTTTAAAATCCGATATTCCGATATATCGGCCGATTTTTTTTTTTACTTTTTTTATTTCAGAAACGCGCAACAAAACATTAAAAGATTTCCCTAACATTAGTTATTTGTAGTTATTTATGAGTTTTAACTAAAATAATATGATAAAATAATGCATTTTAAAAAGAAACTTGTTTCTTTTATTGTCAGAACAGAACAGAGGAACATCAAAATTATATTAAAGTTCTGATAAATAAAATGTATAAAAATACAAACTTAAGATATGAAACGGAAAGGCCTTTGAACAAAAACACAAAAACAACAACAACCAAATCAAAGTTACCAGTTTTAAAAGACTTGGTTCATAAATATAACTTTTTGAATAGGACTGGTGACAAATTCTGTTAAGTTCTGATAAATAACAACAACAGCAAAATATAAATTGCTGATCACTTGACTCAGGCAGTGGCTAGACGCCTAAGTCTGGACCCCACCAGCAGCTACTGGTTCAGAGCGCTCTGTCAAAAACACCAACAGTGAGGATTTTTTTTTAATATTCATTTATCGGCTATTATGAATGCCGATACCGATAGTTTGGAAAACGGCTAATATCGGCCGATAATATCCGCCTGCCGATATATCGGTCGGGCTCAAGTGCGTATGCACATGGATCACGTTATTGAATTTGGAGTGTTCTACATGCACGCGGTTGGTAATTTCTATAAAACACGCCCAAACCAGCTCCATATAAGGGCTTTCCGCATCGCATTGCTGGTCCACAGCAAATTTTAGAGTAGTTTGTCATAAAAGCAAAAGAGCTCGAAAAGAAATCCATGATCATATTTATTATCTGTAAAGTTCCGATTTGCTTTGCCTTTTTTATTTGGGAGGTTTTGCTTGTCGCTCGAGGAAACCAGTGCTGTCCACCAACCGGAATAACATTAAAGAAGTATTGGATGCGTTAACAAATATGACATTTAATAAATATGACAGAGACACGCATCTGTATGTAAAATAAAACAAACAGGAGATCAAGAGATTGACGTTTGTACTTCTCATTACATTTACATGACGTTTACATCAGGCATTAAGCAGACGCTTTCATATAGAGATTTAAAAAGTGATGAAGGAAAGCGTGAAGATTTGTCATTACGTGCATCTTCTTTATATGTGTATTTAAAATAGGTAGGCTATAATAATGTATAATATAATGTATATAATAATAATATAGATCATGTATAATAATATATAATACAGAAAATATTATAATATAAAATAAAATCATGTAAATTGTATATATTAATATTATTATTAACATTATATTATAGCCTAGTATTTGATTATAGACCTTTTGCGAGTCGACGTCACAGTTACGTCACGCGCGCATGTGGTGGCAGAAAAACAGTGGAAATGAATGAGAAACGAGGGCAACGAACAATATAACTCAGAATAGGAATGCCAAAATAGATGACCTTCATTTTTATAGTATACCGTCGTCGAAGACACCATTTGAGAACAAACGTAGGTGTTTATGGTTGCAATAAAAGCCCTCAACCGGACAGACTGAAATGATGAAATCATCTGAAAATCTTTAAATAATTTGAATAGAAAATAATTAGAGAAGATATCCGGTGTTCTGTCGAAGTCTGATCCCTCTATGTGTTTCTTATAGCGTTTTCATCACGTTACGTTTATAATTTATTTAGAAAGATTAAAGATTTGAATTAGTTCATAATATCAATAATATTACCATTTATTAAAGTTTTCGTATTTTTTTCATTTTCTATTACTTCTTTTTACATTATATCTTAGCCTATGTCTTCTTCCTGTTTGTTCTAAATTATGATGTTTACTAATAAATATATAAACATAGCACACACACACACACACACACACACACACACACGATATAAAGTGTAAATATATAAACAGGCCTATACAAATTAATTTGTATGTAAACATAATAGTTTTAGATCAAACATGTAGGTTAAAAATATAAGGAAGAAATTGAAAACAGGAAATTATGAAATATTTAATAAATTATATTATACAGAATACATGATAGTATTGCTCTTATAAGTACTTCAGCGATACATACTGTAAAAATAATTGATTTACCAATAAAGAACAATACATATACATTACATACATGCACACAATTAGTAGCCAAGCCATTTAAACGTTTAATTTATTTAAAAAATAAGCGTAACTTGGTGAAAACGTTATAAGAAACATTACACTTAAGAGAAATATAGGGGAAACAGACTTCTACAGAACACCGGATCCTTAAAAATCACAGTTTAACGCTAAAACACTTGACACAGCTATTGAGAAGCATTCACTTTCTGCCACCAGTTGGGCTCCGCCCACAAAAAAACGTCATCTCTGTTTGCAAACACGCAAAAGGTCTATACTGCCCTCCAAAGGCTAAGTGCAGTATCTACGCAAACACTGAAACTGAGAAAAATGGCTTTAAAGTTTTTTACACCAGCCAGTCAAACATGTTACTGCAATTTTGGCACACACATTTCTCTGAAATGGGACAAAATTTAACCAGGAGACTTTGTCACAAGACACAACAGATCTCACAAAGCCCATTTTAACCCTTAACTCAATTTTGACCAAATGCGTAGTTACTGCGCTTTCGCTTTGTAGGGCAGTATAGTATGTGATTATTGCATAAGAGTGGTTTTAATTTTTTTTTTTTTTTTTGCATACATTTAGAAGAAATTTTGATACGAAAGTTTTTGTTGAATCACGATTTGTTCATGAAAACATCCTTACGCACATCTCACACACACATTTGTGCGTACAGTACGCATGTTTAGTGTATAAGACCCAATGCCCTTATCAAAAAGATACCATTCTTTAATTGAAAGGCCTGACTTTTAGTCCCATATCATATTAAGCATTGCAAATTTTTCAGTGAGTGTCTCTGGATTCAAATGCTGTTTTTTTTTTAAGTTATGCTTTGATTTTAATCTTGCTTTTTGATATACAATGCTTGGACTAAATGTTTCTTTATTTGTCTTAGGAGGAGATTGATCGTAAGGAGAAGATGACTGCAGGTTTGAATCAGACAGTTCGGGAACTACAGGAACTACTCCATTCTGTCAACAGACAGCTTACCAAGGGGCCTGAAAGGGTATGAGCTGTTCATTTACAAACAAGCTGTCCACCAGCAGATGCTATTTCTGATCTTGTTACTCTAAATTTGTTGTGTTTTTGTTTCAGGATGGTGGGGATAAATTATACTCTAATTATGAACATTAATTTAACAAAGGAAGGCTTTGGTTTGCTCACGTAAATCAACAAACCACAATAACTCAGATTCCAGCCCTGTTTGCTACACCAGATCTAACATGTGATCTCCTGATCCCTAAACACTCCAATCTGCTGGCCACTTCTCCCAGAGGAGAGGGGCACTGGGTGGGTGGGCTCCGTAAACCGGATCCTTTCTTGTGCCCGTGTCGACTCCTCTACCTTGGCATTCCTCTTATTCAGTAGACTTAAATGAATCAACAAAGGCATCCGATAGATGTTGACGTTTTGCTGACTTGACCCCTTTTTCAGTCTGAATACTTTGAATACTACTTTTTGTTAGCTTTCTTTGACCAGAGAGATTTTTATCCTTTCTTATAAAGAGCATTGAGGATATTTGTGTTGTTTTAAAGATTAAATAACTGTTAGGATCTACTGACACTTACTATGTTACATTTTCAGCTCTTAATTCAGAGGCACAAGAGATCCATTTTAAACAAATAAACGCTTTTTGTCACATAAGCAATTGCTAATCATGCTAAATGTTTTGTTTCCCACCGGGCTTGTTTTGGAGAGGGATATATTATGGTATCACTGGTGAATTATGGGTTCAGTCTGTGCTAAACTCTTTTAAAAGAAAGCACCATTGCAACATGCTGCCGTTACAGGTGTGAGTTGTGGTTTCTTGAACCACACCTCAAAGAGAAAGCGACGGCGTCTTCCTCAACTGTCAACAAGCACTATACTGTTGCTAATTTCATTAATACTTAATATTTCATTTTTGTAAACAGGTGACCGAAATTAAAAGGGATGCTTGATTAAAAATGCAGTGTGGTCTCCGATTTTTATAACCATATATTTCGTAATATTGTGAAAATGTGCATACGTGTTTGTCCTTATCTGACTCAACACTGGGTTAAAAATAACCCAGCATTTTTTAGACTATACGGGTGATTCTCACGAAACCATTGAAACACCACGGCACTAATGTTTTTAGCTTTAAAATGTGTAATATAGTAACATTAAAAAGCATCAGAATTAACACAATACTGTGTTCTACCCTGCACAATGTGTGATTTCAACATAAGAATTTATAATTGGAAATTTTATCTCATTTTCTGCTGAAATTCTCATTACCGCAATGTGTCCGGCTGTGTTTGAACATGCGTTATTTTGTAATTTAATCAAATTAACACAAAAATATTAAGAAAAGAAATGGATGTTTTGCTAGACTACTTTAGATGACAGAAAAATATTTACTGATTATTCATGTATAATAATTATGAAGAAAAATTAGGAAAATGATGTGTCCATGCCTTATGTTCTCATCCTCCGCAACACTTTTTGAGAACAGTTTAAGCACACATACAGAATTTTAATAAAGTTTGATTTTGAGTGACCAAGCACATGGACCAGTTACTTCAAGATGGCTACCAGGTAAGATAATTTTTTTACAGTTAATTTGAAATATTGTCTTGTCAGAATGCTTACACACATTTTGATTATCATTACCGCAACAGATGCTTATTAAATGTTAATTTCATTAATAGAAGCTTAATACTTTGATTTTAAATGCATGTGCAGAATCTCCAAATTATGTTCTTTCAAGTTTGTCATGTCATTTTGAAAATATGTCAGTGTTGATGTTTTCTGACTGTTGCGGTAATGAGATTTTTTAGGACTAATTTTTTTAATTATGTTACAAAAAGTGTTAAATGATAAGTAAAAGTTTTTAAATTAATGTTCCCATTTACTCCAGACTTTGTTTTTCAATTTCTGGTGGGAAAAAAAAGTAAATTTAAGCAATTTTTACATTTTCATGCTTGACATTTTTAAAACCAAGTTTTCGTGAGAATCACCCATACACTCTAAAAATGCTGGGTTATTTTCAGTTCAGCATTGGGTCAAATGGGTCAAGAACAGATGTTGGGTTAAATTGACCCAAAAAATGTTTACATATCTACTAAAAAATCCAGCTAAGACCAACATAAGCTGGTGAGCTGGTTTTAGCTGGTATTGCTGGTGTAGCAAGCTGGTCTAGCTGTGTTTTTGTCACTTTTTTTAAGCTGGTCTAGCTGGAGGACCAGCTGACCCACCAGCTTTGCCAGGCTGGGAGCACAAGCTTACACCAGCTACTGCCACCTTAAACCAGCTAAAATCAGCTACCAGCTTATGCTGGTCTCTGCTGGATTTTTCAGTAAGGATTTGACCCAACAATGCATTTTATGTTAAAACAACCCAGCATGGGTTAAATTACAGCTCAAGGGTGTGCGCTCGAACCTTTTTGACCCAACACCGGGTTGAAATAACCCAGCATTTTTGTTTTTTAAGTGTAGCCTTGGAGTCATAAAATTGCTTTTTGTAAAAAGGCTATCATGAATCTAAACCATTGTAGATATGCAGGACGTCAATGCACTTTACTTTTGGGTAAATTTGGAAGAAAATATCTATGAACGTCAATGAACGTGTTAAACAATAAGTGAGTTTCAATTTCCCTGAAAACATAAATATTTTTACAGAAACATGTTTTTTAGATTAAGTCACTAAACTTGATTTGATTTGTGTTATTCAAGCTGTTAATTGTTTAGGGGGGAAATGGCAATTACGTCAAATAATTATAAAGGAGTTAATTAGAAAATTACCGTTTGGTTTACAGAAAATATTTAAATTAGTGTATATTTTTTATAAGTTTAACTTAAATCTGATTTTTAAATAATGCTGAAACTTATTCAATGCAGGAGTTTCATGTTTGTGCCGCGGTGGCACCTACCGGCAAACAAGGGTACTGCAATACTTTGAGATGAGCGAGAGAGTGCGAGTAAATTAGTCAGATTTACCGATTAAAATATCAAGATTAGACTGATAAAACTCGAACCTATATATAAAACAAACATGAAACATTTTGTTTCGGGGTTAAAAAAGTGGCACTGCTATATTATTACATGAAAATAATTCAACATGTCGAGTCATTGAATCCGTTATGCAAAACACGGAGACTAAAGAGTCACATTGGATTCAGTCAAAAGCAAAATAATTATTCCAGCTTATGTTTATTTTCGTTCGGTGAATTTACTCTCTTGCATTTAATTGTATTATTCTGCATGTATGTTAGGCTGCTCGTGATAAATAAAAACATTTTTGTTTGTATATCCCTGTAAAAAATTTGCTGTAATTATGCATCTGGTTGCACCAGCTGCCAGTAAAACTGTAATTTCTAATCTTGTACCGGTAATTTTAACAACAACCATCTTTATTCATTTCATTCATTTATAACATGCTTGAACTGAAAAAAGAAAAGAAACAGGAAGAAGACAATCTGAATTTAATTCATGTTCCTTGCAGTAACCCTAAACTGCCGCAAGAGGCCAGTGAATCCTTGAACAAAACAATTAAAGAAATGCGGCTTGTGACTTTGTCTGTTTGTATTTTGTCATTTCTGATTCTTTCCACGTTTAAAGTAATTGGCTAGGCTAGCCTAGCCCTGCTGAAAAAAACAATAAAACCATTACAGAAATTTCTAATGGTTTTATTGGGAATTGTATTGGTTCTAATGGAAAATGGCCCAAAACACACTACAGTGTATTGTTTTTGTTGGTCTTTAATGGTATGTATTGGTTCTAATGGAATATGTATTGGTTCTAATAGAAAATGGCCCAAAACACACTACAGTGTGGTGGTTTTAATGGTAAAAGCAAATGGTTCCTATTGGTATTTTAATGAAAACCATTCGAATTTTCTGTAATGGTTTTATTGTTTTTTTCAGCAGGGAGAACGATTGTAATTCTAAGGTTTATCAGAAACTTATGATTCCTCGAGTATGTATTCAAATTTCTTTTTTATCTTAAAGGTAAATGAAAAATGGCAAATTAGTACCATAAAGTGACAGTTCACTTGATAATTTAAATACTTTATCCTCATGTACTTTTTCCTCATATTAGCCTAAACCATGTATGCTTTTCTGCCCATGGGATTTGCACAGAAGTGTCTCAGAAACACCAGAGTGTTTTTCTATGCAAGAAAGGCCTGGGGCCTCATGTATAAAACGTGCGTAGGATTCTTACTAAAAGCCTACGTACGCACAAAAGCAAAAAATGGCATACACCAAAAATTATGAAGACTTATAAAACAAAGCAATGTTCCCTTTATAAATCACAGATCACCTGCAAGTGTGCGTACATGAATCATCCTAATATCCCACCCTGCAAGCCCATTCTCCCATCTCCCATGATTTTTTTATAAATCACAACCTTTGCGTGGGAACTGGCGTACGCACATTTCCAGTCCTGTTTTGTGTGTACGCATGCTTTATAGGCCCCTGGTGTCCACCATCACCAACATACTTTTCTCTAATTGGGCCGCATTTTTGTGTTTTTTGCTCACACATTATAAATGCTGTAAATTCAAAGTGCATCACACAATTTCACTTACCTTTGTGTTTCAAGCACTATATCATGGCTGCAATGAATTAAACCGTACTGAAGGGTGAAAAATGAGTTAAAGTGATAACAAGAAGACTTTTGTGTGACTCGCATCAGCAGACTGCTAGCATTGCAGCACATTCCAGCCATTCCCTTCGGTATCACACTGCAATCAGCAGTTCCTGTCATTATCAATATGGACACTTTAAAGCTATTTAGAGGCAAGTACAGTGAATGAAATCACAGTACAATGGCATGGAAGTACAGTACATGTATGCATGCTATGCATATGCAATGCTGTGTGAGTGTAAACTACAGTTACTCATCATGATATAATGATGTCAGAAATGATGTACACTACATTTAGACACATCTTATTATTAATGTTTTTGAATAATTGCAAAATCATTAGAACTATATGAAGTTAGACAAATAATGATAAAGCTAGTGACTTTCTATAATCTGATCGGTAAAATAATAGTCAGTGTCTTGAGTGTCAAATATTTCTCCTGTGAAAAAAGACCTAAAATATGTCTCATCGTTTCAGAAAAGATCTCAATGGTGTCACAAACTGACCTTTATTTTAAAATTAATAAACACATTTCTCATTAAATGTTTCAACAATATGATCTTAGCTTTACAATCTACTTTTATGGCTCCATATTCTGAAATTATTGTATTATGTTTTTATCTACAGCAGGGGTTAAGGGATTTAAACACACCCTGTAGTAATAAACTACTGTGTGAAGTTTGTCCTGCACTATTTGCACTAGTGCAGAATGCGTCAAATCATGTGGCTTGTTGAAAAAGGATCAGACCTTTTGCCAAGCAGACAATTAGCCTTGTCATAAAATAATAGGAGGGACCTGAGTTATATCTAGGGACCAGAATAACATAGCGAGACTTAGGAATGGTTTCTTTTTTGAAGAAACTTTATTTAGAACCATTTAAAAAAAGAAAAGAAAAAAGTATAAAGCCACCCATAAGCAAACTCTAGCAGCATCCAGTTTTGCATAGGCAAAAATAGAAATAGATTTTTTGTATCCTGTGTTACACAAGTATACAGGAAATGAAATGTATCATTTAGTTCAAGTTATGCAATCATTTCTGCACACTGTGCTCACATGCCAAAGTTTTTTCTGTACGTGCAATATTATTCTCATAAGTACATAGATCTAAACCAGATAAATGGCTTTCAGCAACAGCAGCTCTTTGCATCTGTTATCCATCAAGATGGTATGAGTAAGCAAGACTTTGATCCTTTGTCCAGGCACGTGTGTATGAGGTGGGGTTACTTGGGACAATGTACAAGATCTGATTCGTGGATAACAGCTATTCATAAATAATCTGCCAAACAGTAGTAGGAAGTAAGATACATTGTTCTGCAATAGAAGTCATTTACATAAAAGAGAGGAAATAATATATGTTTTATATATTTTAATAAATCAATTTTCACCCTAAAATAATTTGAGTTTGAGAATACAGTTATGCTTTCGAATTCCTATTATGCTCTTAGGTGAAATTGCTTTATTACAGAAACTCACATAAACAGACAGATAGCCTAAAGGTTCCAGTACCGGTATAGGACTGGTTTACATTGCACAACCGCAGCAGTGACAAAGCATAGTGGGTTCAGTTAACTGTGCCTGAAAAAAAACATCACGAAAAAGACAAGAACCCCACAACTGCACAGGGAGGAATGTGACTATGGGAGGATTACGAAGCTTGACAAGTGTGGAGGTAACACATTCAGCAGGAACGTGTGAATGACCGAACAGCCGTCAAAAAACATGCAGGAGTGGAAGAGTGAAACGACTAATCGGCAGGTTTGGTCAAAAGCACATGAGTGGAAAGCCCCATCACCTGTTTAGAGAGGGAAAAATAGGAACATTATTAATTTGCTCATCCACAGAAGGTGAAGTGAAAACATACATTGTAAATTACAACAAAAGACAATGGCAGTAACAGAGATGGCATGTTGGCATTGGGTAGAATCAAATATAAAATAAATACATAAAATATTTTTTATAGTGTCCTAAAAGTATTTCTAGACTATTTACAAATTGAAAGAATCTGGAGGTGTGAAAGTTTGCACTGATGAAGAACACAGTCCCAGCAAATGGCTTATTCATGTGGACAAAGCTGTTAGACCAGCATGACTTCTGTGTTAAATGACACCATTTAACGCCATGATGGTTTACAGCAGAGCAGATCAACAGTTTATGTTCCCGGGCCTAATTTATGTAGATCTTGCTGCTGGGCTTTGTAGATTTACACTGAAATTTCAAAAAAATTCATCCTAAAATAATAATAAAAATACATATTAAATAAAATAATACAATTTAGAGTGTGTTGAATAGTTTATGTGCAATAATACATCCACACACCCTAATTAAAACTCTAGTGCTGTTTTAATTAAATTTTTTAACTAGGACTGTCAAAAGATTAATCACGATTAATCACATACAAAATAAAAGTTTTTTGCATTATTTATGTGTGTGCACTGTGTGTAATTTTTTATACATATGTACACACATACATGTATAAATTTAAGAAACCATTTATGGTAACACTTTATTTCGATAGTCCACTTTAGACATTTTACTAATTATAAGTAACTTTGCAACTACTTATCAACTACCAATCTTTAGAGAATTAGTAGACTGTCTGCTTAATATCTACTAACACTTTATTGCGATGATATCTCAACAGACATTCAACTGTCTATAAGTATCTTTGCAGGTGCATGTCAACTTATTCCACTAACCCAAACCTCTTCCCTAACCCCAACCCTTACAGTCTACTAATACTCTAATGACAGTTTGTTGACCTATAGTTGCAAATTATTGAAAGTTAGTTGACATGTAGTTGCAAAGTTATTTATAGTTAGTAGAATGTCTAAAGTGGACTATCAAAATAAAGTGTAACCCAATTTATTTAGGTATATATTTTATTTATATTTATGATATAAAATATATATATAAATCTCTCTCTCTCTCTCTCTCTCTCTCTCTCTGTATATATATATATATATATATATATATATATATATATATAAAACATTAACGTGTGTGTATTTATATATATATATATATATATATATATATATATATATATATATATATATATATATATATATATATATATATATATATATATATATATATATATATATATATATATATATATATATATATATATATATATATATATATATATATATATATATAAATTACACAGAGTGCACACACATAAATTATGCAAAAACTTTTATTTTGTATGCGATTAATCGGAATTAATCTTTTGACAGCCCTAGTTTAATGCAACTAATTTATAACATTAGTACTGTTGCTAATAATACAAATAATATAATATGTTGCAAATAATAATAATAATAATACAAATAAACATTAATAAACATTGAAATTTACTTATGTTAAATCTGAAGTTATCAAATGATGAAATGGCTAACTACTGTATCACTTTAAATATTTCTAAGTTTCACCCTTTGTTTACATAATTGAAGGTGCCGCCTCAGACCGCCGTTTTGTTGGATTGTCCCGTTAGAGGGGGAAACCATTGTTGGGTTGGAAAAATGCATTTTCCCCGGATGACACGTTTCAAAACATTTTATGCAGACGATACACATTTATATATTATATGTAAGTGGACACCAGTCGAGAGAAAACTAGTAAAACATACTCTTTAATTTTTCAAGAAAGGATTTTTGATTCTCCCGTGTAAAGTCCTTATAAGTGAATGGTACGATCCACCCCCTACTAGTACTGTTTTTCTTACAGCGGATGGAAGCAGTAAGTTAAACGCTGTTCTTTAAGCAAAATGTGTTCGCGACTAAAACCTTTGATAGTAAAATCTCTGTCGGACGTAGGAGTTTACTGACTCTTTTCTTTTCAGAAAAGTCCAACGGATATCGGGACCGGATAAATGTGTGAAATGGCAGTTAGGATCGTCCTTTGAAGTGTTTCCCTTTTGTGACTGGATTCATGATCGTGTAATTCATAGTAAGGGGCGCTGTGTTGTTTGAAAAGCCTCATGTTTTCACCGGGTCAAGAGGAGCACTGTGCGCCTACCAAAGAGCCTGTAAAGTACGGCGAATTAGTGGTTCTGGGGTGAGTAACGTTAACTTACATACGCACTGATATTTTGCCTCATGTCTGTCTAATATTACGACATTAGTTTACTTAATAGCTTTATCCACGTAGCCTGATATCTTGTGAGCGTAATACTGTACTTTCACAATAGGGCTGTTCAAATATTCACAGCCATCTTTCTGAGTTGTTTAGATGACAAATGCGTTTTTAGAGAGTACGGAAATAGTTTGTTTACACACTTGATATTGGTGTGCGTGCGCGAGACCTCCCAGATCTTAAAATTCACGCGCTCACGTTACTGCACAAACGAAACACGTGCGCTCAAGCGAGTGCACTGGGCGAGTTTACGTGAGGGGAATCGTTTGGTAAAAACCCCCTTGAAATGATTGCAATGTGTTAGATAATTGTGAAACCGATGATGACGTATGAACGCCAATGAGTGCGAATGCATTAATCACAAACTGTAATGTTGGACTGACAGTTTGTTAATGTTTTGTTCTTGACGAGACTCTTATTTCCTGCTCGTTTATCATCTCCACGGGAATCATAACGAGATGAAGGGCGGTGGAGGAATTCGGAAGCAGCCCGCTAAAGTTATTTGCCCCCCACCTTTTCTGTGACTGAGCAAAGAGGCTGTCCCTCTTTTACAATGCCCCCTTCTCGCCCTGCTGGCTTTTAAATCAAAAAATGTTCAGTGATCTGGAGCATTGCGTCTAAATCCTGCTCTTGGATCTGCAATGCACATTGTGAACATTTAGAAGATTATTCTAGCTCATTTATACTAAATAATGGAGCCTCCACGTGCTAATGTCTATCTGGCAGATAAAGGAGATATCCTAAAATGTTAATTTCTGGCCAGGTATGAGATTGAGTGGTACTGATTTCTGAATATTTCAACACGAATTCTAAAAATAAATATATTTTGCTTAAAGAAATTGGTCATTGGATTAGGATGTTTTGAAATCTGCCCCTTTATGATCAATGCAGTTCTCATTCTGTAATATGTCCATATGTTTTATTTTATTTTACTATACTGTACTGTTACTGTAAGTAATACCTTTTAAGTCTACATTAAACACCATCCTGTTATTTTTTTCAGTAGGATGTAAGGGTATAAATATAGTGGTTTCCTTTTATTAATGCCTGGGTGTCATTTCATTATTTTTATGTATTTATGAATTGTATTCTAATAATCTTTGCTAATCTTGACATAGTTTGTATGTAATGAATGTAAAACTTTGCATTGTAAGGCTGTTTGAGACAGACGGGCCTGTTGTAGCCTGTGTTGATTCTGCATGATTTGCAAGATCCTGGTATCACAGTACCATCTCTTTACTGGCCTGATTCACCAGGGTTGCCTGGCATTGCCCCCTGGCACACACAGAAGTGAGGCTGGTGCTGAAAGAGGGTATTATTGATCTGGGCACAGGCAGATCTGTGCCTCTAGTCCTCCACTCTCTGTTCATTGTTCTCATTAGACTGACTGAGCTTTTTGATAAGGCTTTGTGGGAGACGACAAGTGTCAAATGTACCTTTTGTGTTATTCCTTAGTGACTTATATCTGTAGGGAGATGGATCTTGCTGACTCTTAAATGTCTGCTTGCTCTCTTAGGCAATGTTTAAATTATTGTGTTTTCGTTTTAAAATGCATGACTTTTGCTTCGGTTACACTTGTCTTGCACTACTCTGCTTTGTGAAAGCTACATACCCTGTTTTAGTTTGAAAACTTTGGGGTTGCGCTATAATACAGACTTCGCCAAAGTGTAATGAAGGTGTGGGTGCCCACATTTGCTCCCTTTTTGGGTGTTCTGTATCACTGCATATCCTTCCCTGATTCATCAAGCCCCTATTATATGACCATTACGCTACCGAAGCATCAACCAGCTGCAATGACCATGTAAAAGGCTTCAACGATTTGTAACGGAGCTTTTGCCATAAATATTCCACTTAGTGCCCCCAACTATGGCCCCAGATTATAAACGTTATACCAACTTGTTTTTAATGCATGCTAGACATGTTGCGATAGTCGATGTAACTGGTGATACATCGATTTGATCACTTGCCGGTCTTCCACCATCGTTTTGCCATTTAAAGGAATATTCCATTTTCTTAAAAGAAAAATCCAGATAATTTACTCACCACCATGTCATCCAAAATGTTGATGTCTTTCTTTGTTCAGTCCAGAAGAAATTATGTTTTTTGAGGAAAACATTGCAGAATTTTTCTAATTTTAATGGACTTTAATAGAACCCAACATTTAATACTTAAAGGAATAGTCTACTCATTTTCAATATTAAAATATGTTATTACCTTAACTAAGAACTGTTGAATCATCCCTCTGTCATCTGTGTGTGTGCACGTAAGCACTGGAGCGCGCTGTGACGCTTCGATAGCATTTAGCTTAGCCCCATTCATTCAATGGTACCATTTAGAGATAAAGTTAGAAGTGACCAAACACATCAACGTTTTTCCTATTTAAGATGAGTAGTTATACGAGCAAGTTTGGTGGTACAAAATAAAACACAGCGCTTTTCTAAGCGGATTTAAAAGAGTAACTATATTTTATGGCGTAATAGCACTTTTGGGAGTACTTCGACTCGCCTGAAAAGTCCGTTCCCCTTCTCACTCTCATAATGGGAGAGGGAGGGTGTTACTGCGCCGAGTCGAAGTACTCCCAAAAGTGCTATTACGCCATACAATATAGTTACTCTTTTAAATCCGCTTAGAAAAGCGCTATGTTTTATTTTGTACCACCAAACTTGCTCGTATAACTACTCGTCTTAAATAGGAAAAACGTTGATGTGTTTGGTCACTTCTAACTTTATCTCTAAATGGTACCATTGAATGAATGGGGCTAAGCTAAATGCTATCGTAGCGTCGCAGCGCGCTCCAGTGCTTACGTGCACACACACAGATGACAGAGGGATGATTCAACAGTTCTTAGTTAAGGTAATAAGAGCTCAACATTATTATCAATGACCCGGCGCATGCGTTAGCTGCGACGACACTGTCGGTGCGTTTGTTTGTTGTGTTTTTTGTCTTGTTTGAGTTTATTTTCTATTCTTGAGAGTGTACTACGGCAAACAAAAAAACCATCATGGGACATTGGATAAGTTGGTTCTGGACTATTCTTATAATTACATGGATTGTAACAGACTCTGTGGTATGGACTATTCAACTAGATAATGGTGGTGCAGGGCATGTACTTGCCTATTCCCGGGATGAACTTCTATCTCTGCGAAACTCTATTCATTGTCAACTGACTCCGTCGACGAGCGTTCCCCCTGAGCTAATTTCAACATCAAGCTTAAAGAGGAAAAGGGGAAGGCGAGGAGGAGTACGAGGCAGACTTAGAAGACGTCCCTTTACCCCTCCGCTACCTTCAATAATTCTCTCAAATGTTCGCTCACTGAGAAATAAAATGGACTTGTTGCATGCTAAATGTCTCACGGATGTATCGTTCAGGGAGGCATGTGTTTTTGCTTTGACGGAGTCTTGGCTGGATGAGTCCGTTCCGGACACGGAGGTTAACTTGGATGGTTTTAAAATCTTCCGGGCAGACAGAACCAGTAACTCCGGGAAAGAGCGTGGAGGAGGAGTGTGTATATACATCAACTCGCGCTGGTGCACTAACATTAAAGTACATGAGAAGATCTGTAATCCAGACGTGGAGCTGCTCATCCTGTCGGCCCGTGCTTTTTATCTCCCGAGAGAATTTCCGACTGTTGTGCTTAGCTGTGTATATGTACCACCAAGAGCTAATGTTAAGGCAGCGGCTGAACAGATAGCGCAAAATACACAGGCTATGCTCAGCAAATACCCGGATGCTCCAGTGCTGATACTTGGGGATTTCAACAGTTGTCGGCTGGACTACTCATTGCCAGCCTTTTATCAACAAGTGGATGTACCAACGAGACTCAGTAAAACCATTGATTTGTGTTACAGTAATATTTCAGGAGCTTTTAAGGCTAGAGCTCTCCCACCGCTAGGTCTAGCGGATCATAATGTTATCCATCTACTTCCTGTTTACAAACAACGACTGAAACAACGCAAACCAGTAATACGCAGCGTCCCGCAATGGTCGGAGGATGCTATTGCATGCCTTCAAGGCTGTTTTGCATGTACAGACTGGGAAGTTTTTGAGGGAGACCTGGATGAACAAGTTTCAATTATTACAGATTACATCAAATTCTGTATTGGTCTCGTGATACCGGTAAAGACTATCAGGTCATATCCCAACTCAAAACCATGGATTAATTCACAGATAAAATATCTCTTCCAGAAGAGGAAACTTGCCTTTAGGCAAAAGGATTCCGCTGGTCTCAAAGAAATAAATCGGGATATTAAAAATGAAATCAGTAAGGCGAAACATAATTATAAGAGCAAACTCGAGCAAGATTTTGCAAACATGAACACCAGGCAGGCATTTCAGCGTGCAAGGACACTTACTGGACAAGCCCTTAAACAGACTACTTGTGTGTCGAATCCTTCCATCTTTGCAAGTAATCTTAATAATTTTTATGCCCGTTTTGATACCTCTGACTTTTCAGCAGAATGTGACAGCCTTTTGGACTCTCTGCCTTCTCAAGAGTTAAATTATGACTCCCTTCTAACTAGGCAGGATGTTTATCACCAGTTCATTAAGTGCAAACTGAACAAAGCTCCTGGGCCAGATGGCATTTCGGGCCGGGTCTTGAAAAGTTGTGCCTTGGAATTAACTCCTATTTTTCATTCTCTCTTCCTTTGCTCACTATGTACTTCAACAATACCTGCCATTTGGAAATCATCAATTGTCATTCCTGTTCCAAAAATAACGCATCCAGTCGAGTTAAATCATTACAGGCCTGTATCATTAACCTCAATTTTAATGAAATGCTTTGAGCAAATCGTTAAAAACATTATGCTTCCATATGCTACTCCATCTTTAGATTGTTTACAGTTTGCATATAAGCAGAAGAGAGGTACTGATGATGCAGTGGCCTGTCTCTTACATTGTCTGCTTCAACATCTGGACATTTCGGGGAATTATGCCAGACTTCTTCTTATTGACTTTAGTTCGGCTTTCAACTCGATTCAGCGTCATCGGATGATAATGAAACTACAGAATGTGCAAGTTCCATCACCTCTAATACACTGGATCTATAATTTTCTTTCTAATAGACCCCAAGTGGTTAAAGTGGACAGTACACTATCACCAACCATTGTCCTTAACACCGGTGCACCTCAGGGATGTGTACTTAGTCCATTACTTTTTATTATTTACACAAATGACTGTCAGAGTCCAGTTACAACTACTCAATATTTTAAATATGCAGATGATACAGCAATTCTTGCTCTGCTTAATGAGGATAATGACTCTCTTATGAACTATCAAAGTTCTGTAGCACATCTTAGTAAGTGGTGTGAGGATAACTTTCTGCAACTCAATATCTTAAAGACTAAGGAATTGGTCTTTAGCACCCAAAAAAATCAGAACCATGTTTCTAGTACTATCATAAATGGAGAGATAGTTGAGAGAGTTGAGAATTTCAAATATCTTGGCATTATTTTGGACCAAAACCTCAATTTCAACCAGCACTCTTTAGGGGTTTACAAACGCTGCCAACAAAGACTGACATCTATTCGTAAGCTTAGGCACCTGTCTGTTCACCCAAGTCTTCTCCTGCTCCTGTATCGTAGTATTATTGAGCCAGTCCTTACCTATGGTGCCATTTGTTTTTTCTATTTGCTTACAGTTACCAATAAGAATAAATTCTTAAAGGTAACTCACTTAGCAAGTAAAATTATAGGCATCCCTGTCCCAAATTTAGCAGAGAGTGTATCGACACTGATATTGCGAAAGGCAAAAAAAATTATAAGTGATTCAAAACATCCTCTTTACAAATATTTTATTCCTCTGCCCTCTGGCCGTAGGTTTCGGGTACCAATGTGTAGAAAGGCCAAGTTTAGTAAGAGTTTTGTTCCTGTGTCTATACGAGCTCTAAATACATAGGAATTGGCCTTTGATATGTCAGGTATGCTCTCTCTATATATAAATGTGTATATGTTTATGTTGTCAATATGTTATGTATGTTTGAATCATGTATGTACGCATCTATGGTGGAAACAAATTTCCTCTTGAGGATAAATAAACTAATCAATCAATAACATATTTTAATATTGAAAATGAGTAGACTATTCCTTTAACTCAACACTTAACAGTTTTTTTCAACGGAGTTTCAAAGGACTATAAACAATCCCAAACGAGGCATAAGGGTCTTATCTAGTGAAACGATTGTCATTTTTGACAAGAAAAATAAAAAATATATACTTTTAAACCACAACTTTTCGTCAAGGTCCGGTCCAGCGCGACCTAACGTAAATGCATAGTGACGTAGGGAGGTCACGTGTTACATATATAAAACGCACATTTGCGGACCATTGTAAACAATAAACTGACACAAAGACATTAATTAGTATCAGTTGACATACAACAACGTAGGAACGGTGCTATTTCAAGACGCTTGTAAACACTGGGGCGGAGCTTCGCGTTCGTCCTCTGTGACCTCTTGACGTCATGACGTATTGCGGTGACGTAGTGGGGTCAGCTGGCGCATCACGATCGGATCTACACGACGAGAAGTTGTGGTTTAAAAGTGTATATTTGTTATTTCTATTGTCAAAAATGACAATCGTTTCGCTAGATAAGACCCTTATGCCTCGTTTGGGATTGTTTATAGTCCTTTGAAACTCCATTGAAAAAAAAATGTTAAGTGTTGAGTTAAGTATTAAATGTTGGGTTCTATTAAAGTCCATTAAAATTAGAAAAATTCTGCAATGTTTTCTTCAAAAAACATAATTTCTTCTCGACTGAACAAAGAAAGACATCAACATTTTGGATGACATGGTGGTGAGTAAATTATCTGGATTTTTCTTTTAAGAAAATGGAATATTCCTTTAAATTGTTTAATTTCATTAGACATAGAGCAGACACTAAAAACTAAATGTGTCTTCTGCCTGAATTTAGTGCAAGCTGAACGTGCGTCACAATTCAAAAGTGAAAATAAAATGCGCATGGCTGCATGCGTATTTATAAGCCCCTCACACCGGGTGATACCCTATCACCGGGTTTGTCATATGCTGTTAACCGGTGCGATTAATTCCGTCACCGCAACATCCCTAACATGTACTTATGGATCTATAGTGTTATAAGCACTGTTTTCAGCTACTTGCTGCAGTGAGCTCTGTCCACCTCCATTACATGCAGCATAAACTCGCACCGGGGGTTATGAAATTCAATACAAACGGTTGAAAAAGTTAAAATGGTTATAATAACACTGTGGCTACATACATGTGCAAGAGGTAAGATTTTTTTACATTTAAATGTGCATGCCCTGTGTGTGTGAGACAATCATGTTTAATGTGTTTACAGTTCTGTATAGTGTGGATGGAGATCTTTTCTGAAACTGCCTTCTAGATAGGGGTCGTTTTCATTTTAAAATGCTTTAAAAAAATCTCTAGTGTAAACCGACCTGAGATGACCCTACAAAAAACATATTTTAACCTCTGACTTCTGACAGTAAGAAAAATCCACTTTATGGATTATGAATACACGCTAGGACTTCCTCATTCTTCTTAAAGGCTAAGTTAAAGTGATTAATGTGGTAAATTGATCACTTCTGTTTTTAAGACAAAAGATTATTGTTAGCTAGTTAGAGCTTCACTTCGCTAAGTTTACTAAAGCTTAATTTATGGTCTGCAGGGTTTTTCACAGAAAATATGTTAGTTAAGGTGGTAGGGTTAGACTACAGACTCCGTACAATTATTTATTAAATACTAAATATAAAATATAAATCGTATTAACAAAAAAGTGAAGCCATTTTATTACATGTGATCACAGTTCTGGCCTCGTAAATATTTCCATTTTTATTTAATTCACAATATACACACATTCATACTTTATCTTATACTGTATGCTATAAACATTTGTTGTTTCTATTTGCTTGACTGACAGTCACGGCAGCAATAGCGTTACACGGCAAGTAATCTAAATTTCTTTTTTAAATTAAAATGGCAAAATTCAACTAAAGTTAAGTAGTTTGCATTTCTGAGTTTGCTATTTATCAGCATTTTTAAGTATAAGAGCGATTGTAAAATACCTTTTAGAAACAATATTCATGTGTAAAGCACTATACAAACGCTCAAACATAGTGAACATAAACTCCCGCCGCCTTTCGTTTAATTGGTTGGAATGCTTCTCAGCTCTGTAATGTAATTGGCTGGAATTCACGTTTTTGTCTTAAGAAACACCGACTTCTTAAAGCTCTTGCTCGGTCGGGTAATTCAATTGGCTGAGAGTCGTTCACTGCGGCTTCTGTGAACAGAAACTTTATTTTTATTTGTCAACATTTTGACACTGATGTGCACTGTTAGATTGCTGCACTAAGCGACTGTGTGTTTTGAAGGAGGCAGCAATGACAGCAGCGAGTTACAAGTGGGTCCAAATAAAAAACACAGTGTTGTAATCGTTCTTTTATTACTCGATAACTTGCATGCAAACCGCATTGTCATGTGGCCCACAGGGAAAACCCTCTGTGCTCCAGATGACCAGTTCGGTACTGCGTCTGCATAACCTCTATATGTAAAAAAAATCTCACCGGCCCACATAAAAAATTACCCGGCCCCTCTGGCATTTGCCAGAATTGCCAGATGGTCAGTCCGCCCATGTCCTTTTTTTTTGGACGACCTAGTTAAGGCGATAGGGTTCCCCAGCTTAGGCGGGCCGCCCGAACTGCAAAGTGCTGTGGGAAACCCTGGTCTGAGTAGGATCTATGCCTTACACCGTAGGCTGTGCTTAGTTCTGCATAGCATGATGTGCACCTCACCAATAATTTAACAACGCATGTGTTCTACGCAAGCACTGTGGTCTGCTAGAACACCTTTCATCAGGTAAAAAACGACGTCGGATTTCTTAGGCGTGTATTCCTGTAAAAGCAAAGATGGGCCAAGTTTGAGGAGTGATATTTAAGTCAAACTGCAATAAAAGTTGCTGTCTATTTACCTCCATCACTGCTGGTCTTCTCAAACCAACTTCTTTTTTTGTGGGTTTACTGGACAAGCTGCTACTTCTTCGCCTGTTGAACTACTACTGTGGGTTACACACATGGATGCTGCCTAATGGTGGTCTGCGTGTGTAATTGCATGTCGACACGGACTACGACGCAGAAATATGAAAATTGTGTAGGTCCTATGCGGAAGTATTATGGGCCCTTAAAACGATTTTACCTTGTGTACCGGCGATATTGTCCATGATATCGCACCAACACTACAATGCAAATACATTCAAATGGAAAATGAAGAATTTTTGCTTGTTTGGGATTATTGTAGTCTTGTTTTTTAAGCACGTCCAGTGATAAGCATCAACAGTACAGGATGTTGAAGCTAGTATAAGTGTCGACATCATGCACACAGTATGCAGCTGATTTTAGATTAGCAATTTACTCTGAATCCTTGTTCACATGAATGCTATATTAAAACTCATGGGAATGACCCAGGCTACCAAGAAATTCTGCGGGAAGTCATTATGGATAAAACAAAAACCTGGCAGGATAACGTTAAAACCCTTGTTTAAATTCAGGGATACAAATAAATATCTGTTGACAGTATTTAGTCTAAAGTCTGTTTAAAGAGTAACTAAACCCTAATCCAACTTTTTTTAGTTACTGATCTGTACGAATGATGGTTGATTAGTGCTGTTCATTGATGTTAGTAAGTTTTTTGACATTTGGATATAATGTGTTTCAATACTATAATATATAGTGTAAAAAACGTCTGAGTGCTGCCCTCTTCAGGTTGAACGGTGGCTACTGCAGTTGAATTTTCCTATTGGATGTTGGGTCCAAAAAATGACTCGTGACGTAAGCAGGTTCAGGCTTACCACGCCCTTGTTACGATCTCACAACACACTTGGTAGGAGCTTAGTTTGTCCCCTCTATCTCTGTTGGGATCTGCCCACTTTTCTTGCATTTTTCAAATATTGCCAGTGGGTGGAGTCAGGCTCTGACCAGGGGTTTAGTTACGCTTTAAATGACCTTATAAATAAATATTTATTTATTAAATGTGACTTGACTAACATTAGCGTTCATTTTATGACCTACAGCTGTCCTCTGTGAATCAGTGACAGAATTACAAGAATTTCACTTACATTGCATTATACTTTAGTAAGTTTAATAAGTTTGCGTGCTAAATGGGATCAGCCCAAACTATCTGCAAGCTGTTATGTAAATCATGTTGCTCATCGCTGAGAAATGGTGGCCAATTTCAAGATTCCTTTCAGAATTAAATTCAAATATACTGCAGCAAGATGACCTGGATCATGAATTTTGATTTACTGTTCACACCTGAAGCAATGCAGTCAAATGTTTCGACTGTCTATGAGTGTGGTTGAAAGTGGACGAGTTCAAAACATTTCACACCCTGTTTACAACTGTATTTAGTTTTGCACTTGTGAAACATTTGTTTTTACTCCTTACTTTATTACATAGTATATTTACTCTTCTCTTGACTTAAAATGAAACCACCAACTAAACCGCAGTGTAAAATTTGCATATAAAGGCATATGCTTTGGGGAAGTGTTGCTCTGGTAGTATTTTATAAAAATTCATGGGTTTTGATCAAGATATCATTTTCACTCAAAAGTTTGGACTCTTTTAAACTTGACATGTCTTGAACCTAGTTCTCGTGGTGAGATGCACAAAAACAGCATGAGACGTGACAACAACGTTTGTCTAAATATACTTTGCTGTACTGACACCGCTTCAAAGGGAATGAATTTAAAGACTCGACTTTACTGAGAGCGAGTGTAAACTGATAGCAGAAGCACAGCAAGCTGTCTACGTGCAAATAAAGCACAGCTGATTAAAAATATTAAAACTAGTATTAAAAAAATGTAGACAAACTGGTCTCCCTCTCTAGTTAATTATCATGAAAACTCTTGAGGGCTCGTTGATAGAGATTAAAATGTTGTTTTGCCTTTTGACAATGTTTCAAAATATGCATGAAGTAAAATGCATTTAAAAGTCTTGTTAAATATAAACTGTTGCCCATAGCGATGGGTTTAAGATCTTTTTTTATTAGTTTGTATTGTATTACAATGACACCATAAAGCAATAACAAGTAAGGGAAACAAGATTGATTTGAACAAGATTGATCAATTGATTTGAACTACTTATATGCCAAAATGTTACTTTAGTATATAACATTTCTCTTTGAATTTTTAACAGGTACAATGGTTCACTCCCCAATGGAGACAGAGGACGGAGGAAAAGCCGGTTTGCCCTTTATAAGAGAGCCAAAGCTAATGGTGTCAAACCCAGCACTGTACACATCCTCAACACACCACAAGCCAGCAAGGTAGTCGAACTTCAAAAGAAGGGAAAACTAGATTTGCCATCTAATATATACAGCATGTATATTAGAGGGCAAATCTAATTTTTTTCTTTTTAGTTTAACCACTCCTCTGTGGTTCAATCTTACCTGTCTAAAGCGGTCCTTTTGATTTTGTGCATTTGGTTTTGTTGAAGCATCAGTTTTGGTTTTGTTGAAGCCTCAATTGAGTCACCAGTTTTAACTATAATTTCATACTTCACCAACACATTTTGCTGGAGGTTAGATTCCCATCTGTCTAAAGTTGTCTTCTACAGCAGGGATATTAAAATCCTGTTTTAGTATTAAACCTATAGTGTTCCCATGCATGTACACCCTTCTTAAACATTTAGGGGCAGCTTCCAAGACAGGGCTTATCCTACTCCCAGACTAAAACTCATGTTTGAGCTGCCTTAATTTAAAAACTTATTGCCCTGACATATCTTGACATATATAACTAAGGCCTAGTCCTGGCGTAACCGACACCCTGTCCGTGAAACTGCCTCTTAGTGCTTTAAATAAGTAAAACAAAACAATGAGCGTTAAAATTTGGTATCAGATCGGTTTTTATTTTTCTTAAATTTACTTGTTAAAATAAGTTTTATTATCTCTCATTGTGTCACAGTCAGAGACTCACACAAACAGTTAACAACTGGTAGTAAAGGTAATTTCATTTGATGCGTTAATGTGTAACTATCAGATTATAAAGGATAACCTCTTTTTAAAGTACAGTTCACTGACTGAAACTTCTGTAGGGGAGCTGAAAAATAGCCATTACTGATTTATAACTTACGGTAATTTATTGTTTATTTAATATTTATTAATAATTAATTAACCGATTTCGGTTTGCATTAATAATGCTTAAGTCTAATTAATTTCATTGTACTAGAGATTCAGTAAGGACAGGAAACACTGTAGCAGGATTTTGGCAAAAGTATCTTATTTAAACCAAACAAAAATTTGTTACTTTAGGGTTTAGAGGAACGAATTTGCTTTTTTTCATTTGCTCTGCTGTAACATTTAGTTGATGTAATAGTAGTAATTTACTCCACTGGCAATGACAGCAAATCTCTGCCAGCTTTTGGGACATTCTTGAGAAAATACATGGTAGTAAGAATATGACTGATGGGAATGAGTCAGAACAGCCCCTGCCAATAAACAAACCGCACTGATGCTGGTCCATTCATGTGTTGTTGTGAAATTTATGAATCTGCATCCTCAACGGTCTTCCATCTGACATTTAACACCGTGTCCCAACCAGATATGCCGTTAAGGGCTCATTATAGTTGTGCGTAGGTCCTACGGCGTAGTTGCGACAGCGCAGGCTGCGCGTCGGTTTTCATACTGCCGCGGTGTCGTCCATGTCGACGTGCAAATACACATGCAGACCGCAGCAGTATTCACGCATGTAACCCACAGTAGCAGCGCAAACGCCAAAGAAATAGCTTGGCCAGTAAACCCACAAACGAAGAAGCAGCAGCAGCAGCTTCTTGTGTATGATTTGAGAATACCTTGCAATACCTTGGTATATTGCACAGCCCTAACTCTTATTACTATACATTTGGGGACAACGCAATGCTCAATTTGGCTGCTCTGGTAACTGAACCTTTCCATTAAATAACCAATCAACAATCAATAAAGACTGCCGATTCTCTGGTGAAGGGGCTCCATACAGAATCGTGTGGGGTGCTAGACAACCTGTGCGCATACGCACAACCGGCGCAACGTCATAGAATGTCTCTGAACAGGTTCACGCCCACTTTTGGGGGAAATCGCACTAGACGTTCCATTGACTTCCATTCAAAATAGCGGAACAAAGCAACCTTCGTACACAGCCGGCAGGCGTAAATAACTTATGAAATCACTCAGATTAAACACGTTGAGTAATTATCTGTCCACCCTGCCGGCCATAGAGCGCGAAAGATACATTAACACATTTAATTTGGTCAATATAAAAACATGTCTCTTTCATTCTCCCAGCATCAAATTTGTGTAACAACGCTCCCCATTGGCCAGAGGTGTCTTACCCGGACATTAAACACGTACCTCATCAAGTCAACAGGGAAGCAAGTGAATGATTTTACTTCGTATTTGAAAGTTACTTCGTATTTATTTATTATGTCTTTATATTTAGAGTAATGAGTGCACTTTTCCGTCCAGCCATACAACTAACTGGCTTAGCGATATTTCCAGCAATCACTGGATGGCGTTGTTACACAAATTTGACGCTGTGAGAATGAAAGGGACATGTTTTTATATTGACCAAATTAAATGTGTTAATGTATCTTTCGCGCTCTATGGCAGGCAGGATGGACAGATAAATACTCGACATGTTTAATCTGAGTGATTTCATAAGTTATTTACGCCTGCCGGCTGTGTAAAACCGTTGCTTTGTTCCGCTATTTTGAATGGAAGCCAATGGAGGCGCTGCTTTTTTAACCCCCGAAAAGGGGCGGTGACGAAATTTACAGTCAAGTTCCCGGATGTGCCGGTAGTCCGTATGCTTAAAGGACCAGTTCGGTATTTTACACTTAAAGCCCTGTTTTCAGATTGGTTATAATGAAATAGAACGGTTTTGACTGAAATTTCGACATTTGATGCTGGCCCGAGAACTTTCGGGTGTTTGTTGTGTCACCTCCCACCTCTACAATGGCTACATCGGTGCCCTGGAACAATCCTTCCTAAAATGCATTAAACTTTCGTTTACAAAGATGTGAAACTCACCGAGTGGTCAGGGGTGTTCACTGATATGCTCACACAAAAATCGCTGCAAAAGATGCTTTCCAACAGGTTTTATCGTAGTTTTTGTCCAACTCCATTAACATGTATTAGATGTGCTGTGAGGTACGGTATTACTCCGTGCCAGGAACGTAGTTTGTATTCTTGCAATTGGCAAAGGCGGATTATCGCGACCAACTGGGCTGGAGTGTCTATTATTCAAGCTCTCAACGGTAGAATGTACGGGTGTGGGGCGTTTGGAAAAATAGGTCCACAAGTTTACAACGAATGCTAAAACACCTGTTGGAAAGCATCTTTTGCAGCGATTTTTGTGTGAGCATATCAGTGAACACCCCTGACCACTCGGTGAGTTTCACGTCCTTGTAAACGAAAGTTTAGTGCATTTTGTTCCAGTGCACCTATTCAGCCTTTGTAGAGCTGGGAGGTGATACAACAAACACCCGAAAATTCTTGGGCCAGCATCATATGTCGAAATTTCAGTCAAAACCGTTTTATTTCATCATAAACAATCTGAAAACAGGGCTTTAAGTGTAAAATACCGAACTTGTCCTTTAATAGCTAAACTGTGTTCCGTGTTTAAAAAAAAGTATTTTATAGATTTATAAGAAACACAAGTTATGGTACAGTTGATGTCAGGGTTAATTGTTGGTCAGATAGGTTTTGTAATTGTAGCATAAGCATATGAATTTAGCAATCTCTCTCTTTCCCTATTCAAGTAAATGGGACTGCCTGGAGGCGTTGCAAACATGGGTGCTTAATGGTGCAACTTTCCTAAAGGAACTTTGTAAGAATGGAGGGATGTGTCTGTGTATTTGTATGCTGTTCTGCTGGAGCGCAAAACTTACAGATTAATGTTTCGCATTGGCTGCATTTTGTGATCTATTGTGCCACTTTTTCGGGTTCATTACAGGCAGACAAATTGTGTATTGCTGAAATCTTTGTCACCTCTGATTAGGGATTGGTGTAAGAAATTGAAATGTCATTGCTGTTTTGTACATGAATTTATGTGCTAATTATTCTTCTTTTGAATGTTTTCAAGCAGTGAGATCTTTTGTGTACCTTCTATCATTCACAATCACTGTATTGACATTCCAACTCTTATCCGTGACAACACCTATTAGAGAACTCAATGTTTGCTTATTTTGGATATTTGTTTTTGGTGGGTGGTCTCCCTCCCTGTGATGGTTGCTGATGACTCTGGCTTTTTGCTGTCATTCTCGTCAGCTGGGGGCAAAATGCCAACAGCTGGCATTGTCTGAGCAAATCTTTCTCAATGAGAACCGTTTTACCACAGCATGAAATTCAACAACTTGCTGAGCTGCCTGCCTACTTAGAGTTTTGATGCAATAAATACATGTACCTGATGTGAAAAATGTAACGTATACTTATAGTATATAACGTTTATATGTTTTTTTAATAATAACTTCCGGTAACATCCAATACGCATTCAAATCTTGCATTCACGCAAGATTTGGTGAGAAGACTTTTTGCTACAGATAACAAATATCCTTGTCTTATTATAAAATCCTCCACCATTTTCTTTAAAATCCTTGGTTTAGACGACAACATATTCATGACTGTCATTTCTTTCATCTCTCCTCTGTGTCTACACATTCGTCACTACGCACCGTCCTACGCTTAAACTTTATCGTTAATGTGCATTGGCTGCTAACGGAAGCTATTTGTTATGCTTTGTAACGTTTTAAATATTGATATGTTTCTTACAAAATCCGTTGATTACCCAGAAGTCATTTATTAACCCCCTGGAACCATGTGGATTAGTTCTGTGAAGTATGGATGCACTTTATTGGGCTTCAGAGTCATAAGTTGTTCCCTGGTCCCTATTTACTACCGTTATAAAGCTTGGAAGAGGACTTTTATTATAACTTTGTGTGTATCTCGGATGGCTTTGGGGGTTGAGAAAATCATAGGGTGATTTTAGTTTTTCACTGGAGTAGCTTTAACTTGTAATAAATGTATTTGCTTTAATCACATTTAGATGTAGTTTCAGTGTTTCTTTCACAAACTCACAACTCGTGCTTCCAAATGAAGTCCTGGTTCCATAGTTGTACAACTAGGTAGCACCGGTGCCATCTATTGGTGCTTTTCCATTGCATAGTACCCTACGGTTTGGTTTGGGGTCAGCTTACTTTTGTGAGATTTTCCACTGGGTGCAGTACGTACCCGATACTATTATTATTATAATTTTTTTTTAGTACCACCTCGGTTGGGGTTCCAAGCGACCCGAGCTGATACCAAAACCTGATTGGAAAACACTGTAGATCACTGATAGGTCTGAGAGAATCGTCACTACCAGCATCATCGCTAATAATGTAAAAAAATTAGCTTTACCTTAGTGCTAGCTTGCGCTGTCTCGAGCAAACATGTTGTCATCTGTGCTCTGCTATAAGTTTCCAAACTCCATTTTAGCGATGGTAAAACATCCACAGTTTTTTTCCAAACTTGCAGTTTGTGGCGGCACATTTGCGACACAAATGTTTAAATGCAGCTTGAATGAGGCTTAGCGGAGCGCGTCGACTGACGCCACTGGTGTTTATACAGAAACTGTCATGTGAGATAGAGGTAGTGATAAATGTGACATCCAAACATGGTGGTCAATTTTAATTTTGTGCTGGACTGAGAAATAAATAAATATATGGGAATGTACAACGACACGCCATTATAACGAGACGCCTATAATCCCTCCTACTCCAAAGTGTTACTAAACTTGATGGAAAAGCTAACCAAGCCAAAAGTGACCTGACCCAAACCAAACCGTGGGTTACTATGCAATGGAAAAGCGCCATATGTTGCTATAGTTGGTGTAATGGTGATGCACAGTGCTTAGCTTCTCACTGATTCGATCAATTGCCCACCACGGCATCGTCTTTCACTGTCGTTTTTATTTTTTCTAGTAATTAAGTTATTTAGTTCCGTTAGAGAGCAGACACTAAAAACTGAATGTGTCTGCTGCCTGAATTCAGTGAACGCACAGCACAGAGCAGCAGGTGTCAGATTTCATTTATTACATTGAGTGTGTGAGGCGAGCTGACTGACAATGAAGATGATAGAAGCCGCATGCTTACTCGTTTTGTTATAATATACATATATAATGTGTAATATAAGGGAGATCATTTTGTTGTTGTGTTTTTCATTAAGAATAATAATAAACCCATCTTTATATGGAGAACGAGCCGGTTGCTCAGCTTGGGACTGGCGGATTGCCCTTGCATTGCACAAGGATTCATAAGCAATTGAACACATCTTACATAAGCACAGAATTTAAACAATTGCCTGTAATTCAAAAGTGAAAGTAAAAGCATACGGCTGCATGTGCATTTATAAGCCCCTCCCACTCGTTAATAGCGTGATCACCGGGTTTGTCACACACTGATTAACCGCAACGTCCATAGTGCCACCCCTCTTAAAATTTTAGTCTAGAGCCCCCCCTGATCAGACTCTGAAATTGAATGCAAGTGGGAACAATCCATTTTTCCCCAGGTCAAAGTGACCTTCATTACATAGCTATACAACAATACATTTCTGTGAAAGGCCTCCTACAAGTGGGCAATTGTTGTTTTGTGCTTGTTTAGGCTAAGGTCAACAGAGCAGAACCCTGAAGCTATAAGATCCCAAGGTAAGAATAGCTGTGGCAGTGTGCTACCTCTGTTCCATTCGCATTATTCTTAACTCCTTAACCTTTACCTGCATCCATGTTTGAGCCCGATTAAACTAGTCCTCTTGTTTTTACTGTTCCAAAGTGGAAGAATGTTTATGAAATGTGTGCTTCCCAAAGCTTCGTAATTAAAGTCACATGAACGCAAGGAATGTTTTCTTGTCGCCATAAAATGCTCTGGCATGCTGTATTTTTGGGAGTTTTTGTTACCGTTGGCTGCTGCTTATCCGTCCGCAGTGCCTCGTCAGAGCTAAAAGCCCAGAATAGCCCAGCACACAGTCATCTGTGAATCACGCTGTTCTTTAGGGTCAGAACTCTCTGAGGTGATGGCTCCATGGCTCCAGGCATTGACCTGAAAGGGTTAAATAAGAAAACAGTTCACAGACAGTGACACTGTGCAGCTGCATCATTGTAAGGGTAAAGTTGAACAAAGAACAGGCCAAGCGATTACTCGCCGAGTTCAGGCGAACTCCTTTCAAATAATAGGTCACCAAATGTCACTAAACTATTCATGGAACAATGTGCGATTGTTCACGGATATCTTTGAGGTTCATTTGGAGTTGTGTTGTTAGTTGTATTGTGGGCTGTTTAATGTTCATGGAGGTTACAGTCGAGCTGACTTGAGGTTGGTGGTCACAGCATCTCGTTTCATCGTGTTTACAGCAAACACTAAACACGTGCTATTAGAAGACTCATGCTGTTCAGACATTTCACAGATGGAAATTCTTCATATACCCTGTTGCCTGTTGGGTGCATCTCAAACTAGGCCTTTTGTTTTAGGCCTTTTTTATAGCTTTTGTGGCCAACTATAAAACTGGTGGGATGAGGAGTGGTTGCACCCCCTGTTGTGATCTGGCAGCGAATGCATCAAACTCAAACCCCTTTGTTCTCCTTTAGTGTAGTCATAAACACGCCACCAACTGAAACGTCCCAAATTTAAATCTGTTAACCAGTCATGCTCACAAAACCATGTGTCGCCTCACAAGCTTACATTTCTTTAACGCAGGAGTATACAGTAAAGATTAGTTAATACATGGGTTGGTGACAAAGCAAGATGGCATTTAAAAAAACGTTGTAAATAAACGAAATGCATATTTTGAGTCCGAGACAATGTTTAAAAAGTTTTATTGTACAACATTCGGTTCATTTTTAGTTTTGATATCCTATAAAAAAATGTCAAGTGGTACAACCAATCATTGTCTAATAATACTTTCATAAACTTTTAAAAACGACCTTAGCTTGCATTTATTAAAACGAAAATTATTAGCTTTATAAAATGATTTATCTTAATGTTTTTTTTCTTAGGGGCATTCATAATAGTCGCAGCCTTAAGCCCTGTTTACATTCGAGCATTTGCATTTTAAAACGGCATTTTAAAATAAAAACGGTCCTCGTTTATACTGGCATTTTAAAAAGAATATTCATCCACATTATACATGACAATAAACACATGAAACATGACCAGTCACGTAACTGGGCATGCGCATAAGTGTAAAATAACTTGTTCCTATAGCTTACCTTTGCGCATTTATGCACCCTGGGGGTGTGCGATATTGACAAAATTCATACCTGGATCCTTTGCCGGCCACTACAATGGGCACTCTTTTTGAACCTATAAAAATGTGTTTGGGAAAGTCTTATATTGTTCTAGCTCCCCCTACAGCATATTAATGTGATTAATAGGTTAATGTTGATGTTATAAACCAAATGGAAAGGTCTTTATGATTTAAAAAAAAGCATTTAAGTGAACAGTACTAAACAGCAGCAAATGCAAACTTCAATCAAACATAATAAGAGGTGAAGTATAGCTTTAGCCTAAAGAAATGCTTATTGCTTTAATGTAGGGAGTTCCTCTTCAGCCATTTCACGCTGTTATATTTATAATAGTTTATTGTTCGCAGTTCATATTTATGATCTTATAGTCCATTTGAAAAATTTCGTACGAACTGACTGTATTCTTCAGAAAAACACCAAATAACTTATCTCCCTTACCTGTTGCTGTTCAGTGCATGGGTGTGTTACCTCACACGAGTTCTCCGACAAAAAAGCGTGGCCAGCTAAAGTATTAAAAATGAATAATCATTTTATAATAATTTTTAGAAGTGTGCGAGGTCCGTGCAAGTCCTCCGCTAGCAACACAGAAATGGCAAAAAGCGCAATCGGCTAAACGAGCATTAAATATTAATGTGACGTTGATTTTATTGTTTTTAGTAATATATATTTACAAAACTTATCAACAAAACATTGATTAAAAATAAGAGACAAATTTTATGAAGTGAAATTCATTTTAAAGTAGCAAACAAAACTTAAATTAAACTTGAAAATAATGTCTGACCCATTCCAATTCTCCCTTCATATTGGCCTTTACAACGCCCTATATGGCGTTTAAAATTACAGTCTATCTTTAGTAATAAGCTAACTAAATTAAAACAAAACATAAACAACATTACAACAATATTCAAACCCAACAATACTCAAACATAAATATAAAACAGACATTATCTATAAGGATACATGTTAAAACAATCTGATATAGCGTTTTTAATAGCTGGTTGGTAGATGTTTACTATTTTTGGCAAAACCTCTGTTGCAAACCTCCATTTACCTGAATAAAAATTATTTTTATTTTGAAAATGATGCGCTGTCACGTTAACATCAGCTGTTGGTTTACATAAGACTCCGTCTACGTTCATTTACACTGCAGCGCAACCCAGGAGTTCTCAAACTAAAACAGGGCCTGCAGCGTTTGCGAACGAATCAGTTTATGAGGGTCGAAAACGGTGGTCTAGTGTAAATTAAAGGCGTAAACGTAGCAAAAGTAACGCGTTTTAAAGGATTAACGCATTAATGTAAACATAGGCTTAGACTTTCAAGTTGCACCACCTGACCTCTACAAGGAAATTTACGTTTTTCTGCTTTGATGCTGGTATAAGCTTTTGCCTGTGATATTAAATTCATAAATATACTTTTTAAATACAATTATAAAAATTGCAAGTTGTACCACCTGACAAAGTAAGTGTACCTACCCATTAGGGCTGTGTATCGCCAACATTTTCCTCATATGGTACGTATCCCGATACAAGGCCACGATACGATCTGTATCACGATTCAGGCGAATTTTGAATTATATTGTTGTTTGGAATTTAGTACAGTTATTATCTGTTGATTGTACATTGAATAAGCAGTGTTGTAAAATTTGTGTGTTTGGCATTCATTTATTAGCTTTTGGGGGAACTTCTCTGTGAGAGCTACACTGCTTAACTCTTTTTATATTGTTTCAAAGTAGTTTTATAAAGATGGTGCCTTACTAGGCTTCTCTCATAATTCTTCTATATTTATGAATATCTGTATAAACATGCAGACAAAATATTTCTCTATAGAAATACCATTAATAATGTGACAGCCTAGACACACATTTTACACCGGCAGCTCTGTCGTCTTTCTTTCCAAATGCAACGTTACTTAAACTGCTGCAAAGGGGATTCATAAAGTTAAAGTTAAGATAAGAAAGCGAGTATTCGCTTAGGAAATGTGTGCAGACGCATGTGCGTGCGAGATACAGCGGGAAAGTATACCACTTAAATTTCACTCACATCCGTCCTTTCCATTACATCACAGATCAACTGCAATCCGTCATGCTACCTTTAAAAGTGTTCCAGAAGGTGCTGTATCAATGTGCCAATCATCAGGTGTTCATGACGATGTATCGATATTTTGTACACAGCCCTACTACCCATTACATTAAAGGGATACTTCACCGATTTAGCATTCAGCTTTGTATCTGTAGAAACCCGGCAGTATTACTGAATGACCATGTTTCCCTCCATCATTTCCCCCTGAGAGGAGAGATATCTGCATTTTGGTTCTGCAAAAAAGTCCTCCGATGATGCAAAAATCGTCATATTACATCATCGGAGGACTTTTTTGCAGAACCAAAATGCAGATATCTCTCCTCTTAGGGGGAAATGAGGGAGGGAAACATGGTCATTCAGTAATACTGCCGGGTTTCTAAAGATACAAAGCTGAATGCTAAATCAGTGAAGTATCCCTTTAAAGTAGCTATTTTTTCACTGTTTGAGAGAAATAAACAAATTTTTAATTCCGCTATGAAGACTCACTGGATGATGTGATGATATGTTTACTGTTTATACTTGTTAATTTCTTGATAAAAAGCCCATGATTGCGGTACTACCTTGACATTTGAGAACATCCAAATTGTTGGACAAAAGTTGGATTTTTCAATATCCTAACATCCCAACAACAACTAATATGTTTGTAATTTGTTTATTTGGTTAAGATTTCAAACATACTTTTGCATTATTTTATCATATATTTAGTTTTTTTTTTTTTACAATTTTAACATCATTTTTTTAACAGTTGTCTTAGGTCCCGTACACACTGCATATTAATTCGGTTGTCAGTTCACCTTTTAATGCTTAATCCTGGTCTGTACACACACAATTCAGTAATTTACAGGACTGACAACCGCATTATACAACCGAATTAACTCCCGCAAAATGCAGGTAGTGACAACCGCATTTACAGAAACTCTGCATAGTGTATACATAACCGAACTAAACAACTAGTAGTTAATACAGTGTTTAAACGTGCACCATGGACAAGACAGGTCTCCTGAAAAAATAAATGCCTAGAAGGGAAAAAGTCTTCTGTATGCGCGGTGCAGAAAATTACAGAGGCATGAGTGTTTGCTGACTAGTGTTGCCAGATCTTGCACAAAAAACAGCGAACAAGAAAAATTCAATAATAAACCTAAAAAATCCAAATGCTTTACCTAAAAGATCAAAATATTGGGACCGACACCTTCACACTTTATTAACACCAAAATCTTGATCGCTTCATGAGCCAAAAGCCTTACTGGTTATGTGCCAAAACGGTACGTACACAAAAGATGAGGACCTGGCAACACTACAAAACAGCCCACTGTGAAGCAGCCTCAAAAATCTGTTAAATGCACAACGCCAAGTCAGAAGTTTATTGCAAAACATAACGCTGTTAAATTATTTTGGTAAAAGCTGTGAGTGATAAGCACGTGAGAAGGCAGAATTTGTTATGGTTATCTCCGTGTCAATCATCACATTTTTTGGAGTGAGTCTTGTTCCGTACAGACATGTAACGAACATTTAGGGCCCTATTTTAACGATCTAAGCGCATTGTCTAAAGCGCACAGCGCAACGTCTAAATGGGCGTGTCCGAATCCACTTTTGCTAATTTAACGACGGGAAAAATCGTTTTTTGCGCCAGCGCATGGTCGAAAAGGGTAGGTCCTATTGTAATGGGAGTATTTTGGGCGTAACGTGCAGTAAACCAATGAGAGTCTCAGCTCTCATTCCCTTTAAAAGCAAGCTGCGCTGGCGCTATGTCTAATCCCTATTTAGATGACGGACTTTGTAAACTGAAAAACTAAGCGGAGGTAGAAGATCCCCAGTTTAAGATTAATGTTAAATAATTGTGTTGTTTTTCCCTTATATTGAAATTGTTATTTTTTTTTATTAAAACCTTTAAAACCCGTTTTCTTTTAGTCATGGAAGTAAAAAGCAGGCTTGTAATTGCTTTAAATGTATGGCTATCCAATACCATCAAAAAATAATTTACAAGTATGTAAGATAAGGTTTGTACTCTAAAAATACTTTATTTGTAACAAACAGGAGATAAAGATTTACAAACGGCTCTCCTCACGTTTCAGCACTTTGGACAGCGTTTTTTTTAGCAAAGAGTTTTTTTAAGCATTACTTACAAATGTTTCTCATCTCGCCATATCCACAGGTACAGAGTCATCATATACAATAAATCCGTGAGGTAGCATTAAAAAAAACATTTAAAAACAGGTGCATTTGTTTAAAGCAAAGCATTTATTTACTTACCAGGCTACAGGTAAAGCAGCTCTTTGCGCCTTCTAACGTCTCATAATCAGTCCTCCTTTATAAATATGTCCAAGAGACTCAATAATAATCTCTTAAATTAAATCCTTTAATCTTTCATATTTAAAAGCATTTTTGTGCTGCTGCGCATTTATGTACTTTGTGATAAGCAAACCCGCGTTGTCCTCCCGTTTATAGGCGCATATTATTACTAATGCGCTCTTTAAATAACATAAAACACATTGCGCCATTGACTTTAGACTTTAGACCAGGTTTTTGTTGGTCAATGGCGTAGTCTATTTTAGTTGCCTCAAAATAGCAACGCGCCAACAATGCGCCTGAACACACCTCGTTTTTCAGACCAGAACGCCCATGGGCGCAAAGGGGGCGCAAATGCATTTGCTATTTAAACAACGCGGCGCTAAACGTGAAAATTAGGGTGGAAACTAGCGAAAGACACTTGCGTCGCGCATTGCGCTGCATTGCGCCGGGTGTAAGATAGAGCCCTTAGGGGTTTCACTCCCGCATTTAAATGCGGTTGTCACTCCCGAAAGTTTGTAGTGTGTACAAGGCCATTAACTACTAATTATGGAAAGTTGCTTCACCTGCTATTTTACAAATTTGTGATCCCAAAATAAAAAATTTGTACTGTGTATTTATTTTTTTCCATGATAAATAATGGCCCTGGACACAATCATATGCATGTCATGTCTTTGACCAACATGTTAATGTAGTAAAGAGTGTGAAGAAGTTTATTTGAATACATTTTTATGTAAAATGTTCATGGAAATCCCCACATGGAAGTTACTAACTTACGATGGGAAAATGTTTTAGTGTGCACACTCGCAGTTTTCCAAGAGTGGTTCACAGAATTATGTTGAACTTTCAGCTTTTTCGGTACAAACTTTTAAACCACATTACTGTCTTTATTGTTCTCACAAATTGGGCACATTTCTTCTTGCACTTTGCAAAAAATGTAATCACCAATTCAAGTTATTGTGATGGCTACAATGCTTATTTAAAAGTAAAAATATTTACTTCCTACTTTATAATATATAAACATCTTATTGTGAACTATGTGAACTCTTGGTGGCCTCCAGTGTTTTTGAGTGCAGTATAATGAGCAGTATTATGTTACTGTACACATGTATGTCTTGTGCTCAGCATGCGCGTAAATGCTGACTTTTCAACTCTGATGCATTTGGTTGGCGTACCCAAACACAAACCACCTTCCTGTCTCAGCTGTTGTTTTTTCCATTGTTGCACAGTAGTGTAGTAACCATGACCCAGTTTCCACTCCCTCTCGAGCACACGTGATATGTGGGTAATTTGGAAATCACAGATTAGAGAAGAGGTGAGGAAAAATAAGCACGCTCGAAAAATGAACAACCTGCAGTGTGGTGGTTTGTCTTGGTTCCCACCAAACGCAAAGTTTTAGTGGTCTCTTAAAATCTTAAATCAGATCATCCATACTGGTCTGATGTTGTGACTGCGTACATGAGCTGAACTTACAAGGAACTGGCTTATGTACCTGTTCATTGTTTTTAGTCATGTGATATTTGCCTTGGTTATTATACGTCTGACTTGAAAGCTGTATGATTTATTTATATCGAGCAGCATATGACAGCTGTCTGAGTAATGAATGTTTGATGTTGAATGTTTGAGGGTGTGTTTTACGCAGATCACATGACTCGCACATCTGTGTGTAACAGTGGAGTATTAGAGTTAGTGGACAGATTTGATAAATTCATAGTGTTTAAGTTATTGTTAGTGGTTATGCGCAGAAGTTTAACCCTCTGGGGTCCGACCATTTTGGGACACTGTCAGAGGTTCTGACATGCTCTTACATTTGGTCTTTTTTCAGTTGCTTTAAAACATAATAATGGCAAGTGTCTCATACCACTGTGTTCAGCACAAACTGGGCTAAAATATTATATGAGCTACATGTATGTACATGTTTGTATTTTTGAGAGAAAAAGGTTTATGCGTTGTTTTTAAAAAAGCAAAAAATTTTAAGTCACTGATATAAGTTCACAAAACCCATACTAAACATGTTTTAACAAGACTTTCCTTAACAGAATCTAGTAGTCTAGAGTTTTTTTCTTTAAAATGATGTGAAAATCATCCTGCCTACTCATTCACATAAACCAATATATTGATTTAGAAATTGTAAGACACTTTTTGTTTAGAGGGGCCGTATGCAAGAAGGATTGATTGACAGCTAGCAAACAAAGGCTCGCATAATGAGCTGCATAATGAGGCAGGAGGGAACTACAGTAAAGAATGTGAGGACAAATGTACATGTTTGTTTGAGGTTTATTAAGAAGTTAACAATATAATCAAAATAGAAATGAAGGTTAGTAGGACATTTTCAATTTATTTGGAAACGAACCCTATTAAAAAACTTAACTTGTATAAGAAACTGATAAACAACAGAGCTGTAAACTTCATGTGGCTCATGTTACCATATAACTTTGTCCAAAGAGTGTGAATATGTTTTTCCACTTCATAGTTTTGTACTGATGAGGGGGATGCAGACCTGTAAGAGAGTTATGAACAGCTGTCAGCATAAATTGTCCACAGAAATACCCTTACATACATAACTGATGGGTAAATGATAGCACTACAGTCAGAACAACTATCATAAACTAAATTAGTATCTCAGGTAAACATCTGTAATAATTAGTTATATAAAAAGCTGTTTTCAGATGACTGTTTTCAGATGCCCATCCCCTTATCGTCTAGCTTCTGTTTTAAACGCGTGTCTGTAAGCGAGTATGAACTTTAAAAACACATCGCAAATGGATGTGCGCGAGCTCGCGTCTCCGTGTAAACAACGCAGAGCTCATAATAAAACGGTGTCGCGTGTAAAGCGCAATGTATGGAATGCGTTGCATGTAAACAATATCATATTACAGCAGATCCCCCAGTGCAGTATTACTCAAAGTTGCCATGAAGGATACGAAAGTGAATAACTCTGTCTAACACTGTACAGCATGTATCAATGAAATCCGCCATTACGTGAAATCACGCGCCCTCGTTTGTAAACAATGCGAAAGTTTTTAAATCTGAAGCGTGCAGTCTGCTAAGGTTGCTTATGTAGGCTGAACTGTACAAGCCATAACATATTACATGATAGCAAATATAAATGAAGACAAATGACTTACAGTTTCTTCAGGAATATATCCTTCTCCATTGTGTCTTCCATCATTCTTCTTCTTAGGTAACATTAAAGATAAACGCTTCTCTTCCTCAATGTCCAGACATAAATGAAGATATTCCTCATGTGTGTGTATAAAGTTTATAATCCAAACATGCGGTAAAGTCTTTAAATCTGATAAAACTTTACACTTTGTTCATTATTGTTGGAAGTGCTCGTCTCTTCATTACCATGTCAACAGCCTGAGGGCGTGACCGCATTAGAGATAATGAGCTCAGCCAGGAAAAACGGTACTCTCTTTACTTCAATGCAGATTATATAAACAGGAAATATTTGTTTTTGATTACAATTAGCTTGTTTAAAAGTAGACATTTCAGGCTTTCTTTGGATATGTGTATTATCTTTGTGTGACGAGTATTCGCGGAGTTTCAACTGATTTTTGTAACGTGTTTTAAGAGACAGCTGGCGGAGACAGAAATGTCTGAATGCGCACCCTGTTTATTTTCTTTATTTGACAAAAATACAAAGATCTCTTGTTATTGTGAATGTACACTAATTAAAGAGGACCCTTCAGAGTTTCAAATGATGTCAACAGACCTGCAAACTTGTCGCTTTTCGGCGACAATCGCCGTTTTCTTGGTCAATTGGGTCATTCACGTAAATCGCGTAGAACCGGAGAGTTTTTTTTTTTAGGTGGTGGGGGGGGGGGTCGGGAGGCTGCCCTTTATCTGAATGCCATGCGGGCTAGAATTGCCAAACATTATTGGATAATTCTTATAATTGACACTTCTCTGGGCCAATCGGAATCTTGGCATTTGCTTTTCTCTGGGCCAATCGGAATCTTAGCACTTCCTTCAGAATCTTGAAGACAGCGCGCGAACGCGGTCCTTTGGATGAGAGACACACCTGGCTACCACGCGAGTCTGATGGACACTTTTAACGTGAAGGAACCATCTTATTCAAGGTAAGTCAACTTTTTTGGACCAAAAACAACAACTATTTGTTTGCTTGCTTGCTTGATTTAAATTAGCGTTAGCTACCGTTTATATTGTATTTTTAGGAACGAGTCTACGCAGAGTAATGCACAAACGTAGACCTTGCATAAAGTTTGCCTATGCTTCGAGCAAAATGACTAATGTTAGCTAACTTAGCAGGACGATTGTTAGCTAGGCTTATCGTTACCCGGGTGCTCTGCCCTGAGTTCCGAGATATACGGCTACTACTCGAATTCTGAGCTAACGTTACAACGTTACCCTGAATAACTTCATTACGGTGGCTGGCGTGCGCGCTTGCGCAGGCCAGGGAGTCATTCGTGATGTGGGTAAATGTTTACACAATAGCTGATGCGAGAGTAATGTTAAAGGAAAACCCACCGTTTTTCAATATTTTACTATGTTCTTACCTCAACTTAAACTAATTAATACATACCTATCTTTTTTAAATGCATGCACTTAATCTTTGAACATTGCGTTGTGAATGTGATTTAGCCTAGCCCCGTTCATTCCTGGTGGCTGTATACCTGGTAAACAGTAATTTTTAACAACAGGGCTGTTTAGACAAAACAATCTGGCGAGCGTGTTGTCCTAGGCTAATACACCAACAGCAAATTTCTGTATATTAAAGGGCTACATTTTGCATCAAAGTCTGTCAATGAAATCTTTACATTGTGTTGTAAGTTGAATTTACATTATGAACACTAGAACTTTGAGATTGTTCATTCAATGTAAGGAGCCCTACATATAAAATGCATTATTATTATAACTATTAAACAGAAATGTATGTTGATATATTTACTGCATATCAGCCATACAGTATGGAGACACGTTGTTTTATCATATTAGTCCTATGTATGATAGTTTGCAAGGTTATATTTTAATGATTTTAATTTACTTTCAGGCAATGGTTCTGGGCACTTTGGTGGAGCACTCACTGCCATTCACAATGGCCCGTCATCGTCATCCTTGCACAGATGCCGGCTGAGGACAAAGTGGCTCTGTCGCACGAACATCGGCAAAATATATATATATTTTTTTTATTTCTGTCTGTCTCTTGTTATTTTTTATTTCAGTGTCATGCTTCACAACACTTCCAGGCGTTTTCATGAGTTGTAAATAAAAACATTTGTAAAATATTAAATGTGTCATTCTCCTTAAGCTTCAAGGATGTTTTAACATTGATTTTTGATTAAAGTATGCTGATTTTTGTTAAGTCACGTCCAGAATCATATTTAAATCACACAAAAAATAGAGCTGGGGTAACCGCCCCAAAAGTACCCCCCCCCCCCGCGTGACACTGTCACCTTTTTTTCTCTGAGGAGTTTGCAGGTCTGTGTCAAACACGTAAGTGTTTGATTATTAATGATGGAGTATTTTAAGTTGATTCTGCTATGATAAGGAGAAAACGCGTCAAAACGCGTCCCCGCGTTTTTGGACCCCTGGGGGTTAACACTTGAACACAGCTTAAATGAGGGCTTTCTGAGTCTATGGTTACTTATAGACCCAAGCTCAAATGCTTGCCAGGGACCACTATCAATAAGCAACCGTAGACCCATAAAGCCCTCATTCGAGCTGTGTTTTATTCAAGTGTTAAACTTCTGTGCATAATCAAGCTTGTTTGTGCTATCCATATAAGTATCTACTCATGTGGCTTGTTGAGAATAGAAATAAATTCAAAATAATGTTCGCACACATGCAAAGAACCTTCAGCATATATAGTGTATGATTATGTAAGCTTATGTACTGTACATACAAGCTTAATACTCTTTCTCCAAAATGTCTGACTATGGATTTGGAAATTTGTTTTAACAATATTTAAAATTTTTGGACTATTGGTTGACACATTTTGCAAGCATTTTTACTCGATCGGGGGTTTATTAATTTTTTATTTTTTTATCAGCTAAATCAGTTACATTAAAGTATCAATATTTAACTTATAAATTTTTTGCTGTTGTTGTTTGCGCCGCTTGGACAATTACACTGCTTCATGTTAAAAAAAATGTTTGGTTATTATATTTATTGGTTCTTCCTAAGCCCAAAAAGACAAACCGAAGCTCGGGTCTTAGGAGGTTAAACTAGTTATCATTAGGTGTGTTAAAAACATTGATGCATGTGATCATGCCATTTTTGTTTGGCAATATCGTATCAATTCTCAAAAATGCCATACCAATTTTTATTTTTTTATTCTTTTAAGATTCATTGCAGTTGTTTTGTTTGGAATTTACATCTGGACCACTTGATGGCATTCATCTTGTCTCTGAACTTAAACAGTGACAGAAAGTACAAAGAAAGGGGTGTGGCATTTTTTTTTGCTATGGTTTGCGTATGATTGTGTGTTCTCAATGGGTATGTTATAAGAGTACTTTGCAACGCCACGCAGCGCACAGCATCGAGTTCACGCTTTATCTCTGGATAAATGTACAAAGCCGAGTTGGAGAAAGTTGAAGACGTTTTCAGATATAGGCAATGTAAACACAATTTTCAAAAGGCACACTATTTTATTGCTTTATGTCCTAATGTTATTAAAGTACACATGAACGTCGTAGAACGTATAGCACATGACCCCATTACCTTAAAGGAACAGTATGTAAGAAATTTATATCAATTAATCATAAAATGGCCCTGATATGTCACTAGACATTAAGAAATAATTTTCATTTCAAATACTTATATCACTGACAACAGTTGTCTGGCCAGGATATTGTCATTTAAAAAGTGGAGTTGCAGCCCTCAACTGATGTTTATGTTGTCATTTTGTGTATTGGCCCCCAGTTGTGTGATTGCAGTACCAGTTTTAGCCACAAGTTTTGTGATTGCAATACCAGTTTTGGCCACAATCCTACATACTGTTCCTTTAATAATGCATTGCCATTGCGTTGCTATTGCATGTTTTTGTGATTTGAGAATCATGTGATATGTAAGTAAGAGGTAAATATAAGATGTGAACTTGAGCACAAATGTTCTGTGCATGTGCACAATGTATTTTTGCATCTGACTGAGAAAATGCTACAATTTGCGCGTTTACACGTGTACCATTGATGCGAGGGGCAATGTATAAACAACCCGCACCTGACCGTCGTTTTCAACTAACCCGCCCGCAAAACAAAATATTGTACCCGACCCGCTTCCTGGCCCACATTTTTTAAAAGTAGTAAATGATCATCGTAGTGTCATTGGGCCATAGACGTAGGGACTAGTTGCTATAGGTTGTTCTTTATATTATTGTAAACTATATATAAATAACAAAGGTTTAATTGGCATCTTTATTTCAAACGACCTGACTGACCGCGACCCGAATATCATTAAAAATATTTTTGGATGACTCATAACCGCGGGTGACCGCAGGCACCCGCTCATTTCGGATCAACCCGCGCATCACTGATGTGTACTTACCTGCTGATCGGATCACAGATCGTAGTACACCGTTCCTTGTAAATCGCCATCAGCTGCTTTCAGATGGAGCAGCATTTACTACATAGACCCGTAGTTCACAAAGAAGCTAGACAAAATCGCATTCATGATCAAGGAAAATTGACTCCGATAATCTATGCAAATCCCCCCCCCCAGCTTCTCTGTGAACTACGGTTCTGTGTAGTAAATACCGCTCCGTCTGAAAGCAGCTGATTGCGATTTACTTCTGATCACGGAACGTGGCTTTACTATTGACATGCCGTGGGCGTAGCCAGAATTTTATTTTTGGGGGTCCTACCTTAAATGAGGGGGCAACTCCTATATAATGATGTAGATTGCACATTGTCACCGAATATTAATGAACTCCCAGGCGAAGATGGTAAGTTACGCACAACAACGTGTGACATGAGCTAATCCAATCAAGTTAGAAAATAGCTGCATTTTACCGCGCAGCATTTTGATTGGTCAATCTATCAGACTAAGAAATCAACATTTTTTTATTTTATTTTAAGCATTTAGAAATCTTAGAAATCCGCCCCTGTAACACGCGCATGAGAATCGCAGGCTTTTTTTGCACAGCCCCACCTCTCAATATGATCGAAATTTGCATCTGATCGACCTCAGTCATATTAATTAAGGTGTTTACATGAAGGTTTTTCAATACGATTGAGCCATCAATACGATTACACACGGATTATTTGCCTGTGTGTAAACATACTGACAGTTTTCCTAAAATTATATCCTATTCAATTCCTTAAATTGGGATATTTCCTATTTATTTCCTCACTTCACAGTACCGCAACACACTGCACCTGTATTGTATCGCAAGATGTCTCTGTGATACACAGCCCTAGTCATCATATGCGTAATGATGAAAGTGAGTCCTGAGACACATAACACTCTAAAAACAGATGTGTTAAAAACAACACTGTGTTATTTTTGGGCCAACACACTAAATTCCTTGTCCCAAACTAGACACACCTCAGTGTTATTATTGAAACGACACAATTTGTTTCTTTTTAACACACCTTGTATTGTCACTTTTAATTATTTTAACACAAACAAGCATTGGGGCGGTTTCTCGGATGGGGCTTATTTTAATCCTAGACTAAAATGCATGTTTGAGCTGCCTTCATATACAAACACCTTGTACAGACATATCTCTTAACATATATCATTGCCATCTGTTTTGTCTCGAGATGCACACTAGTGGTGTTTTTTTTGTAAGGGAGGTTTGTAAAAACTGCTTAAATGTCCTAATAAGGCCTAGTTCTGGATTCACCGTATTCAGGGAACAACCCCAATGTGGTACATGACACACATTTTTGTTATGCTATTTATGTTATGCTAATGTATCGATTGCTAAATACCATCAACATACAAATAGTTTTCTCTCACAAATATAATCTTTAGCTTTAGAAGACGTTTATTAACCCATTGAGGTTTTAATGGGCTTCAAAAAAATTAAGACACTATTCAATGCCATTACAAAGCCAGGATATTATGTACTGTAACTCAAATTGTGTTCGGCTGAATGAAAAAAGTCATATACGCCTATGGTTTCTTAAGGTTGAGTAAAATATGGACTTATTTTTAATCCTGGGTGAACTATTCAATTCAGCTTTTGAGAATGAATATGTTATTACTTATCTAAGAAAATTAACTGATGAAAGACAAAAACAGGCAATAAACAGATGTGCATTTAAAGAAGAACTTGAGCCAAAGGGACCAGGATATCTTTGAGACCTTTGGGTATGCTATTTTAACTTTGGCTGTTTTAGGTGGCTGTTTACTGGCCTATCAACCTCCCAGAACACTATCAACCACAAAACATTCTTCACAAATACATTCCTCAGAAAATGTAAACCTTATACAAGTATTATTAGAATTTGAAAATATAACACAATGTATTCTCTGTGTCTCTGTATGAGATGTGTAATTGTTGCTTGAAACCCTCTTAAAGATGTTTGTGTTCTGTGACAGGCAGTGAACTGTAAGGGCCAGCACAGCATCTCCTACACACTGTCCAGAAACCAGACGGTGGTGGTGGAGTACAGCCATGACAAAGACACGGACATGTTTCAGGTACTGTTCTGCAGAGACGAACCCATTTATGTTCTGCAAATTTTCTTTTGAGCACAAATTCAATCTTTGCCTGTTGACAAAGAGCCGGAAATGTTTCTTTCTTGACGTGCTAAATACTCTAAGGTCTGCTCTCCACCACAGCTAATCAAAAGCTGTGATTGGATACGGTATATCTTCCCCACGAGAAGTCACTGTAACGGGCACATGGCCTGATATGGGACTGCTGTGTTTTTGTCTGCGCATAAGGGAAAGCGCCACAGAGATTTCAGCAGACGGGCAGAAAAGCAAAAACAGGAACCAGCAGCAACCCACAGGGACAAAAACGAAACTTGCTCTATAAAAAGGAAATAAAGTGGAGTTGGTTGTGCCTTTATTTCGGTGTGCATGTATTTCTATACTGGATTTAGTGAAATAAGCACCTTTCTATTCTTGGGAATTTCCATCCCAGTTTATAAACTAAAATAGGCTCTTTAAACAAGTCTCTGCATATATGTGGCTGGTTTTAGTTTGGCCTGTTTACTGCTGAGAATAGTGTAGGGTCTGTACTTGTTGTATGGCTTAAACCCATTATCACATTTGGGCGATTCTCACGAAATCCGGATTTAGAAGGTGTCCAGCATCAGAATTTTTAAAAAGTCTTGAAGCCTTTTATTTTTTTGTACACATAAGATTAAGGTCTGAACTTACTATAAGCATTATTTTTAGAGGATTTAAAAAAGATTTCCTATAAAATTATTACTTTTTTTAGATTATCATTATCAAAAATTATCATTACCGCAACATATTACATTAAATATATGCATTTACAAACTCATGTTTCGGTAATGAGAACTAAAAAGTTTCAACTTTTATCTGGAGAGAAAAAATAAGAACTGCTTACGTGGTAGCCATCTTGAGTGTCACAGTCAATTATGTCCCAACAATTATTGGACATGTTGCGGTAATGAAAAATTTCCCCTTAAATGTGGAAAAAACAACAAAATTGGTTTGTATGATGTCATTTGAAATCATGTGCAAAATGGTACATGAAGAGATGTTTGTAACTGTATGCTTTTTATTTTTTAGTATTTTTATATTCTTATTTTGATACTCTTACTTTGCATTTACTTTTTTATCAAAATGTTTAATGATACCTTACAAGTCTAATTTCGCGAGATCATCCCATTTATGTTTTCAGTTTTAATTTCAGCCTTTGACATGGCCATACTCAGTCAATATTAAAAATATTTATATTAAATATTTTAATATTTATTAAAATGTTATTTACATTATATAGGATGAGTTTATGTAGAAAAGAATAACTTCAGTTCTGTTTTTACGGACTAGTTCACATGTTTTAAATGATGAACTTTAGCTTTGCACCCTTTCTTTTGTGTCTTAGATTGGACGTTCAACAGAAGGCCCGATTGACTTTGTGGTGACTGATACTGTGTCAGGAGGCGGGGATGGCGAGGACACTCCCATCACGCAAAGCACCATCTCCCGCTTTGCTTGCCGGGTAGTGTGTGAACGTAACCCACCTTACACTGCGCGCATTTATGCCGCAGGCTTTGATTCTTCTAAGAATATATTTCTGGGAGTAAGTATTTTCTTGCCTGTTCTTTATATGGTGTCATCTGTCAGTCGGATAGATATTATTAAGACACACATGTATATATCACTTGCATACTTGCTGACTGGATCAGTATCCCCTTCTGCTGTTTCAGTGCTACTGATCTGAACTGTAAATATAGGTGTCTAACTAAAATGAGAGTGCGGTGCACACGTTTTTGTTTATGTCTAGTAATTAAATATCTCTGTAGGAGAAAGCAGCCAAATGGAAGAATCCAGATGGTCACATGGACGGGCTGACAACCAATGGTGTGCTAGTCATGCATCCGCGTGGTGGGTTCACAGAGGAGTCCAAGCCTGGTGTGTGGAGGGAGATATCTGTGTGTGGTGATGTTTATACACTGCGAGAGACGCGGTCCGCTCAAACTAGAGGCAAACTGGTTAGTGCTTTAACTGCACCTGCTCACATTGTGGTCACTCCCTTTCAGTTATGCCTTTACTTTTTTATGCTCTTTTTGTAAACTACAAATAATTTTTTCTAAATCTCGAGTCCTTAAACCGGTTTACCAGTTATTTGAAATACAAGTTTACGAGGTTTAGGATCAAGAATATTCTCTTGGAATATTAAATTGGAGATTCAACACTACAACAAATTGGCCTTTAAACTATGTACTGATTTAATTCTAGATAGGGGCTATTCATTAACTATTAATAATTGAGGAGCTCGTATGCAAAAGTCGCTAAATGCCACCTCTGTCAAAAATGAGATTTGCATCTTTTTTTGCATCTGAGCTCTTCAGTTATACAGCTTTTATGCCCCATGTTTTTCTGTTTTAATCTGAGATGAAAGATGCAATATTTGTAGTAAGGATGTCACAATTAGGGGAAGAGGCCTGCTGACTTGTTTAAATATGTACTGTAAAAGCCCAGAATTTGGACCTTTAGCTCCTCCTAGAGGTAGAATGTGGTTCTGCTTACAAGTGCTGCTAAGCTTGCATTAGTTTGTACCTATTAGGTACACATTTAATGTTTTACTTGATTATCGAAATGTTTAGTTTTATAATAATAATAATAATAATAATAATAATAATAATAATAATAATAGTTGTCATTTTTGTTGTTATTAATAATATCTTGGTATAATAATAATTTTATAATAATAATAATAATGTTGTTATTGTTGTTATTAATAATATATTGATTTAATAATAATAATAATAATAATAGTTGATGTTATTAATAATATATTGATATAATAATAATAATAATAATAATAATAACAATAAAAATAATAATAATAATAATAATAATAATTTTTATTATTATTATTATTATTATTATTATTATTATTATTATTATATCAAGATATTATTAATAACATCAACTATTATTATTAATATTTATTATTATTATTATTATTATTATTATATCAATATATTATTAATAACATCAACTATTATTAATAATATTTATTATTATTATTATTATTATATCAATATATTATTAATTACATCAACTATTATTATTATTATTATTATTATTATTATTATTATTATTATTATTATTATTATTATTATTATTATTATTATTATTATTATTATCCACTTGAAGGCATTACAATTAACCCCGCTGGCTCAAAATATATTCAGACCCACCAAAAAAGTTGCTAAGAGCTGCAGACATATTTCAAAACTATGCTATGTTGTAGTCAACAAGACACGGATTAATATGACATAGCATTTGATTTGGTACACACCCAACTTAGAAACCGAAAAAAACATATGATGAAAAAATTTACTTGCACGCCACCCAAACACTCGTTCATTATTAACTCTCTGGAAAAACATTATACATTTCCAATAATTTGTGGGAGATCGTCTTTTGGCAGTGTGAAAAAATACCGGAAATACAAAACGTTCAACCTTGTGCAACAATGTAAACAGTCCGTGTTACAACTAACCCCACATTAGTTTTTGCCCCGCGCACCCCAAATGATAAATATTTTGTTAATTGTTCGTGTTTAAAAACTACATAGTTCATTAGACTAAATGAGATTACCATCTGTGAAGAATGCATTGTGTTGACATGTTTGTGTTGTATGCTGTTCAGGTGGAGTGTGAAAGTAATGTACTGCAGGATGGGTCTCTGGTTGACCTGTGTGGAGCGACACTTCTTTGGCGCACAGCTGACGGGCTTTTCCATACCCCCACCCAGAAACACCTGGAGGCCTTAAGGCAGGAGCTGAACGCAGCCCGACCTCAGTGCCCCGTTGGTCTCAACACCCTGGCCTTTCCTAGCATGCAACGCTGTAGCCGCGCTCCGACTAACGTCCCTTCCCAAGAGGACAAACAGCCTTGGGTGTATCTGGCCTGCGGCCACGTTCACGGCTACCATGATTGGGGCCATCGTTCCGAACGAGACCCTAATGCTCAGAGAGAGTGTCCCATGTGCAGAGCTGTGGGCCCCTACGTGCCCCTCTGGCTCGGATGCGAAGCAGCTTTTTACGTTGATACCGGCGCACCAACGCATGCATTCGTACCTTGCGGCCACGTCTGCTCGGAAAAGTCAACGCGCTATTGGGCAGAGATTCCTTTACCGCACGGTACCCACGCTTTTCACGCCGCCTGCCCCTTTTGTGCTACCCAGCTCAATCTGACTCAGAAGTGGGCCAAGCTTATTTTTCAGGGCCCTGTAGACTGAGAGTATGAGGGACAACAGTCTTGAGCGGACGGGTGCTGGATTATTGCGTCTAGTTTGCTGAAGAAAGGATTGTGACTAAGAACAGATTCATACCGCAAGCTGTGAAGCAGCCCTTGAAATGTTTATGCTGGAGAGCAGGTTTTTGCGCAGATGTCACTGCGTACAGTCATCCAAGTTGCCTTGGGGATGGATCGGAGGTGTCAGCGAGTTGTTTTATCCCTGACATGTGGATCTGATGTCAGATCCCACCAGCATTACCACACCACTCAGGAGATTTTCTGATACCTTGCTCAACAAGATCCTGCTTTGCTACATACCTGTGATTTCCAAAGAACTTGACTTGGTTCTAGTGTGTTTAGAGTTGGAGGTAGACATTTGTAGGAAGGTCAGTTAGGACTAAGCAGCCCTGGTTAAGTTATAACAGTCAAACACTTCAATGTGTGGAAACTTAAAACTTGCAATGAATTTTTGATAGCTTAATGATTGGAGTAATGATTTGGGAACTAAAATTCTGCAATAGTTTTTATTCCAAAGAATAAGCCGGTGCTTTTATTTGTTATTTTTTAACACTGAAGAGGAACCACCATTACACTCCCAGAGAATACATTTATGGTTGATAACCCACAGTGGAAGCTTTATTTTTCAAATGGATTGTGCATTATTGAATTGGATTAATGATTTGTCTTTTTAGCCTAGTCTTCTGTCTTTAGTGACCCCTAAAGTATTTAATACACAAATGAATAAATCATCAAGGAAGCAAAAAAGTTTAAAGGCTTCATACCGGTTTAACCGGTAACAAGATTAACAAAAGATGTTGCTAGATACTTTAGTAATGGGCTATAATTTGTAACTGGAAAATTTGTTGGTGTTATTTGCTACTTTAAAAGCTTGTCCCAAATATATTTTGTTACTGTATGTTTCTCAGACACATTTTGGAAATGTTTGTGTTGGGAATCAAAGTTAACTTTTTTGCAATCAGCTTCCTGATCTTCCAGCTTCCAGATATGGAAAATTATTTGGATTCAAACAAACATGTAATTTGGTGGCAGAGGCTTGAGATTTACAGAAGGTCTTAAATCCTCTTAGTCATCCAGTACACTGTAAAAAAAATCCTGGTTACACTTAAATTTATTAAGGTTAATCACAATTACAATTAATTTTAACTTTTTTGACTAGTGAGGAGTTGCTATTAAAGGATTAGTCCGTTAAAAAAAAAATCCAGATAATTTACTCACCACCATGTCATTCAAAATGTTGATGTCTTTCTTTGTTCAGTCGAGAAGAAATTATGTTTTTTGAGGAAAACATTTCAGGATTTTTCTAATTTTAATGGACTTTAATGGACCCCAACATGTAACAGTTTAAAATTGCAGTTTCAAAGGTCTCTAAACGATCCCAAACGAGGCATAAGGGTCTTATCTAGCAAAATTATTGTCATTTTTGACAAGAAAAATAAAAAATATGCACTTGTGACACGCCAGCGCGACCTCATGTAATTGCGTAATGCCGTGGAAAGGTCACGTTACATATATGAAGCGCACATTAGCGGACCATTTTAAACAATAAACTGACAATTTTTCCACACTTGTAAACACTGGGGCGTAGTTTCGCATACGTCATCTGTGACCTCTTGACGTGATGACGTATTGTGTGAGATTGCGCTGGCGCGTCAAAGGACCAGAGATGGACGAGAAGTTGTGGTTTAAAAGTGCATATTTTTATTTTTATTGTGAAGAATGACAATCGTTTCGCTAGATAAGACCCTTATGCCTCGTTTGGGATCGTTTAGAGTCGTTTGGAACTCCGTTGAAAAAAAAACTGTTAAGTGTTGGGGTCCATTTAAGTCCATTAAAATTAGAAAAATCCTGGAATGTTTTCCTCAAAAATCATAATTTTTTAGGAACAAAAAGACATTAACATTTTGGATGACATAGTGTTGAGTAAATTATCTGGATTTTTTTTTTTGAAAATGGACTAATCCTTTAAGTATAAAAATAAAGTTGAATAAATTATGCTAATTCAACTTTTTTATAATTTTTAGCAACTCTTCATTAGTCAAGAAAGTTAAAATAAATTGTAAACTCAAGTTGATTAAACTTAAATATTTAGGTGCAACATGTATTTTTTTTTTTACAGTGTAACCATAATAAAAGTCCCTTAAAGGTTTAGTTCACTTTAAAATTATCATCCTCATGTGGTTCTAAACCTGTATACATTTCTTTTTTCTAATGAACACAAAAGAAGATATTTTGAGAAATGATGGTAAACACACAGCAGATAGTGACCATTGACTAGTCGGAATAAAAATTATGATGGAATTTAATGTGTAACGTCAACTGTGCTTACCATCATTTATCAAAATATTTATCACAATACTTCCAAAATATTTTTTTCCTATTAGTCAATGCTCACTATCTGCTGTGTGTTTACCATCATTTCTCAAAATATCTTTGTTTGTGTTCATCAGAAAAAAGAAATTCATACGGGTTTAGAACAACATGAGGATGAGTAAATTGAGACATTATTTTCATTTTAAAGTGAACTATCCATTTAAGTCGTCATTGGGCAATTTATTCTTGCTGTTTTATAAGCTTATGAGAGAAAAAACTTTTATTCCACTATTTTCTTAAAGTTTATACAGAGATTTTTCCTATGCCTAATGGCATTTTTACAGTGTCAAAAAGATTTTGAGCATAATGAAGTTTAGAATTGCATTTTATAAAAAGCTTTTTTGCTTTTTATTCACTGAAAAGTATTTTAATACACACAAGCCCATGTACAGTTTGTTTTAAACAGATACTAATATATTTATTCAATTCTGTACTTCTCTGTGTGGTGAGTTGTCTGTATTGAATGTATCAACATCAACTACAACATTTGTCCGTCACTCTTTTAACGGCGCATTGCATCTGAATATATATAGAGGAATAGCTCATTTAAAAACAATTCTGAAGGTCAGAACTTTGAAGAGCATTTTTCAAAACATGACTTTGTGTTCAGCAGCTTGTTTGAAGAGGCATGAGAATAAATGACACGTAGTTTTAAGGATTTTACCATTACCTAGCTTATAAACCGCCAGTAATCACAATTATCGATTGACACTCAACATTTACCCGACCTTTGCTTGGCTGTGTAAATTAGGATCATCACTCTGTACCACATTATGTCCCTTCTGCTGTCTGATTTAATGTGAAGCGTTAAAGAAACACTGTAATATGCCATCTTGGGTTTAATTTGTACATGGAACATGTGTCTAATATTTTTGTCCATTTTGGTGTATTACTTCATTTGGCTACACATGCCGTTTTTCAAGGTGTAAAGTTTTTGTGTGTAATTTTCAGAATAATGTTTTACTAAAATCATACCAAAAGTGATGAACTTAACAGTGTTGCTTGTGGCCCTTTCATGTGGTGTTTAAAATGTAAATGAATATATGAAAAACCTTTGGTTATTTTTTTCCATTCGTTTCTAAGGAGCACAATATGTGTTTAACCAATTGTAAAAATCAGGACACTACAGTGCTTTGCTGTTTTAATTGCACAGAGCAGCGTCAATAAATTTTAAGTCCATAGTTTTTGAGATGTGTGAAACAACTAAACTTAGGAGTTGCTATCATGATGAGTTACACAGCAGAATTTAAGGATTTAAAGTGTTTCTTCTTAGTATAGTATACAAAAACTGTTCTCTTTAGCCAATTTAGGCATAGCTAGCCTATCAATTACAAGTGCTCGGTAAAAGTCCAACTCAATGTGGAACTGCACAGTGGCTTTCCTCCTCATTTAAGGTATTATTTAATGAATTAAAGGGATAGTTCACCCAAAAAGGAAAGTTATTACTCACCGTCACGCCATCCAAGATATACAGGTGACTTTCCTGTAGTACAAAAAGTAAAAAGAACATGCATTAGTGCCATCTTTTTGAGATTGGAAATCAGATGCAGGCTACGCAAAATATACCCATGGCTCCTGATGATATATTGATGCAATTTGATTGGTCAGTGGAGTTAACTGAACATTTACAACAGCCTGTTATTCATAGCCTCAGTTAAATGATCTCGAATCATGATGTGTGTGTAAATATACAATTTTTAATACATGATCTGGAAAAAGCGAGGTTTTAAAGGTTTAAAGGCTGTTAGCTGTGGCTATTACTGTATAGGGTTAATGGAAGAGCATCTTCATCTTTCTCAGTGTAACATTCCTCTGGTTCATCTTCTTCACTGTTTTGGGTCTTTAAAACACACATTGCCCCATCTGTACACTTACCATAGGGTTGATGTACAACAAATAAAATGTATTTTAAAAATATTGTGAGACTGTCTTTTCATTATATTAGTGTTTCCTTGTATTGCTTCAGTTGCTCTTAACAAAACAAAAAAAATAACCCTTTGCTACTGCGTTTGACTTGAGACTAGTTTTTGTGTTGTTCTAATTACTTCTATTGTTTACCTCATTTGTAAGTCGCTTTGGACAAAAGGGTCTGCTAAATGTAAATGTATATTACTGTAAATGCTATTACGTTACACCATCATCATCATCAAGTTACATTGTTACAAAGTTACATGTATTTCTCAAACAAGACGTGCTACTTTGGCATGAATTACTTTGCATGAAAAATTCACTAAGAAATCAAAAGTGAGATGCAAAACATTTTACTGTAAGTTAAGTCTTATCCAAGTAAAATCTTATTTGTTCATCCATGCTAATTTAGCAAAATATGCTTTTGCTCTTTACAAACAAAACAACGCGTTCTATCGAGTTCTATCGTAAGCTTTAATCACATCTCAAGAAAACAACTTTTATGTCGAGATCACGAGAAAACAACTTTTGTTATCTCGAGATAACGAGAAATTAAGTCGTGATCACGAGAAAACAATCAAGCAAAAATAATAAGTGAATGGCGCCTCTTGGCTTCCGTAGTACCCGGAGTTAGCATTTACTTTGGTGTTTTTCAACCAGCGGACAACAAGATAAGAAAATGAATTAAAATAAAATAAAAAACATTCAAATAAGACAAAACTTAAATTGAATCAACATAATTATTTTAAGTAGTCTAATATAAATAAAATGTTTTGGTCTGACACGTAAAAATTAATTGAGGAAAATTAAGTTGGTTTTACACAATCGGATCATGTGGGACTGATGTACCAGGGGCGTAGCCACGAGGGGGCTCAGATTTCAGTCCGGCCCCCTCAGATTTTCAAATTGCAAATTGCTTAAAATAAGAAAATGTTTATTTCTTAGTCTGATTGATAGATTGACCAATCAAAATGCTGCGCGGTAAAATGCAGCTATTTTTAAACTTGATTGGATTAGCTCATGTCACGCGTTGTTGGGCATAACTTACGCTGTCATCTTCGCATGAAAGTTCATTAATATTCGGTGACAATGTGCCATCTACATCATATATATAGTTGAGTTGCCCCCTCATTTTAGGATAGACCCCCAATAATAAAATTCTGGCTACGCCCCTGCGATGTACACATTAAAATTAAGTAAATTGAAAGGATTTTTTTCAGTGTAGGCTATATTTCTCAGTGTTTTCGTATAGTGAATATACAAGTAAGGTTTTCCGATATCGTTGTTGATAATGGGGGTGGTCATGAAGTAAGAAAGGTTGAGATCCATTTGTTTACTTCACTCATAAGGTGTTAGATCATCTAAAGTCATAGATGACCTCTGTAAGCTTTACAGGATATTTATTTAATAATTTTTTCTTCCTTTGCCTTTTTTACGTTTTAATTGTTTTTGATAACCCTTGACCTCCCTGGCTTATTTGTGATTTGTCCATAGACTTTATTGTACAGATGATTCTTGCTTTGTTCTATTTTTTCACTCCTCAGATGTCAAGGATTCACTCAAAGTTCTGCATGTAATAATTATTATTAGCCGCAAGAGGGAGCTGTTATCATATTTACCAAACATTTATATTGACTGAGTGAATAGGATTGCTGCGGACGTACTAATGAATGTTGGGTAAAGATTAAATATAATTGAAGTAATATTAATATTAAAAATTTCCGTTTGTATTTATTTATTTATTATTGTTTTACTAAAGGCAAACCGTTTCTTATTAATTCTTTGGAAATCAGTTAAAGAGAACAGATTACTTGCGCACTTTTCAGATTAAACTACTTTTAAATGATTGCATTTAGTCTTTAACCTGAACTATTGTGACTGCATTTAAAAATATTTAACATAAAGATATCTCAAAATATATAAAGAAGGAACATTTTTTTTAATTAAGATAACATTTCTTTAAATAAACACCACAACTGCACACACGACCGATCATATTGAAGCCTCGCACGTTTCTTTAGGTTTAAAATCGGTGAGTGAATGGACTTCGAATAATGGCAGCCGCATTATCCATCAAACACCGATGACATATTCGTCCCTTTCATAAGCGCTCAAACTGCAAATAAGGGCATATAAAAGGATTTAGATTTTCAGCATGCCATTTAGCTGCTTTCAAAAGGAAGATCAGTGGGATGCCATGACTGCTAATTAACATTTCCTCCTGTAGATGTTGGAGAGATGTCCCACTCTGCACTGCCTTTCCAAATGACAGTCAGCGTAGTAAAGGTGACAGAAAGCTCATTTGAAAATCTCTGCTTGGCTTGCCCTCATTTAAGAGGGTTTATTAAAAATGACATAATGTCTGCGTTTGTGATGAAGCTTACGGCTTGTCTTTTGTGGTTCCTGTATGGTATTTGTTATATGGTAAATTGTATGATGTAATATTGTATGACTGACAGGACCATCTTGCTATATAAACCATCAACCAACCAGTCTAAATATTTTTACCTGTACACTTGGTTATAATAGGTTTTTTAATTTATAAAGGTGTTAATTAGCATTTATATATTTTTTTGCATTACAATGAGTCCATGGGATCTACACAAAACTGTTAAAGATACAATTCAGAATACCTTAAAAGTTTGGGACCCCTGGGAACACCAAAAATCTGTTATGCAATAGTCACACTTTACAATTACACAAACAGAATGGTTTTTAACAATGGTTATTTCTATTGGAATTAACTGCTTACATGTAATCTGTGTAGCCTATAGCATTGGCACTGTATTATTACCAAAGCATATTTTTTTTATGTAATATGCAGTCTGAGAGGGATATTTAATTGAGGGTTTATAAAAAACGTTTATCAGTCCTGATTCCAAGGTCTTTAGAAAAGCAGTTACATATTTAAATACATTTGATCAGTTATTACGATATATTATTATAAATATAAAAATTATGATGGAAATAATCGTATTCCATTATATGGTTTCGGACAAGGTACAGTTTCAGACATCTCTGTAAGGAAGGCTATTACTCATGCAGAGGAAACAGGTAGGTCTATATTTGTCTCACTGTTAAAAACACGATGAACTGGCAAGGCGATATATGCCACAGGTGGCTGGAGGCTGGACGCCAAGTTATCAATAGGACACCTTCGTTTCGGCGGGGAGGGTGCGCTTGATATTTACCTCTTTCCCCCAGCGTGAGACCCCGCGAGATGATATGCAGATCATAGCCTGTAAATAAGAGATAGTAAAGCTGTACACACACACGCGCGCGCACGCACACACAACACGACGCGTGTTTGTTTCCCCTCGCTCCTAATTTAGTAAACTTGGCAGTCGTTTTTAATCTCCCGGCAAATTGAAGCGGTAGGGGATGGTGGCGAGTGTTGGATGCATGTTATTAATTCCTCGCTATTTCTGTCTAGCGCAATTAGTCACTGTTTGCCGCTGAAAATGTCCCATTAATTATCTACGGCCTGTAAGTGAGTTGCGCTCATGGCTACTGTCTGAAGATTTCGGTGCGGTAGGGAGAGGTCCGTATTCAGTGTCCTCACCTCTTCAAGTGGAAGACGGCTTTGAAACGTCTCTTAAATAGCGTTTTTACACGTAATCTTTGCCTCGGTGCGAAAGAACAGCATGAGTCTGCTTAGTTTGTCTTCTGTTGTCATCCCAAATTGTTTACGAGGACCCGAAGGCGCAAAAGTCTGGTGCACTGCGGTTTCACTCAAAAGCTCTTTGATGGTAGGCATGTACGTGACGACAGGTTTTAAAATATACACATAATAACATGGTTTTTAACTGTCATACATGGTGATTTATGAAAATAAACCTTATAAACTAGTTTACAAAAGCTACTTAGTACATTAAAGGAGTAGTTCACTTTAAAGATGGGGCCCATTGACGTACCATAGTATTTTTTCCTAATATGAAAAGTCAATGGACCCCATCTTTAAAGTGGACTGCTCCTTTAAATGGTTACAATGATTATGGGACGGTTTCCCAGTCAGGGTTAGATTAAACCAGGACTAGGCTTTAGTTTGATTTGGACATTAAGGTAGTTTTTACAGACAAACCAAAAAATATTACTGGTGTGCATCTTGAGACAAAATAATGGCATTGATACATTTTAAGATATGTCAGTGCAAGCTGTTTTCAGTTGGGATACCTCAAGCAAGGATTTTAGACTAAAGTCTAAAACCGCCCTTATGTTTGCAGTCTAAAACATGTTGGGTTGTTTCAACTCATGGTTGGGTAAATTGGGAAAAACCCAACCATTGGTTTAAATTAACCTAGAAAATCCATATTTTACCCAATCATGGATTGAAATAACTCAACACTTAAAGGAACAGTATGTAGGATTGTGGCCAAAACTGGTATTGCAATCACAAAACTTGTGGCTAAAACTGGTACTGCAATCACACAACTGGTGGCCAATATACAAAATGACAACATAAACATCAGTTGAGGGCTGCAACTCCACTTTTTAAATGACAATATCCTGGCCGGACCACTGTTGTGAGTGATATAAGTATTTGAAATAAAAATGATTTCTTAATGTCTAGTGACATATCGGCTTGCAAAACAAGGCATTTAAACAACAAATACAGTGCAAGCACACACTCATACAACTGGTGCAGACTGTCAGCTCATTTCCCGTAAAAAGTGCAGGATCACAACTCAGTATTACCATAATCACGTCGGAATGCTGTTAACGGTCTATAGCCACACTTCACATTTAAGCTTACGTAAATGAAAACAACGCTAACTTGCCTTTAAAAAAAGCTGAAGGCGGCGCGCGCAAACATTAAACTTCCTTAAAACAGTATTTGAAAATTCTGCCTCGACCTCTAATCTCAGAGTTTGAGCCAATCAGTGTTTGCATGAAGTGAGATGGAGCAGGCGGTGCTGGTTCGTTCTAAATGTTCTAATATCCATATTTTACACAATCCATAAAATGCAGCAAAAAAAAAAAAAACGTTGCTAGTATCAAGTCACATTAATATGCTAAAGACGTAAAGAAGCAACGCCGCAATACAACCAATCAGAGAAACTGGTCTATTTTAACTCTTTCACCGCCATTGACGAGATATCTCATCAATTAAGAGAAAACGCTTCCCCGCCAATGACGAGATTTTCCGTCTTTCTGCAATACTGCTATTACTTTCCGCAACTTTTTAAACCCGGAAGTATTGCCTTATGGCAAGCGGCTGCACGTCCGTGTTTGTTTTAAAGATCGCTCTGAATGAGATCTCTATGAAAAGTCCGTCACAAAAATGGAATTAACTCTGCTTTTTGCTCAAAATGTGGTGTTTTTGCAGAAACCTACCCATATTCAAAAGCTGATTACAAAAGAACCACTGAAGGTAGGATGAAACTTTTTTTTTTGTTTGAAAGCAAAGGGTCTGTTCTTTCATTTGGTATATTGTATGTTTATATATTTGAAGAAGAACATTTTCTGGAAGGCATTAAACTTTGGTGAAAATCATGAAAAACGCTGGCGCTGGCTGGCAACTTTTTTAAAAACCGCTGGCGGTGAAAGAGTTAATAGAAAAAAAAAACATATATCAACTATATTTTCCTCATTTTATTACATTAAAAGTCATGAAACATTCAATGTTTAATTTATTTGAATTATTCTTGATATATATTAAATTAATAAAAAACTGTGTAGGGGGCACAACCAGACCCGTCGCCAGACCTCAGTCTTAAGGGGGGCATATGAAATGCATGGGAGGGCACAAGCTGAATCACCGCAGTGAACAAGTCCATATCTTCTGAATGTAGTAGTCTGTTAGGCCCGGGGCCGGGCTCCACGGTAGAGGTCTTCACGGGTCCACTTAGATCCGAAAACCCGAGGTCCGACCCGAGACCCGATCGGGTTCGGGTCTAAAAGTTTCACATGTGCCTCGGACACGGGTCGGGTACAACAATAGCGGCATCGGGTCTCGGGTAATTTAAAAATGAATGTGTTTTTTCTGAACGGACCCGAGAAGACCCAAACTCTCTCGCCTGTGTGCGTCAATGTCCTTTTCAAACCTCTCATCTGTTTGCCAAGAGCGCTTGCGACATTGTGCGGTTGTCGGAACGTTCATTTTCGTTGAGACAAACATGTCAGTCAATTATAAATGTACATTTTAGCGATTACGTTGGTGTCGTCGTCAGATAACAAAGTAAAACCAATGGAGCAGCTCGCCAAATTGGTTGCAAGGCCACCGGAGTTTCTTTCTGTCTGACTGCTGCGCGTCTTTTGGAGACTGTTGTTGGGCTTTTAACCATTTGCGGATAATATCCATCTTAAAGCAGTATAGCTAAGCAAAAACTCATCCAGTTTAAAAAAAAGTACGTAACTGTTGAGCGGCTACACTGACGTAGGCTACGTCACGTACGTGTCGTACGTAGCCTCGTGATAGGCTGTTGCAGTGTAGCTAGAGTCCCATCAATCAAACAAAATCACACAATTGTTTTTTGTATTTTTAATGTTTTAATTATAAAGAATACAACATTAATGCAACACAAAATTAGCAACATTAATAATTTAAAACGACAGTATTTTTTTAAATACTGGGGGGGGGGGGGCACAAGCGTCCTTAGCGACGGGTGTGGGCACAACAACCTGTTTGGGGGGCACGGCCCGCGAATGCCCCCCCTGACGCCGGCCCTGTGCACCCCGCCTTTAATATAATAACTACCATAATATAGCTAAGGCCTAGTCCTGTCTTAACCTAAACCCTGTCTGGGAAACTGCTCCTATAGGTTTTATTTCTGACATCTAATAGGCCTAAACTGAATTTCCAAAGCTAAATTTTTCTCTTTTTCTGTTTATGTTGCATATTTCATTTTTATTGCTTCATGAGTTTTGTGAATAATTACATTTTAAGATGAAAAGCCATTAAACATACTAATGCATTTAATAGCATTTATTCATCTATTATCTTAACCTGCTTGTCCACTGCAGGGTTATGGTGGCTGAAGCCTATCCCAATACATTAGATAGATAGATAGACAGGGCAATGACTCTCTGTGGTCATTAAAATGCCTGGCCAAACATTGGCCTACTAATCATCCCCTCATATACTATTTGGTGATATAACTCTGTCTTCTCTCCACTAACAAGCTTGTGTGTGGTGGGCATTCTGGCACAATATGGCTGCCGTCGCTTCATCCAGGTGGATGCTGCACATTGGTGGTGGTTGAGAAGAATCCCCCCTTTCACATATAAAGCGCTTTGAGAAAAGTGCTATATAAATGTAACAAATTATTATTACTGCTAGTACACAAACACGAGCATCCTCATCTTCCCCCTCCTTGTGTCCCCTCTCTAATTTGCAGCTCTATGGCAGCAGTGGCACTCTTAGCTTCACAAGAGGACAAATGACTTTAATTACAGAGTAATTGCAGAGCGTTGTGTTAATTAAATCTTGATCAGTTTAAGTAACTGGATTGCTCCCACATCGAGCCCATGCTGTGATGTGCTGTCTCACTGTCCCTTATGCACATCCTCTGTTTCACGTGCGCTCACCCACATGCACTTCTTCAAGCTGGCAGTCTTTTCGCTACCTGTCTCTGCGACACACGGCCAAAATCTTTTTGTGTTTTATATGGGCTTTTCTTGAACAGCTTCATTTAGCTTTTTCTGGTTAGGTTCCATTACATATCGGAATCATCTCCAAAACCATTTCATGTGACTGATTTTATTGAACAAATCATCTTTCCTATTTAAAAATAAAAATGCACATTGATTAAAATGCTCCTTATGTCATCTCAGTACACTAACTATTCAGTACCAAAACTTTTCTTTAGCATTTGCGAAAATGCCATAACAAACATGATAGACGCACAATCAAGAGAGTACCATCTACTTTAATTTCAGACACTTGCATTATCTTTAGGTTCCTGTTGCTTTGGTTAAATTGAATCCTCTTAGTTTAATTGGGCTCCGTTAGGTGTTCTGCTCAAGGCAATTCCATGCAGCCCTTGCTTTTGTTGTTTCCATACTCAAGTCCCCTACCGCAGAATATTAATCACAGTGGTCCTAATCTCTGGGATTTTAATTGAAGTGCTTTGTAAACCACAAGGAGGTAAACAGAAGACAAAGGTGGTCTAAAACCCACCTCAAATAGTCAATGTATGCAAGTGCTAGCTTTTTGTTTCACGTTAGTTGTCAAGAAACAGAGATATCAGTACACTGCATATCATTACATGCTTGTCTCAGAAATTGTGAAAAGCTTGTGTGATAGAGCTATATATAAAGTATATAAATAAATATATATAAATGGGGCAAACAACTGATCCACAGGTTACGTTAGATGACAGAAGTATTGCATTTACTACTGCAATTAATCTTTAGACCGAATCCTTTCTTGCTGTGCATATTTGTGTAGCTAACACAGAGGATCATGGGATTTCCCTCTACAGATTTTAAAGGGCTTTATTGAAAATCCACTTGTTTGCTATATGGGTTGAGATTAAAACACACTGTCAGCGTACAGTAAGCAACAGGCTGTTAGTTGAAACATATTGCAGTGAGTGGAAGATTTATGGGGTTTAGGGAAACTTAATCCAGTTTCTACTTGATGCACTGAGTGATTGAATTATTTGCAGATGTTAATATGTGATGCTTTATCGTGTAGCATTCATTTGCTTTTAAAATGTTGTATTCTGATGTCATTGCCATATCAGCTGTAGTGGGCAGCCATTTCTACCTAATACAAAATAAGGGTTAAAATACATATTTAACATTTGTCCACTGCAAAAAATGATGTGTTAATTTTTTACACATTGTGTGTGTCATGCCATTTAAGGCGTTATTTCATGTTAAAATAAATGAAAGGGAAAACACAAGTTGTGTTAAAAACAGTGATGGGAGTAACGCGTTACAATTAATTCTGTTACTGTAATTCCACTACTTTTAGCGGTAATAAACATGTAACAAAGTATTTTTTTAAATCAAGTAACGCAGTTACTAATAAATGAAAGGGACAACAAAAGTTGTGTTAAAACAGTAATGGGAGTAACGCCTTACAATTAATTCTGTTACTGTAATTCCACTACTTTTAGCGGTAATAAACATGTAACAAAGCATTTTGTTTAAATCAAGTAACGCAGTTACACAGTTACTAATAAATGAAAGGGACAACACAAGTTGTGTTAAAAACAGTGATGGGAGTAACGCGTTACAATTAATTCTGTTACTGTAATTCCACTACTTTTAGCGGTAATAAACATGTAACAAAGCATTTTGTTTAAATCAAGTAACGCAGTTACGCAGTTACTAATAAATAAAAAGGGACAACACAATTGTGTTAAAAACAGTGATGGGAGTAAAGTGTTACAATTAATTCTGTTACTGTAATTCCACTACTTTTAGCGGTAATAAACATGTAACAAAGTATTTTCTTTAAATCAAGTAACATAGTTACGCAGTTACTAATAAATGAAAGGGACAACACAAGTTGTGTTAAAAACAGTGATGGGAGTAACGCGTTACAATTAATTCTGTTACTGTAATTCCACTACTTTTAGCGATAATAAACATGTAACAAAGTATTTTTTTAAATCAAGTTACGCAGTTACCAATAAATGAAAGGGACAACACAAGTTGTGTTAAAAACAGTGATGGGAGTAACGCGTTACAATTAATTCTGTTACTGTAATTCCACTACTTTTAGCGGTAATAAACATGTAACAAAGCATTTTCTTTAAATCAAGTAACACAGTTACGCAGTTACTAATAAATGAAAGGGACAACACAAGTTGTGTTAAAAACAGTGATGGGAGTAACGCATTACAATTAATTCTGTTACTGTAATTCAACTACTTTTAGCGGTAATAAACATGTAACGAAGTATTTTTTCTTTTTAAATCAAGTAACGCAGTTACGCAGTTACTAATAAATGAAAGGGACAACACAAGTTGTGTTAAAAACAGTGATGGGAGTAACGCGTTACAATTAATTCTGTTACTGTAATTCCACTACTTTTAGCGGTAATAAACATGTAACAAAGCATTTTCTTTAAATCAAGTAACGCAGTTACGCAGTTACTAATAAATGAAAGGGACAACACAAGTTGTGTTAAAAACAGTGATGGGAGTAACGCGTTACAATTAATTCTGTTACTGTAATTCCACTACTTTTAGCGATAATAAACATGTAACAAAGTATTTTTTTAAATCAAGTTACGCAGTTACTAATAAATGAAAGGGACAACACAAGTTGTGTTAAAAACAGTGATGGGAGTAACGCGTTACAATGAATTCTGTTACTGTAATTCTACTACTTTTAGTGGTAATAAACATGTAGCGAAGTATTTTTTTTAAAAATCAAGTAACGCAGTTACGCAGTTACTAATAAATGAAAGGGACAACACAAGTTGTGTTAAAACAGTGATGGGAGTAACGCGTTATAATTAATTCTGTTACTGTAATTCCACTACTTTTAGTGGTAATAAACATGTAACAAAGTTTTTTTTTAAATCAAGTCACGCAGTTACTAATAAATGAAAGGGACAACACAAGTTGTGTTAAAAACACTGATGGGAGTAACGCGTTACAATTATTTTTGTTACTGTAATTCCACTACTTTTAGCGGTAATAAACATGTAACGAAGTATTTTTTCTTTTTAAATCAAGTAACGCAGTTACACAGTTACTAATAAATGAAAGGGAAAACACAAGTTGTGTTAAAAACAGTGATGGGAGTAACGCGTTACAATTAATTCTGTTACTGTAATTCCACTACTTTTAGCGATAATAAACATGTAACAAAGTATTTTTTTAAATCAAGTTACGCAGTTACTAATAAATGAAAGGGGCAACACAAGTTGTGTTAAAACAGTGATGGGAGTAACGCGTTACAATTAATTCTGTTACTGTAATTCCACTACTTTTAGCGGTAATAAACATGTAACAAAGCATTTTGTTTAAATCAAGTAACGCAGTTACGCAGTTACTAATAAATGAAAGGGACAACACAAGTTGTGTTAAAAACAGTGATGGGAGTAACGCGTTACAATTAATTCTGTTACTGTAATTCCACTACTTTTAGCGGTAATAAACATGTAACAAAGTATTTTGTTTAAATCAAGTAACGCAGTTACTAATAAATGAAAGGGACAACACAAGTTGTGTTAAAAACAGTGATGGGAGTAACGTGTTACAATTAATTCTGTTACTGTAATTCCACTACTTTTAGCGGTAATAAACATGTAACGAAGTATTTTTTTTAAATCAAGTAACGCTGTTACAATTAGTGAAATTTAAAGGAACAGTATGTAAGAAATTTATATCAATTAATCATAAAATGGCCCAGATATGTCACTAGACATTAAGAAATCATTTTCATTTCAAATACTTATGTCACTCATAACAGTGGTCTGGCCAGGATATTGTCATTTAAAAAGTGGAGTTGCAGCCCTCAACTGATGTTTATGTTGTCATTTTGTGTATTGGCCACCAGTTGTGTGATTGCAGTACCAGTTTTAGCCACAAGTTTTGTGATTGCAATACCAGTTTTGGCCACAATCCTACATACTGTTCCTTTAAATGAGTTGGTTACTCACGTTACTCTATTTTGTGATAAATGAACACTTGCAGACAAGACATTTCTGATCTAACGTCACAGGACCATGGGGGGCGGCACAATGAATAATAACACAGAAGGTATGTTATTTCAGGGACAACACATTAAAAACCTTGTTTTCTGGACAAGGTTAAGATTGATCCAGGACTAGGCGTCAGTTATAATAGGCATTTAAGTAATTATTACAAACAAACTTACAAAAAAACAATACTGGTGTGCATCTTAGGACAATACATTGGCACTGATATATGTTAAGATATGTCAGTGCAAGTTGTTTCAAGTTTGGACAGCTCTTACATTTATTGTAGTCTAGGACTATTCTAATCCCTGTCCGGGAAACCACCCTGTAGAGTTATAATTTAGTACATATTTAAGTTACAATATTCTCCCTTAAAGGAAAACACAGTTTTTCAATATTTAACTATGTTCTTACCTCGACATAGACAAATTAATACATACCTATCTTTTTTCAATGCGTGCACTTTTAATCGTTGTACAGCGCGTCGTGAATGTGTTAGCATTTCGCCTTGCCCCATTCATTCTTATGGCTCCAAACAGGGATGAATTTAGAAGCCACCAAACACTTCCATGTTTTCCCTATTTAAAGACTGTTACATGAATAGTTACACGAGTATGGTGGCACAAAATAAAACTTTAGTTTGGAGCCATAGGAATGAATGGGGCTAGGCTAAATGCTAACACATTCAAGAAGCGCTGTACAAAGATTAAGTGCACGCATTGATAAAAGATAGGTATGTATTAATTCATCTAAGTTGAGGTAAGAGCATAGTAAAATATTGAAAAACGGTGGTGTTTTCCTTTAACATTTAAACCTAAATATGAATACTGTAATTGACTCTGTTTTAATCTTAGTATTTTGATTTAAAATTTACATTTAGCACTTTAAATGTGTTACTGTATTTGTACTGTATTTGCTCATACCACCAATGACTCGTATTCTGTGCAACCTGCTAACAATGCAAATTATGCTCAGTAATGCAAAGAAGTTACTTTTGTTGACACCCAAATTCTATATTGCAAATGTCTATGTGCATGTATGATATATTTCCTTTTTTCTATATATTTTCCTAACGGTAATTCTGAAAAGAAATGCAGATATTTCACTCTGAGGAAAGAGATTTGTGTGCATGTCGGAAAGAAGAGAATGTGTATTTCAGGTAGGTGGTTTAAACAGTGATTAGACAGTAGGATGGTAGTATGAAGGGGAGCGTGGGGGATTAGGAACTCTGAGGTGCTGAGACATCTCTCTGCTTCTCAGAGTTTTTATTTTAGTCAAGGATCAGACTCACTTTAGATAGAGAAGGATTAATGATCAGTCTAGCATGACATTTTTATGAGGGTAACCTTTCTGCTCACCAACTTCTTCACTCAAAAGACCCAGAGATGTCTTTATACTTCATCCACATCTTCCAATTTCCACCAGAGTGAACCTTTCTAGTTAATTGTAGTTAAGCTGATGTGAATATTGGTGATGGACGGTTTTATGTCAATTCATCACACATCCTGTGAACCTTTATGGCACTGTTTACACCTGGTATTAAGATGCATTTTGGTCGAAGGGTTCACCAATGGACGATGCTAAATATGTAAACGGGATGTGAAAAGTTTAGAGCTCGTCCACTTTCGACCACATTCAGGTTTTGTGGTGTAGACGCTAATGTGGTCGAATGTGTTCAAACAGCCACAAAAGACTGCATACTCTTCGCCTGATAATGATATTATGTGTGATGTACCGAGCACAATGTTTCTTCATTGGTCCTGACTTCTAGTACGAACCCACAGTGTTTGGTGCAGTCTTTAGGCTTTTATTGATTAAAGTGGCTGGTTTCCTCCTATTTTATTTTCGTTTCACTTTGCGAGCGTGTGAAAGTTGCGGAAACTAATTCATCAATTGCTTTGAAATAATAATTAATTATAATTAATAATAAATAATAATAATTTGTTACATTTATATGGCGCTTTTCTGCAGCGCTTTACATATGAAACATGGGAATCTTCTCAACCACCCCCAATGTGCAGCATCCACCTGGAAGATGCGACGGCAGCCATATTGTACCAGAATGCCCACCACACACCAGCTTATAAGTGGAGAGAAGACCAAATAGGATATGAGGGGATGATTTATAGGCCAATGAGCAAGTTTGGCCAGGATGCCGGGGCACACTCCTACTCTTTTTCGAAAGACATTCTTGGATTTTTAATGACCACAGAGAGTCAGGACCTAGGTTTAACGTCTCATCCAAAGGACGGTGCTTTTTGACAGTATAGTGTCCCCCAGTTAATCTGGAACCAGGATAAAACATGTCCAGGAAACCGCCCCTTAAAGTTTTATTTTTAAGTGTTTTAACCCTCATAAGCCTCTATTTTCCTGTATATTTTAGAGTTCCTTGGGGGTAAAAATGACCCCAGAGATTAAAAGAGTGATTGTAAAAAATATATACTATTTTAATGATACAAATAATATATAATTTTTTTGTTTAACTTCCCATCTATACATTAATGCTGTGTCTTGGGAGATTAAGTACTTTTGTACCTGTTTACCACTCAATTCCTCAACTACACCATTAGCTTGCCTGAAAAATATAAATTTTTAGGAAAAATTCACATAAATTACGATCTAAATTTGATTTAAATTGTTTTTAGATATTGATCTAGATGTTATGTGTTGAATTCGGCCATGTGGTGTTTAGAAAAAAACATAAAAGAATTACAGTTTAGGAAATAATCATTTTGACCAGCAGATGCCCATAGAGACCCATTCATTTTATTGGATGTGGCCAACTGCTCAACATCACTATTTAAGAATTTATGTATATATAAACATTAGAAACGACATTAAAAATTTATATTATTTTAAAGAGTAGACTTTTTTGTAGTTTTTGATGCATTTTGAAATGTCTGTTTTTACAAAATGCCACAGAAATTTGCCTGAATGTGTGTTTGTGTCTGTGTGTGACTTTGCCTTTCTGTGTGTGTCTGTGTCTTTATGTGTGTGTAAGTTTTACTGTGTCTTTGTGTGTGTGTGTGTGTGTGTATGTGCGCGCATGTGTGTGTGTGTGTGTGTGTGTGTTTGCGTGCACACACCTGTGTGAGCATTTTACATCTTTGTTTTGCATTTGTGGCTGTTTTTTTGCCAAATTCTGTAAGAAGTACTCTCTTTGGCAGTCATATCTTTGTGTGTGTCTGTTTGTGTGTGTGTGTGTGATTGAGCATGTCTTTTCTATAATGCATTTTTGCTCTAGTACCACTGTACCAGGCCTACCTTTCTGTGTTACATTTTTTATTCTGGATGCATTGATTTTTTTTGACAAATAAAAGGGAAAAAATGTTTTTTTTTTTTTTTTTTGCATTTCCCATTTATTTCATTTGGGGTCATTTACACCCCTTTAGAACGACCGAATCAAGGCCAGTTTTTGACAGATATCTTGACAGATAATCTGGAAAAGTCACAAAATCTTATTCCACTGTGATGAAAGGAACCATGTTTTTTAACTAAAGAAAAGTGGCTTGGGGGTAAGATTGACCCCAAGGGACTTTTTTAGGGTTAAACACATGTTGCAATAAATTATCATTAACTGTGTTTATGTTAATTTAATGAACAAATGGTCTCGTTCTGGACTTTTTTGGGGGTAAGGAGGGTCTGATTTAGATTCAGATTTCAAAATAAAAGTGATGTGTCTTGGTTCAATCACAAATGCATATTTTGTAAAAGATATCCATTCAGTTAGTAAAATAGGCTAGAAATATCCAGATAGTGCATTGTTGTTTAATAGACTACTCTAGTACTACTGTAGCCACTCACGTTATTTGTATGATGATCTTATGTCCTTATTTTCTTTTCTTTTATTATTTATAGTTTTTGTATGTTCTATGTATTTGTTATTTATGTTTTTGTTTTGTCTGATATATTTTCTATTTTGTATGTTGTCATGATTATTGCAGTAATGTGACTGCAAGTAAAAAAAAACTACGGAAGCCACTCACACAGTACACACGTAAGGTTTCTTATGAACTACTAATAACTACAGTACTGCTACTTTAATAAAATTGTCAACAAATTGTCCAAAAAAGGAAAATAGACAAAATGGCTGACAAAATCTGAAAGTTTCTCAAATATTTAAATTAAACCCTAACCTGTGCGTTTTGGTTTTAAGTTACTATGGCAAATCTTGCAAACGCTCTATAAACCACGCCCAACCAGGAAGTAAATCACACAAGTCCTGGTGGACGTCTCAATCAACAGTGCCAATGCAAGTGTACTCGAATGAAAAACTGCTTACTTATTGAGATCGCTTCTTTTTAAACGATGTAATTCTTTGAACGATTCGTTTGGCGCGAATGCTGCTGCTGTATTTGCATTGCTTTCAACATTAATAAACGCTGCAACAAGGGACCCGGGTAACTTGAACTACACAGCTGTTATTTTAAATCCTTACCGCGATATCTTACGTTTATTAGTATGCAGCATGTTGGCTTCTGTCGATTTACTTAAGTAAGTTAACGTTACGCGAAACAAATGGATCTCGAGTCACGCGGAATAACCATGTAACGTATAAAGAAACGCAAATAAAGAAACACGTCTGAAATGTCGTCGGACCGGTTGACATGGACGCTGACAGGAGCTACAGTTGCCGGTGTTTTAGCGCTGTATGTTCCCTGTGCTCCCCGTACTGTGCCCGGTGGAGACTCAGGTACGACTTCACTCCATCACTTGTGTTTGTGGTTACGTCACATGCAGCCTATCACAAAGAAGCACAATATTGCTATCATAAAAATCTATCATACTGTATAAGACCTATTGAGATGTTCTTTGTTTAATCCTTCAATTTTTTAAATGCCACATAGCCTGTTATGGTTATGACACATATAATAACACTTTTAATATGCTAGTTCATGCTAACTAATGCATGTACTAATGTAATGTTAACAAACACAACATTTAATGTTAATGTCCATATAATCAGGATAACAACCTTTTTGTAATGCAAATAGCTTGAGCATCAGGAAATATGATCTATCCATGGATTTGACTTTTTTGTAATTTTGTAACAATGGAAACTGTATAATACCACTATACAGTACATATTTAGAGGGTATGTTGCCTATATAGATCTAGCCAGTTTGGACCACTAGCTTCTATTAACATTCTTCAGGTTTTTTTTTTCACTTCAGTTTTTTCTTAGTGTCAAACCCTTTTTCTTACTTTAAACATTATAGTCTTTAATGACGTTTTCTTTTAAATAACAAATTATAGCACTTTATTCCTCTGGTTTGTTTAATCATGCAAAGTTTTAACCTTTTCAGCAACTTAAGTGTATGCAAGCATGCTGGTTGCATGACAATGCAGGCTGATGTATAGTGCAAATACAGAAATATACATAAACAGTGCTTTTAAAATGTCCCTCTTTAATCAGCCTGATTAATAATGTGAACAGTTTTTCTTCTGGGGGTGTGCAAACAAGCAGTCGCTGTTCGATTTTGCCACATCTGTGCAGGCAAGGTGGCTTTTGGAGGCTTTAGGGGGGCAAGAAGCTGGTTCGGGGCTTACAGAGGAAAAAACAGCCAGGCCCTTAAGCGTGGCATTTAGGGACATTGCAGGATGCTGCCATGATATGCCAGCTGAATGCTCGGCAGAAATTCTCCAGGTCTCCGTCTCGCAGTCTTAATCCCTTTAGGTGTGCTGCGCCCCGGAGAGACTGATCGGGCGCCCCGCGGGACCGCTGTTGTCTAGGAATGCGAGTGTGGAAATGAGGGGGGATTATGATGGGGAGAAGACCGCGATGGTGTGCTATCAAAAAGGCACTTGGCTCCGTCGTTGCTGTCCTGTGCTCAGTTTCGTTTGAGCCTTTTTCTCTGTTTAGCGGCCCCTCCTAGGGCCTGGGCCCTGCTTTCAGCTCTAGACACAGCACTGCAGTGCAATAAATGAAATTTTGAGGTATAACATTTGATTACAGGGAGATTTGAAATGTGGTAGACCTGGCCTCAGTGAGTGTGTATTTATTTCGGTTCTAAATAGGACAGCGAAAGCAAAGAAAATTCAGGCGCTGAAATGTGAGGGGTCTGCACCTTCAGATAGACGACTTCCAGCGTGACAACCAAAACAGACGACCGCTAGTGATACGCTGGAAGTGCCAGCTAACGATTTCAGAAATGTTTTGATGCACTGAATGTATTTTGTATTGCATCATAGAGCAGTTTATGGGATTTTACACTGTTTAGACAAGTATTGCATCAGGCAGCATTGCTCAGATTTATACAACAGGACTGAAACATTCAGCATTACTAGCTGAATTGACTTTATTATCCACTGATCTCTGAACTGCAGTTTATGTGCATATTTATTGTTTGTAGATTTTGGAGAAAAAAAAAATCACAACAACATCACTTTTGGAAAGTCTGAGAATCTGTTACCCTTTTACCACCCTTTCTTGTTTTTAATTTCATATGTTTTCTTTATAAATACTGTTAGGGCTGGCACAATTATGAAATTTGGCTGACGGTTACTTGTCTAATAAATTTTGACGATTATGACAATAAATTGTCTGTTTTATTGCTTTGACATGTAATTTTCATACATTTTTTGTTTGTTTATGAAAACTTTTTCACACATTGTTCTAATTATTTAAATTAAATATTTTGCAAGGTTTACCTGGCAGTAAATATTAATACACATAACACATATTTCAAAGTAATTATTTAATGAATATATCTTTCAAAAACTGAAAATTCTTCATAAGAAATAAAGTGTCTGAAAAATAACTTAAAATAAAATTGCAATTAAAATAAACTGACTATACCAGAACAGGCCTTAAATAGTAGCCGGGTGATTCTCACGAAATCCAGATTTAGAAGGTGTCCAGCATCAGAATTTTTAAAAGCCCTTGAAGCCAATTTTTTTTAAGATTAAGGTCTGAACTTACTATAATCATTATTTTTAGAGGATTTAAAAATATTTCCTATAGAGTTATTTACATTTTTAGACCATTATAAAAAATGATCATTACCGCAACATGATATTACATTAAATATATGCATTTACAAACTCAAGTTTCGGTAATGAGAAATAAAAAGTTGTCTAGGTACTATGACAAACAAAGTGTTAACTTTTATCTGGAAAAAAAAAGAACTGCTTATCTTGAGTGTCACAGTCAATTATGTCCCTTCCAACAAATATTTTTTACAATGTTAGTTCCTTGAGGGCTTAAACAATGATTGAAAATTATTGTGGAGGATGAGAAAATTGGTCTTTGACAAATTTATTCCTTATTATCGTCTCTACATTTACCAATGATCACCAAATACCACATGTTTCTTTACTGTAAATGTTTAAAGGAACAGTATGTAAGAAATTTATATTAATTAATCATAAAATGGGCCTGATATA